>NW_006204954.1:2230454-2244558 GCF_000334495.1 Tupaia belangeri chinensis
TAAAACAAAAACCCCTAATCAGCTCAGGCTGGGCGGATCCAGCTCTAGAAACATGACAGTCCCACGGGCATCCATGAATTGCAGCCCCCTAGAAACATAATAACCCCGACTGTCCTTAAAAGGCCAAATGAGGTTCCTCCCAGACTTCGGTATGTGTTTAATGGAAGTCATTTTGGAACTGTTCAACAAAGCATTCTGTAAAGGGTCAAGGCAGCAAAGTTTCGTGCTTGATTTCACAGAGCATCAACTGAAAATACTCCTTTACCAGAAGATAACAAAGAACTTACCTCGTAAGGCTCCCCAAACTCTGTTGGCCTTGAGGAAAGCCACGGGTTCTTTCACGATTATACTATCTGAATTGCGGGGAAGAACAATAACACACTTGTTTGTTAATTTATCAACACACAATACATTTCCTAAACATCATTGGTTTTCTTGGACCATTTTCCCTCCTGAGCACCAGACTGTTTCTCCGGCTGTCTCCTATGATTTTCACTAAGATTTTGTGTAGGCCCCTTCAACTCCACATGCCCAGAGCCATGCACCTCAACCTGCCTGTCTCTGTGTTCCTCATTTCAGTGAGACACAAGCTGCCACCCAGATCGCTGAGCTACTGTGGGTGCCATCTCTAATTCCTCATCTTCCCCACCAGAAGAAGTATTCTCTCCACCTGCCTGAATAGAACAGGCTCCTTAATTTTAGTTCAAGAATACAACATTCCTCCAGTGACCACAATTCCTTGGTGACACCTCAGGTATCACTCAAATCTACTCCCCCTGAGGCCACAGAGTTACCGTCACTTTTTCCTTCTTGGTTTTTCTGCTTGCCCTATACCTACCTTCTCTTCCCTTGGTATTTTCTGAATTCTGTCTGAAGTCTTTCTCCCTAATTCTCTTTGGCTTAATTCAGCTTCTCCCCACACAATAAATTTAATTCACTCTGCCCTACTCAGTCAAAAGTTTACACCAGGGACCAGCAGGTGGTGTGGTGGTTAAGGTGCTAGACTCCCATGTGGCTGACTGTGGTTCGAGTCCCAGACTTGGCAGCTTGCTTTCTCACTTTCCTTCTCTCTGTCTCTGTCTTTCTCTGGTGAATTTTTAAAAATAACAGAAGGAACCAGCAGATGGCATAGTGTTTACATTGCTGGACTCCCACAGTCGACCATGGTTCGAATCCTGGACCTGTTGACCTGGGCACATCTGCATGCATGCCCAAAAATCCTGAGAGGAGAATAGAGTAGAAGGGATTGCAGCATGACCATCCTCCCTAGGGGTTTATTTCTCACTTTCTATCTCTCTTTCTCTTGTCTCTCTGGTGAGAGCACACACCCTATAGCAAAAATCTCCCCCCCAAAAAAATATTAATAATGGGGCCAGCAGGTGGCATGGTGGTTGGGGGCACTGGACTCTCACATGGCTGACTGCAGTTTGAGTCCCAGACCTGGCAGCTTTCTTTCTTACTTTCTCTTTCTCTCTCTTGCTCTGTCCCTCTCTGGTCAAGTTAAAGTAAGTAAATAAATAAATAAAGTTAAATAAAACAATTCTAAAAAATAATAAGGTTATATAATTCTTTTAAGAAAAGTTTACACTCATCTACACTGGGGCTTCAGTTGGCTGCTTCTGGGCAAGGAGGGGCTAATCTTTCACTTTTAAGATCGTCCTCTGCCTACAGTCTTAGTAGAGAGAGACGTCAACAGAGTTGAAAGCTATAGCACATGACAGGTGTGTACTTTGTCATAATAAAAGTACTCAAGGGCTTGCAGGTTAATGATTTAATGCTGTATCTTCTGGACTTGCACAGCACCCTCCATACCACCACCCCAACTGTCAGGATAGTGGCTGTAAGTAGGAAAAAGAGCTCTGTGAATCATGTGACTGTCTCAGGTGACAGTCTTCTGACAAGATCACATCTTCCGTCAGAAGACCACAGTGCTGAGTCGGCTAACCAAGCTAGAACTCCACTGCGGTTATGAGTACAATCTTACCATGTTTCTTCTCTGTCTATATCCAACTCTTAATCAGCTACCTAGAGCTCATCATTCCATAGGTCACTATTTAAAAGACATTTTTTTGCCATATAGCTTTGAAGATTTTTTTTTCTTTTTTCAAAAAAAATGTTAACTTTATTTATTTATTTATTTATTTGAACAGAGATGGAGAGGGGAGAGAGAGGGAGAGAGAAAGTGAGAAAGCAAGCTACCAGGTGCCAGGTCTAGGACTTAAAGTACAGTCAGCCATGTGGGAGTCCAGCACCCTTAACCACCATGCCACCTGCCAGCCCCTTAAGATTTTTTTTTTAGAATTATTTAATTTTATCTGTTAATATTATTTTATTATTATTTTTTAAAATTTGATCACAGAGAGGCAGAGAAAGGGAAAATGAGAAAGCAAGCTGCCAGGCCCAGGACTCAAACCACAGTCAGCTATGTGGGAGTCTAGCACTTCACCACCACACCAGTCACCATACTGTTGTTTTGACATCTTCCAGAAAAGTTCCATTGATCAATATTTTTAAAATGCTTTTGCCATATTAAAATTTTAAGGTCCTGAGGCCAGTAGGTGGTGTGGTGATTAAGGCACTGGACACTTCCACATTTCCAACCACAGTTCGAATCCTGGACCTGGTAGCTTGTTTTCTCATTTCTCCCCTCTCTCTCCCTGTGTCTCTCTCTGGTCAAATTAAAGAAAATGAATTAATAAAATTAAATTAAAATTAATAATTCTTTTATTTTGTTATTTTTATTTTTTTGGAGAGATTTTCACTATAGGGCGCGTGCGCTCGCCAGACAGACAGAGACAGACATTAGAGACAGAAAGCGAGAAATCACCCCCCAAGGGGGATGGTCACGCCGCAATCCTTTCTCCTCCATTCTCCTCTCGGGATCTTGGGCACACACACACACGCGCCCGGTGTGAGTTTTAAGCCACCAGGTCCAGGACGCGAACCATGGTCAACTACGTGGGAGTCCAGCAACACAGCCATTACGCTAACTGCTGGTTCCCAAAATTAATAATTCTTAAAAAATTTTTGAGGTCTTCCAGTTATCTAAAAGCATTAACATGTTTGATATACCAGATGCTGATTATTTTCCTATAGCTGAGGACTGACTAATATTAAAAAGGATTTTAAGTCAATTTAATGGGGAAAAAGCATTTATCAATTAGGAAATGCCTTGATTGTCTAAATATATGAACAAAATGGTAAGTTTTCAGTTTTTATTTCAAACCAGATTATTAGTGTTGATGATCACTTCCCTGATGCGGGACAGGAGTGGTATCATTGGCTTTTCAGTTACCCCCTTCTGTGCCTTTTTACACCATACTTTGGTCTGGAAAGGTATATCTACAAATACCAAAATATTCCCAAAATAATAAAATATTATAGATGAGGCTAAAATCCCCTTTGAGATGCCCACCTAACTCTATCTTCCTTCTAGGTATCTACAATACATGTGCATATAAAGAGAAAATACAGACTTGCTCTACATGTGTGTTTCTGCATGTATTTTGATACATATAAATGGCATCCTCCTCCATACATTATTATACAACTTCCTTGTCCAACTCAGCAGTTTACCTTAGCAAGATCTGGGTCTGTTCTTTATAACACTGCTTCTTTTTTTCTTTTTTTTTGAGAGGTTTTTTGCTATAGGGCATGTGTGCTCGCCAGAAAGAGAGAGACAGAAAGTGAGAAATCACCCCCCGGGGGGATGGCCACACCACAATCTCTTCTCCTCCATTCTCCTGTCAGGATCTTGGGCATGCACGCACACGCGCCTGGCGTGAGTTTAAGCCACCGGGTCCAGGACTCAAACCACAGTCGACTGCTTGGGAGTCCAGCGACATAGCCATTACACTAACTGCTGGTCCCTAACACTGCTTCTTTATTCTTATCTGTTGTATAGTGCTCTTCAGTGTGGATTGACAGGCTCTATTTCACCATTCCTCTATTGGCGGGCATCTAGTTTTGTTTATAATTCTTCACTATGACAGGAAAACACACTGGACATCCTCGATGTATGTAACTGCTTCTCTACAGTAGAGATTTTCCACTTCCGGTTCTCAAGGTATATGTTTTAATATTTAATGGATAGTGCTTTAATATGTGTCATTTCCTCCAACTGTTCTTCACACTAGGCACATTCAATAGCTGACTTCCATTCAGATGCATGACTTTTATCATCATCCTCAGCAAGTTTAAAGACTTAAAACTAGTTTATCCTTCAATCAAAAAATTTCATAACACCTTGTCTCAAGAAGCTTCTTTTTCAGCATAAAGAGGTTTTACAGAGCTGACTGAAAGATAAACTATGACTGTCCAGTCTCAATACTTCCCATTTTCTGGAATTTCTAATATGTCATCTATATTGCTAAAGCTAATATACTAGGTAGCAAAGATTCCTTGTCAACTTAATAGCCATTTCTGTCTCGGTTCAGATTGTAAAACCTACTTTACACAGCATCTGGGTTCTGCATATCGACTGAAATCACATGGCCTATGTTGATAAATTATTCTTTTTCTCATGCAAGAACAAGTACAGAATTGGAGAGAAGTGAAACTACTTTTCAAAGGGGTGTATTATTACGAAATCTCAGCTTTTCATGGAGGATAAAGACAGGTACTGAACTGTCTATGAGGCAGTCCAAGGACAGAAGAATTGCTCTTTTCTCTAAATATGTGTCATTCTTTCCTAACACCCAACTCCTCGGTCTGTCTCTCTTACCTAATCGCACAGTACACATGCCTCCCAGTGCCCCCCTGTGATCCCTGGTGCAATTCCACATTATTCTCAGCCAGTACACCCTGAAGAAAAGGTATGTTGTTTTATACTTTCTAAACCATTTGGGGAAAAGCCCTACAAAATAATATGTTAGGCGACAATGACAAAATCAAATAGCTACATGTTGATTATATTGTCAATCAAATGAAACAGCTCTCTCTACCCAGCCCCACCCCCGAGTTCTGCTTTATCTTTGTGTAAAGTTATAATAGATTATAGAGTTCATGTGTATAAATGTAGATTTGTCTTCAAAGATAAAGACTGTTAAGAAATGACCCAGATGTAAGGGATTAGCCAAGTAAGCACCCCCACACAGTGGTAAAACATTAATCAGTCATTAAGAATGGTATCACAGTAGACCAGCAGTTGGCATAATGGCTATGTCCCTGGACTCCCATGTAGTTGACCGCGGTTCGAGTCCCGGACCAGTAGCTTAAACTCACGTCGGGCATGTATGCATGCATGCCTAAGATCCTGAGAGGAGAATGGAGGAGAAGGGATTGTGGCGTGGCCATCCTCCCAGGGGGCAATTTCTCACCTTCTGTCTCTCTGTCTCTGTCTGCATGCACCCTATAGCAAAAACCTCTAAAAAAAATGATATTACAGAAGAATAGTGAAATCTATAACATCTATAATGTATTATAAGGAAAAAACTACAAAAATACAAAAAGCAGAATCCACATGTACAGAGTTATTCCCATTCCCATGTCAATGTTTATATGTTTACATTTCTATATGTAAAACATATGAACTATTTTACCCTGAAAAAATACATATATATGTATGTGTGTGCATATATATGTATACCTGAAATAGTTGGTTAATTCAGAGTGCTGGGGCTATAAGTGATTTCATCTTTGGCACTCATACTTACAGATTTTCTACAATGACAATGTATTACTTTTGTAGTCTGACTTGACAGGTTATTTTTAAAATAGGAATTACAGACTCACTGGCCAAGAACTCACAGTGGGTCATGGCACGGAGCCTGTTCCTGATTCTTAAGTGTGTTAATAAGCAGCTTTGATTACAATACGTTGACATTACACAGGTACTTACAGGACTCATCTGACGTCACACTGGGGAAAGCATCACACTCTGACTCGAGGACAATGGAAACGAGAAGTTGCTGTAACTGTGGGTCATTCCGATATTTAGCAGGGCCTTGACGCTGCTTGTAGGAACCAAAAATATAGTCATAATATCTGTGTGAGAAATAAATTTAAATAAACTTTAAAAGCATTTCAGCCAAATTTTACATCCATACAAGCTGGTATACACTGTAGGGCTTCTCAAATCCATGCCGCCCATCACTAGTTCAACTAGAGTCTCACCCCAGGCTCTACATTAGAATCGCTTGGGAAGCTTTTTGAAAATCCTGATGTACAGACCTTCAGAATCAGAAACCTTGAGAATAGGGCCCAAGGATAGGAAATTTTTTTTAAGAAAGATTTTTGCTAAAGGGCATGTGTGCTCACCAGGGAGACAGAGAGAGAGAGAGAGAAAGCGAGAAATCACCCCCCACGGAGGATGATCACACCCTAATCCCTTTTCCTCCATCTCCTCTTGGGATTTTGGGCATGCATACACACATGCCAGGAGTGAGTTTCAAGCCTTTCGGACTCGAACCATGGTTGGCCATGTGGAAGTCCAGCAATATAACCATTACACCATTTGTCGTCCCCAAGCATAGGAATTTTAAAAGCTCTCTTCAGGGCTAGAGGGTGGCACAGTGGTAAAATGCTAAGCCCCACGAGGAAATCCCATATGAGAAAATTTCTGGTTCAAATCCAGAGACTTCCATGAGTAGACCAGCTGCATGCTTGCCCGTGATACAGGGCTAGCTTAAGGCTAGGGGCAGATAATAGTATCAGAACCCTGTTGGGGATGCCCCCCACGCGTTTCTCGTTTATAGAAGAGATAAACTTTGTTAAATAAATAAAAGCCCCACTCCTTGCCATGCTCCCAAGTGACTCATCTGAAGCCTCTGTTAAGAATCAGCAATCAATGGGGCCAGCAGTTAGTGTAATAGCTATGTCGCTGGACTCCCACGTAGTCGACCACGGTTCGAGTCCCGGACCCTGTGACTTAAACTCACGCTGGGCATGTGTGTGTGCGTGCCCAAGATCCCGAGAGGAGAATGGAGGAGAAGGGATTGCGGCGTGACCATCCCCCCGGGGGGTGATTTCTCGCTTTCTGTCTCTATGTCTCTCTCTGTCTGTCTGGCGAGCGCACGCACCCTATAGCAAAAATCTCTCCAAAAAAAATTTTTTTTAAAAAAAAAAAGAATCAGCAATCAAACCTACTATGGTACTCTGTCATTCTTGGGTGTGAAAACCCCTTCTGACCAGCAAAGGTATGTGTGGCAGGGGTAGGGGAAGGGGCCAGTTGAGAGGAGAGGGAAGGGTGGGAGGTTCCTCTTCTAAGCATACCACAAGAATGCTTTGTTTCACTGTACATGATATCTGTTAGGTCGTCGGGAAAGTCATGAAATATGTTTTTCTGTTTTTCTATGCAAAAATGCCATGACTTTCCCAACAAGCCAACAGATCAGTTGCAGCCACAGTAAAGATGGCGGAGCAGACATGGAAAGCATATGGATGCCCGATGGACTTCCTAAAGTGTGAGAGAAAATTGCTTACAGCTTAAGCCAGATTGAGTCAGGGTTCTTGTTATATTCCTACAAAAGTATCCTAGCTCATACATGAGCACAAAAAAAGAAGCCCACAGAACTATCACGAGAGTCTTTATAATTCACTTTCTGTTGGCATTCAATTATCAGTATTAAATAGAAGCGTGAAAGTGTGAAAGAATAAGACATTGGATAGGTCTCAGAGTAGTTGTTTAAATAATATGTTATAGATTTTGATAAACCAGCACACTACTTATGTGTAAGAATGTCTTGTGCTTTTCCAAAGAAGTAAGGAGAGGTACGAGAGTCCTGATGAGTTTGGAAGTGAGGCGAAGTTAACCAGTGCGAGCACAGAATGGATGAAGGTGTTGGCTTTTCTCACAGAAAAACCTTGACAGATTAAAAAGGAAATTAAGACCACTGAAGTGTATACTTAAAAAAGGTTAAGATGGTAAATCTTATGTTATATGTATTTTAGCATATAAATTAAAATAAATTAAAGTGGCCAACAGCTTTGAGATTTGACTTCAGTACTGGCTTGTCCTTCATAAGGAAAACTTGGCCTTGGATAAGTACAATTCTAACAGGAAAATCAGAGGGCTCTGAGGCACTAATGCCCAAGATATTTGAATGATTTAGTTTTCCAGGAACTGAAGATGTAAAACCTTTCCTTTATTAAAAAAAAAAAAAAAAAAAACAACTGACTAGCATGTGATAGTCCCTGTTCTAGAAGCTGAGGAGGCAGCCACACACCTAACAGCCAAACTCTGCCTCAGTGGCGGCGGCTCAGCGGAAACACAGCACTTGATGTAGAGGCCATACGGGAAGGTGCCAGGTTTGTGGCCTGGAGTCTCCCTGTACCCACTAACCGTGTGTGCATATCTGTGGTCCTAGCTGGCAGAGAATGGGGTTGGATGGTGGCCTGAGGACCTGCTGAGAATGCCTCTCTCCATACATCTCTTTTTCTCTGTCTCTCCCTCATAGCAGGGTTTCTAATATAATGTGAGCTCTTCAGAGACAGAAACCACATGACTGAATAATCTGAGGGCTTAAGCTGTGTGTGTTGGAAACCACTCTGAACCTTCTGAACTTCTCTGTTACCTCCAGAGTCTTCCAACCCCATACACACTGGCCCTCCTGAGTTCCTAGAATGCTCACCCACATGCTTTCCAGTCTTAGCCATAGGGCTGATGTTTTACAGCCTACACCTGTACAAGGCCAGCTGTAATTAATAGGACTTTTCACACAGGCCACGAGCTATTAGGCCAACTCCAGGTAATTACCTCTATCTGTGTTGGAATGCCAAGCCTTGTTTTCAAGCCAGCTCATAGCTAATTCAAGTCCTGATTACCCCACCATCATTAACTTACGCCACTCATACTTCTTGGCATCTCAGATCGCTTTAGTGTACTGCCATGCCCTTATTTTATTAGTAGTATTGAGACAGGAAATTAAAGGTGGGAGACTGAAACCCAGGCCAACCCTGAGAACAAAACTTCACAAAAGAGTAGACTGAGGGACCAGTAGATGGCATGGAGGTTAAGGCACTGGATCCCATATGGCCAACTGTGCAGTTTGAGTCCTAGACCTGGTAGCTTGAAAAACACATCAAGCATGCATGAGTGCGTGACCACAATTCCAAGAGGAGAATGGAGGAGATGGGATTGGAGCATGGTCATTCTCCCTGTGGGGTGATTTCTTCCTCTCTTTCTATTTCTCTCCTATGAGTGCACATGCCCTTGGGCAATTGAAAAGAAAAAGAAAAAAAAAACAGTAGACAGATAAGAGACAGAGGGAGGCAAAAAGCAATCAGACCAACCATAATAAGAAAACTTCATGGGGACTAAAGACCCTGTCTGCCGAGATGTATAGGAGCTTCATGGTTAGGCATGCTCAGGAGTCCCTTAGATGACCTGGGATAGACCCCTGCTTCATTAGCAGGCTAAGAAACACCCATGGGAGGAGATCTTACATGCTAATGATGCAGATTACCTATGTCCAAGCATGTTCGGCTAGAGAACATGTGCACAAGTGAGAGATGCTCAAGGTCACCCCTAGCAATTTAACCCCTTTATGAACACAGGTGTAAACCTCCGAAAAAGGGAAGACCCCAAAGGCACCCAGTACTGCCCCTCTCTCTGGAGCAGTCCTCTCTGACAGTGGACTAGATTCACACTTTTCCTCAAAAAACTTGCTCTGCTGTCTGACTCATGCTTGAATTCTTTCCTGTGACCAAGTCAAGAACCTGAGAGACCCTCACCCCAGTGACAGTATGACACGGAAGGAAAATTCCGTATTACAAGCTGAGCCCATGGTAATGTGGTGTGGACGTTCTTGTTTTTAGGTTTTTGCTAAAGGGTGTGGGCGCTCACTGGAGAGAGACAGAGAGGAAAAGTGAGAAATCATCCCCCAGGGGAGACAGCCACCCCACAATCCCTTCTCCATTCTCTCGGGATTTGGGGCACGCACACACAAACACCTGGCATCATTTTCAAGCTGTTGGGTACAGGATTCAAAATGTTTGCTTTAAACAATTTCCAGTCCTAGTCGTAAACTTCTTTCAGATGACCTTTAAGTACTTTCTCTGCAATCCTGCGTATCCCAAGGCAGTCAATTACTTTGACATGTCTTTACCCCACTCTTGCTTTCTGAGCCATTAGTGGGTTCAACTCTAAAGGTTCGTTAGTGTATGTGTGTAAATCAATATCCATTTATCGTACAAAACCAAACAAAAGTATGAACCATCTTTGCCATCGCCATCTTGGGCCTCTCTAGCCTGAGCCTAAGCACTAGGCCTACCTCGGGTCAGAACAGATTGTCAAGTAAGTCAGCTGTTGGGTGTCCTGGAGGCTCAATTAAACTAGAAGGGCACAGAGACAGAACACGGGGCTAGGCCAGGCAGTGAGCTAGCCCCTCTAATCCCTCAGGGCACTACACTTCTTCAGTACAGTCCCTCCTACACAGGCCTGCACACTGAGAGCTCTGTGTGGCACACTCATACAGCCCCCCAAGTGCAACCTGCCTTGTCTACCATGTGGTTAGCAAAGCTAGCCGGTGGGGTGGGAGAGGGGAGGGCCATGGACATGTGCCAGCGTTGCTAAGTGACTCAAAGGTTTTAGGGGTCTGTAAAAGAGGAAGCAAGAGGAACAAGCATATGACTGGTGCTGGGAAACAGAAGGCCAGCAGATACTGGCTGGGGACTGGCCTGTAAAAGGTGTGAGATTTAAACAGCCAAATTTTACATGGAACAGAGACTTCGGAAGGCAAGGGGAGTTTTCCCCGCAACAGACTTTGGAAGGCAAGGAGAGTTTTCCCGCACTGAATTGTTACCAGGTGATTTGGGGAATGAGAGGGGGCGAGACAGGCCTGTAGAGGACAGTCCTCTCTGGAGAATCCCGGGTCCCTCACTGCAAGCTTGCCTGAACCCTACCAGATGGTTTCACTGTCCCTTAGAAATCCCTTCAAATATGAGGCTGTCGCTTCCCTCCCCAACTCTGGAGTGGGGGGTAGGTGGTGGTGGTGGGGTTTCCATCCATATCATTTGCCCTGCTGGGGCAAAGAAACTGAGGCTGAGCAACCTACTTCCACTTAGTATCCTGCTCCCAAACCCGAGGTGTCCCCTGGGAGAAAGGAAGGAGAAGGGAGAAGCTTGGGTGCCAGGAGTTCGTTTGAACCTGCCCTGCCATCTCGCGTCCTGCCGCTCTGTCAGGAGCCCTCTCCAAGACCTCCTGTCTGTGAAATGGGGCGGTGCAAGAGTCTGCACAGCGCCCCAGGGCGGTCGGTTTCTCCCACCCTCTAGTCCCCGGGTCCCCTCCTCTCCGGCCTGGGGACGCTCACCGCCGAAATGCCTCCTGCAGCAGGGCGCAGGAGGGCCCGGCCGTGGAATTGGGGCCGTGGCCGATGTAGAAGCTCTCGGGAGCCAGACGCAGCAGGAGCGGGGTCGTGCGCACCATCAGCGGCAAGGGCCACAGTACCCCCCCGGGCTGGGCCGAGGCGCACAGGGCCTGGGTCCCCAAAGCCAGCAGCAGCGGCAGCCCCAGGTGGCGGGGACGGCGCGGCGACGGTAGGCGCTGCTCCATGGCCCCTCGCTGCTCCAGATGGGTCTGCAGAGCCGAAGCCTCCGAACCTGACTTCCCGCTGTACCAGGGGGACGAAGCGGGGCGGGGGAGTCAGCGAGTCAGATGACAGCGTGCTCCGCCCCGGACTCCGCCCGCAGGCGGGACTCTGCTCCGCCAGCGCGCCACCCACCGCTCCGCCCCGCCGCACCCGAGCGTTTATTTTCTCTTGGGCCCCACCGGCTAGGAGCCGAGCCCGGGGGGGAGCCGAGCCCGGGGTTCGACCTGAACACAGGACGCCCCGAGGACTGGATAGCCCAGGAGCCAGAGCTTCGGGACGCCAGCCGCACCCGGTTACGCTCCCAAGGCTTGGGCTCCCTTCTAGGCCATTTGCTTCGGTGCAGCTGGAGAGACCTGGGGAGCGCTTTGTTTCTCTCCACACCCCAACTCCAGGTAACCCTGGGCCATTTAGTTGACCTGCTCCCATAGACTTTCCGCCCATATGAGCAATTGAGCTTTTTTTTTAATTAAAAAATTATTTATTAATTTTATTTATTTATTATTATTCTCCAGTTGTTGAGAGAGAGAGAGAGAGTGTAAAAGCAAGCTGTCAGGTCTGGGACTTGAACCATAGTCAACCATGTGGAAATCCGGTACCTTGACCACCACACCACCTGCCAATCAGCAATTGAGCTTTAATAATGCCTTCCCATCAACTCCCTAGGGCACAGTGTCGCACAGGTGGGAGCTGGAAGACATCTGGAAGGGGGAGGGCGAGGGGGCTTCTTGAAGCTTCAAAAGGGCGACATAGACCATGTTTATGGAAAGATTATACAGCGGGAATACAGGCTGGGAAGCCTTCTTTAAAGAGTTCCTGGAAAATACATAGTATGATAAAACTGTGCCTGGGTTTCACAGTTTCTTTGCACCAAAATTAACTCATACTTTAATTCTGGGTTTTTCCATGAACTTTTTGAAGTCCCCTCAGAGGGATTGATAGTGCCAAAATTTAATTTTTCAAAAAAAGTGAAAAATATCACTTACAAAATAAGGAAAATGCATCGAAGATTTTAGGAAAGTATTACAATGCTAAGTCTAGTTAGAAGCAGACAATGCTAGAAGAACATTGCTAGGTACTTTTAAAAATGGGTCTCAGCCTTATCAAGCTGAGAGCCCATGCCACCAAACCCAATCAAGAGAAAGGGGAGAGAAACACTATAATGAATTCCTGAGAACAACAAATATTTGTGACAATCCTCTCTCTAATTGGGGATAAAATAGATCTAAATAAGAGAGGAACAATGTTGCTGGAGCCAATGTGATTGGGATTCAAATGTCATATTTTCCCCCTCCTCACTCCCTTTTCTCCATATAGTTCTTTCTGTTTCCTTTATTTCTTCTGAGAAAGAGAGACACCTCCAGCAAGACCCCCATGCCACAATCCATCCCCTCTCCCAGCCAGCCTGGATCATGGGCACGTGGGAGCACTCCTGGGAATACTCAGGAAGTTCAGGGAGATCCTAGGACTCAAATCCAGGACCCCTTCCAGGTGGGTCTGACCACACCCCCCCATGCACCACCACCTGGCCTTCTTTATGCAGTTCTATCTTTAACACCATTTTTCTCTGTATTAGCTCCATTCTCAGGGAGATTCTCTCCTCATTATGGTATCCTGGCAGCCTCAGGGGAGCAAGGACACCCCTCAAGACAGCCTGTGTCTCTCCGCATTCATGTTGGTCCTGATAAAGGACCTGATACATCAAGCTTGTCTCAATTGACAAACATGATTTTATACCCACCCCTAAGGGAGAGCTAGTGAAGTGCCAGGATCAACACAGAATTGAGACACAGGTGCTCCTAGAGGAAGAGATGTTTTGTGACCAGAGGAAGAGGAAGGAGGAAGGGACACTTGGCAGACCCAGACCATAGACCAGCTGTAGTAAGGATGCTGAGAGCACTGGTGAGGAGCTGCAAGAAAAGACTTTGAGGAAACTTTTTATTTATTTATTTATTTTGAGAGGTTTTTACTATAGGGTGCATGTGCTCACCAGAAAGACAGAGACAGAGAGATAGAAAGTGAGAAATCACCCCCCGGGGGGATGGACAGGCCACAATCCCTTCTCCTCCATTCTCCTCTCGGGATCTTGGGCATGCCCCATGTGAGTTTAAGCCACCAGTCTGGGACTCGAACCGCAGTCGACTACATGGGAGTTCAGCAACATAGCCAGTACACTAACTGCTGGTCCCAGGAAACATTACAGTGCATGTTTGAAGTTCTCACATCAAAGCAAGCCTCAGTGTCACACTATTCTTCTCTTTTCTTTCTTTTTTTATTTTTAATTGCCAGAAGGCACATGCACCCACCAGAGAGGGACAGAGTGAGAAGGAGTGAGTAGAAAGGACTCCCCAGTGGGCCATGGTCATACCACAATCCCATTGCCTCCATTTCTCCAGCCTTCAGGGATCTGGTACATGCATGCATACACACCTGGAGTGTTTGTTCAAACTGCTGGGACCAGGATCCAAACCATGGTCAACATGTGGGATCCAACTTATCTTAAACACTAGGCTATGCGGCCAACACCAATATGTGCATAAGTTTTTCATCATATAAATTTCCATAAACTTTTTGAAGAG
>NW_006204954.1:2244589-2249068 GCF_000334495.1 Tupaia belangeri chinensis
AGCGGTCATACAGACATTCCTGTTCTAAAGGGGAGAAATGGGAAGTGCCAATAGGTCTGTAGCTGTTCCAAGATCCACCCAAACAACTGTGAGGGTTTCCTTAATTAGAATTCAAAGCCTAGAAATAACGTTCTCTATGGCTCTTTAACTTCTGGGCTGTTCTTATGAATCTTCCTTCCTTTTTTTAATGAAAAGTAGTATATGCTAATTGCTTAGTAGATTTTTCAACCTGATTTCTACTTGTACAATAGAATTTTGAGGATCCAAAGACTTCTTTGGAGGTATGTGTGTGGGGGGGGGGAGGTGTATACCAATTTTATCCCTTTCGGTTCAAGTTGGCAGTGTTTCTGCTAATATAATTGTGTTAAAACTTTGTTGGGGGCTAGCTGGTGGCATAGTGGTTAAGGTGGCTGAATCCCAAATGGCCATGCGTGTGGTTTAAATCCCAGACATGATGACTTGAGGAAACACTCTGGACCCATGTGTGTATGTGCCCCAAATCCCAAGAATGGACGAGAAAGGATTTTGGTACGGCCACGTCCCCCGGGGGGTTCTTTCTCATTTCCTCTCTCTCTGTCTTTCTCTCTCTCTAGTGAACACACACACCCTATAGCAAACTTCAAACAAACAAACAAACAAAAACTTTATTGGCTTCCTGTGAATCTCACTGAGTTTCATGCCATTAGACAAAAACCACATCCACGAATCTCTTCAACACGTATTCCTTCCTGTTTGATTGAAAGGCTTTGTCATGAATACTCTTAAATATTCGATGACCTTTTGTCTGATTGAAACATAATTTATCTATTCCAGATATTTCTTACGTATTGCCGAGGCACCCTAATAGATCTTTCCTTTAGCTTTTCTTGCTCATCTTACATGTTTACAGGAAGACGAAGCCAGGAGGCACCCACGTAGCTACTGAGTCTAGCTAGAAATCTCTTCAAATCACAAGTTCACCAGGTAGGCACATCTACTTTCACATGACTGCAGTCCACGGGTGTTACTAATCTTTCTGCCTTGGCATAACAAGGACCTTATTTCCTCCAGTCTCCAGTAGTTTTTTTCCCACTCTTCTTCAAGTGAGCCTCTTTAAGTCTATACTGCCACTGAAAGTCTTTTCAGGATTCTTCATGCTTTCAATAACCCTATCTTCAAAGTCATTCCAGTTTCTGCCACAGGCTGATTCCAATGTCACTCCCATAGTTTAGGTGTTAGAGATGGCAGTGACTTATTTCCAGGTATCAGTTTGTTTATTCCAGATACTGCTTAACCACTGCTGCATAACGAATTACAGGACATAAAGGATATATACTATTGAAATGTCAATAGATAGTGCCAAGTCTCTCTCCGAACAGGGTAACAGTATAAGGAGGGTATCCATTTTCCCACAACCTGGTCTCATGCCGTTAGTAACCTCTTTGTGGAAGGTGTACAGTTCATTGAGATTGGTGGGCATTTTCCCACAACCTCGTCTCATGACGTTAGTAACCTCTTCGTGGAAGGTGTACAGTTCATTGAGATTGGTGGACAGGACCTGGGCAGGTAAGTGGGTAAAGCAGCCTAGCTCTTGAGGCATGAGCAGTCTGTGACAGGCAGGGCACTCCTGATATTGGCTGTGCCTCCACCTCTGATGACATTGCGAGGCATGAGCAGTCTGTGACACTCCTGATATTGGCTGTGACTCCACCTCTGACGACATTGCTCTCGTCTCATGGCATATCCATAAGCAATCCAGAAATATTTGTGGCTCGTGTCATTGTAACCACTAGAACTGTGACGCAGCTGCATTTGACGTGGAGGTACTAAACTGCTCTGTCCCATAAGAGCAAGAAGAAGGTTTAGAGTTTAATCTCTGATAACTAGCAAACTTTACTTCCTGCTTCACTAAAACTAGCCATAGAAATAAGTCTCTCACTTCCATCTCTGTGAAACTGTGCAACTTGGGAAACCATGCTCTCCTGTTCTTCATCACCCACCTTTCTCAATTGATAATAGTATTTATAGAATTTGGGGGTTCATTTGATCTATTAGCGCAGATCAAGCCATAATAGCACTTTCTTTTTAAAAATAAATAAGTAAATCCAAATTCATCTGGAAATATTCGGGTGACCAACACCTACTGTGATGCCACAAAATGCAAAGACTCAAAGGAAGCTAAACTTCCAAAGCTCAAATCTCCAGACTCAAGGCAAAGGTCCTGTTGGCAAATATATGTCTCCCACTCCTCCTAAAAATGCTCTTTCTCTACCTGCCTCCCGCCCTCCACAATTAGTCATGAATATAGGCTAATGGAGGAGGCTGAATGGGAAGGGCACTAGCAAATGTAATGGGAAAGAGACTTAATTTGTTGTGTGTAATGAACAAGAAGCTAAGAGGACATCCTTCAGGTGGACAGAAATGACACTGGCTATCTGTGAGTCAGACTTGATAAGAGGGCACTGCTGTCAGACCTGCTTGTCACCTCCCGTGTGAAAAGGTCTTGAGAGACATGGGAACTTTGTCTTATTGGGGAGAGCAAAGTTCTTGGGGGTTTGTTCCCTGCCAGAGGCATTCAGCTTGCTCACTGGTACTCACGAGCAGCAGGCAGTGGTGGAAGTGCTCTGGTCAGTACTAGCATAAGGAGAGCTGTGTGGTGTGTATACAGGCCAGAAAGCTCAGCCAGAAGCCTCTGGAAGGACGTAGAAGAGCTGCTTCCCTTTTATTGAAGTCGTGCTGGTTACCTGAGGGAGCAGTGGGTCTTCCTGGAGAGCTGCCTCATCTGAGCAAGGGGCCTATACCCTAACGGGCTTGCAGCGTGTACCACAAGGCAGGGAGGTGAGATGGGACATAGTGACCCTTTCTGACAGTTCTCCATATCATGATGTCAGAGAGGGTTGAAAGTAGAGCATGGTGCCTGGCACTGAGCACCACACTGGTCGGTACAGCAGAAGCCTGAGTCAGACAGCAACCTTGGCACATAGATCTTGTCTGCCAGGATCCCAGTGTGAGATCCCAGAAAGAAATAGGCACAACCAATAGCAAAGGAGTGGCCACTTCCTCTTCTCTCCAAGATACAGGCCTCTGCTTGAGCAAGACTATGTTTTGCTGGCATTCACCCAGGACTCCTCTTGCTGCAAAGAGACAGAATCTGAGAACCAGGAAGCAACTCAGATATCTCCGGGTCCAGGGGATTTCAACCTCCTGTACACCAGACTCACTTTGGGAGCTTTGGAAAAAACACTGATGCTTAGTTCTGGCCCAGATCTATTAAACGAGAATCAGCAGGTACAAAAGACTTCTTTTGTTTTTGTTTTTGTTTTGTTTTTACACTAATTGGCATGTAATAAACTACACATGTATTTAAAGCATATGATTTGGTAAATTTTGTGCAGATATCAGTGGAATCTCTACCAAGATCATGATAATAGACATATCCATCACCCCTAAATGTTTCTTTGGGCCTCTTTGCAAACCCTAGCTCCTGTCCTTCTTCTTCCCTTCCCTCATCCCACTCCTGTCTCACCTGTCAGTCAGACAACTACCAATCAGCTTTCTGTTACCACAAGTTAATTCACATGTTCTGTCATCTTAACAATCTTATAAAAATGCAGTCATACTGTACATTCTCCTTTTCTATCTAGCTTTATTTCCTCAGCATAATTATTTTCAGATTCATCCATGTTGCAGAGTGTAGCAATAGTTCATTCTTTTTCTTGGTGTGCAGGATTCTGTTAAATAGGATTTGTTTATCCATTTGCCAATTGTTAGACATTTGTGCTGTTTTCAGTACTCCACGGCTTCAGCAGAGGTGAGGGCTCATCTGGGTAAGGTGAACAAAGAGACACTTATTCCTTCTAAGGGTCCTGGTACACTTGCTTGGTGGTATTCCTTTAGCATTATCCCTTATTATAGTTATTTTAAAAATTATTTTATTTAATTCCATTTATTGTTATTATTTTAATTTGACCAGAGAGAGACAGAGGCAGGGAGAGGAAAAGTGAGAAAACAAGCCTCCAGGTTTGAGACTTGAACTGCAGGCCAGCCATGTGGGAGTCCAGTGTCTTAACCACCACGCCACCTGCTGGCCCTATTATACTTATTTTTATCACAAGTGTTTCTCCCTAGTCCTTGAGGACAGAAATACTATTTTTCACCCCATTGGATACCCCTTACACCACTGCATATAGAAAGTTCCTGTTACCCTGGGGCTTCTGACCCGTAACACTTTGCAGTCATTGCACTTTTCCCCAGTCTTTCTTACTTCCACCAGTGCCCACCTAAACTAGGGTATCCACTTCTCATCATCTTAGGAGGTCTCGAACTTCTCTTTGCCCTGTTTATGCTCGGGCCATACTGTTTGCCTTGGAAGTCCTCCCTCTCTCTCCTGCCATCCCCATTTCTGCTTATCAACATCCTACCATCCACGTGGTGCTGGTTCGAGAAGTAATGGGCTGGACTGTGGGGCAGCAGGGAAACAAAGATCTGTGAGGCATTCCT
>NW_006204954.1:2249099-2252588 GCF_000334495.1 Tupaia belangeri chinensis
TCTTGCTTCAGGTCTGCACACCTCTCTGGATCTGTCAGGCACATGCCTGACCCTGATTTGGGGCTGGCTGAGGCTGAGCGTGGACTGCAGCTTTGAGACCCTGCTGAGGGTGCACTCTCTTTCTCTGTCTCATTCATGAAAGAAAGAAGTAAGTAAACTTTAAAAGAAAAAAAGAGGCCAACAGATGGATGACATAGAATTGATAGCCCTGATATAGACCCTATTAGATGCAAGAATTTAATCTATTCTGGAGGAGGCATCACACATCAGAGAGGAAGAGAAGGATCGTCAATAAATGGCAAAGGACAATTGATGAGCTCCTTGGGAAGAAATCAATTTAGATAATTATCTCAGCCCTCTCAAAATTAATTCCAGATTTATTGACCAGATAAGTTTTAAAAACCTAGAAGAAGGTGAAAGTGGGTATTTATTAAATCATTAGTAGAGGGAAGACTGTTTCTTTCTCAGCTAAGATTTAGATGATATTCATAAAGAAAAAAATCATTTAATATTAAATATTTGCACGTCAAGATAACAGATAAAATGTACTTTCAAGCTTCCAAAAAAGCACATTGTGGTAAATACAGTTAACAATGGCATAATGTATTTACCATATAAAGCGCTCACACAGACCAATAGACATTCTACAGAAAAGTTGGCAGACGATGTGAGTACAAATAAGAAAATGAATCCAATTAGTTAACATTTGGTTGCTTTCTCACTTTCGCCCCTCTTTCTCTCTCTGGCTAGCCCAAACTCTGGCAAAAAAAAAAAAGCTACCCTTTGTAGATGAAATTAGTCAAGATGAAAGACCATGGATTGAACAGAATCAATTATATTATGGAGCCAGCAGGTAGCATCGTGGTTAAGGCACCGGACTCCACATGACCAACTGCTGTTTGAGTCTCAGGCCTGGGAGCTTGAAACTCATGCCAGGCACGTGTGCGTGTATGCCCAAAATCCTGAGAGGAGAATGGTGGGAGAAGGGATTGTGGTACAGCCATCCCCCTGGGGTAGGGGATCTTTCTCTGTCTCTCTGGCTAGCACACACACCCTACAGCAAAAATTTCTCAAAAAAAAAAATTATGCTATTTTCCGCTCGATCATGACTTGTGTGCGTTTATATCTAGTTGGGTGCCCTGGCCACAGCAGGAGATTTCGGTTTCTACTGAAAGCTATCATTTAAAAAGCCCGCTATATCCCAGAATCTTTATACACGATATCTCAAATCTCTATCTTCTGGCGACGCTGCCAAGTGTGTAGGATTAGTCTTTACAGATGAGGAAGGTAAGGCTCAGAGTGGCGAGGTCAGAACATTCGAGTCAGGATGCGAACTCTGCTTGGCCTAACTATACACCCTGTCTTCTCCTCACCAGGCCAGGCTGTCTCTCTGAAATTCTTACATGGCAAAGAAAAAGGCAGCTTCTGCTAGTGCAGCCTGAATCTAGAACTGCTCCCCTCTTTCCCATCCGCAATCCTAAAGATATGTAAACAATGGGCCAGCTTCATAGCTCAGCAATTATATGCTGTGTGAAGGGAACCAAATTCCGCATGGTCCGTTGCAGTTTGAATCCCAACTTAGTAGCTTGCAAGCACACTGGGCGTGTATGTGCGTGCCCAGGACCCTGAAGGGATGGAGAAGGGGAGGAAAAAAAGGCTGCAGCATGAACAAGCCCTATTGTGAGGTGCTTTCTCTCTCTCTCTCTCTCTCTCTCTCTCTCTCTCTTTCTCTTCCTCTCTCTCTCCCTCTTTGTAGTAAGCACATGTGCCCTCTGGGGTGTAAAAACAATAACACACACACACACACAGAAGTAAGAAAACAGACTGAAGACTGAGAAGAGAAAAGCAGAATTCAAAATCAAAGGATGAAGAGTGCTGAGAGAACACACACACACACACACACACAGAGCTAGCTGCTAGAAGAGGCACCTGGCTGCAGCTCTCCAGAAGCCCCTCCTAGGTGACTGTTCCCTGTCCCCATTAGCTAATCAACCTCCAAGTGAAGGGAAATCAAGGCATTTCATTGCTGCATATCAAAGAGTGAGGCTCCATCTCTTTGTGGAGCAACAGGACAGGTTGTCTGTTCCCTAGGGTCCTTTTTTTTTTTTAAATCTTTAATTTTATTTGTTATTATTATTGTTTTTATTTGACCAGAGAGAGAAAGAAAAAGTGAGTTCTTTGTCTCCTTCCTCTCTCACCCCTTGTGTATGCATACTGGATGCTATGTAACTTGTATGGTAATTTATGTTAATATAATCCATTATAAACAGTACGAAGGGGTGGAGGCAATTAGTATTTGAGAACCTCTAATCAGGAATCCACACTTCAGAGATGATTAGTGAGCTTCTGAAGTACCCTAATCAGGAAAATACACCCCGGAAGTACAGATTTGAATATTGTTTTTGAAATCTAACAGAGGACTGGTTAACTAACTAACACAAAGGATGATTAGAACAGTCGATGAAATTTAAGTTGAAATCTGTGGCCAACCAGCCTTATTGCCCTCCCATAAGCAAAGCGTGAGAGTCTGACAAGCCCCTCTAGCCAAAGGAGCAGCCCTTGACCTCTAGATGTTCACTTGACCCTGTCTTCCGCTTCTCATAACCTCTGTCTCTTGACCCTACTAGAAAACTGGCTAATTCTGCCATCAGAATATTGTTCCCCAGTCTGGCTCTATGGCCTAGTGGTTAAGCAGCTATATTTCACATGACCGACTACATAGTTCAAGTCCCGGACGCTGTGGCTTGAGAAACATTGTTGGGTATGTGTGCATATGTGCCCCAATCCCAGAACAAGGGAGAGACAGAGGAGAAATTGGTGTGACCATTCTCCATGAGAGTGGGGGATGCTTTCTCCTCTCTGTCTTTGGTGAGCACATGCACTCTTTGGCAAAAAGCAAATAAACAAAAAGACTTTTGTTCTTCTTTGGAGTGAACTTCTCAGGCAAAGAGCTGTTGGAATGCCTAAAAAGAGATGGGACCTTTCCCAAACTCACAAACATGGACTGTATACTTTATACACCTGCTTGCTAATAAACATTGGCACATTTGGCAGAATTCCATCTCAGACATCCTTTCCTTGAAACATAAACAACCTGGTAGCAAGACTGTTGGGAAGAGACTGTACAGATCCACTGTTTCTAATGCCAGAGGCCACCAACATTTACAACAACAAAAACTTCAAAAAGTAAATGACCCACCACTTGCTGGCAGACACACTGGCTTAGGTGAGTTTGCAATGTGGCCCTTTCAGCCCAAGAATTCATCTCCATCATGCTCTGAGAGCATTTTCTGTGCATGAAGCAAGGACAGAGATGCTAAGTCCAGCAAAGTAAAGCTAGATAAAGAGTCTGCTCTCCTTTTGGCCGGAACCGCCGTCTTCCAGTAATTAACCAAAATGACGAACACAAAGGGAAAGAGGAGAGGCACCCGATATATGTTCTCTAGGCCTTTGAGAAAACATGGAGTGGTTCCTTTGGCAACATATATG
>NW_006204954.1:2253144-2255102 GCF_000334495.1 Tupaia belangeri chinensis
ATAAACCAATCTGTGGTCTATTAAAAAAAAAAAAAAGTCTGCTCTCCCTCAGATGCCTGTTTCTTCAGTCCTCAGCAGGTTGATTGACAGGTGGAGAGAATTGGCCACTGTGAGGTGCCTCCTAATTAGCAGCAATGACTGTGGCTGCCAAGACCAGCTCTGCTAATGCCCCAAGGCTGCTGCTGGGCAGTTCAGAAAAGGCCCATTAGGGCTCTGATTGCAGAGAGGGGGAAGCAGGGAGGGGGCACTTTCTTGGGGTAGGGGTTGGGGAAGCAGCACTCGTTCCTGTTGAACTCGATCCCATGGCCTTGATGAACAATACTCCCAACTGGTCCAAGTGAGACTTCTTCCAACCTGTAGACACTAAAAACCAGGCCCCCAGTCACAGCCAACCTGGGCCATTTTCGATGTCATTGCCAACCTGACCTACCATTATGAAAATTGCTCCAATTATGTTCCATATACATTTGCATGTGAAATGACAACTAAGTGCTTGCCTAAGAGGCAATTTTGGAAAATGGGGAGGGGTACTAAAATAGGGTGTTTTGTCCTTTGTTGAGATTATTTGTGGCTCAGTGAGATGGCAGCCTTCCTCAAATATTGCTTTATGGTCATAAATTACTTGTCCCTCAAATACTTTTTATGTCTTGCAGACGAGCCCCTTGAATAAATGGGCTTCAATCACCAGTTTCAACAATTCTCCTGTCTCCAAGTAATAAAACATCTGGAAAATTGGGCTAAATGGATAAAACAGTTCTCTATAATAAGTATCTGGCATCTGTACAACTCTGTATAATGCATTTTTTTTTAATGACCAGATGTGGTACTTCTGTGTTATGAAGAACAGAGGCATGTTTAGTCATGCTTTTTATTGCATTTAAAATGCAAGGTATATTTTTATAGCTCCCTGGAGAAATGCTATCCCATTGATTGAGAATTGTTGATGTGTTGTTTTACAAACTTGAAAAGTAAGCGAACCACTCAGAAAATTGCAGATATAATTTAAATAGTCGTTAAACTGGACACTCACAGAGAACTGGCTTAAGAGAAAGAATTCAATCTATAAATTTTCTCTTCTCTCATAAGTGAATTTGTTCCACACAGTCTTTGATCTTGCAGTCATTTATGTTCTTATCTGTCTTCTGTAATATTTATTGCTTTCTGAAGAAATGATTTCATCAAACTTGCTGTTCACTTCTTCCCAATTTCTCATTAAGAAAGCTTAGCTGGTAATCCACCTGTATAATCCCCATTTTTATAGTCCTTTGTAGGGTTCCAACAAGATGTTTTTAACATGTGTGTGCACAAGGGGAGGGGGACGGGAGATGCCTAGAACACTGTCCACCCGGTTGCTATTCCACAAATCTCCTCCTGGGCATGTGCACATACACACATACACACAAACTATGTGTGTGTGTGTGTGTGTGTGTGTGTGTGTGTACTCTTTTTAAAAAAATAAAGTTTGAAAAACATAGACATGTCAAGGAAGAAAATAATCTTTTATAATTCTATCCAGTTATAACCATTGTTATAGTTTTCATTTTATAAAATTATTGTCATGCTCTGTATCGTGCTTTGTCACTTGCTTTTATCACTTCAAATACCATGAACATTTTTCTTTTTATTTCCTTAAGTTGAGTCTAGATACATTTTTATCAAACCACTTTCTTATTTGGGAACATTTCAATTTTTCAGGAATTTTCACTATTATAGTCTATGATAAATATCATCAAGTAAAAATTTTTTTGTAGATCTCTAAGTCTTTCCCAGAAAAAGCAGAGGGGTCAGCAGCTGGTGTAGTGGTTAAGGTGCTGGACCACCATGTAGTTGACCGCAGTTTGAATCCTGGACTTGGTGACTTAAAACTCACACCAGGCTTGTGTGCCCAAAATTCTGAGAGAAAAAAGAAGGAGAAGGGATTGTGGCATGGCCATCCCCTGTGTGTGGGGGGTGGAGGG
>NW_006204954.1:2255124-2277710 GCF_000334495.1 Tupaia belangeri chinensis
TCTCTTTCTATCTCTCTCTATCTCTCCGGTGAGTGCACACACTCTATAAAAATCTCTCTTTAAAAAAAAAGCAGCAGAAGCAGCATAACTACTGGATCAAAGAGTATGAGCTCTTACTTTGAGAACTTTATTTACTATGTAGCATCCCATGTGTTCTTCGCAAAGTGTGTAATGGGGAATGTCACACCCTCCTACAATGAGTGTGAACTTCCTGCTTTTCTGTGCACCACTAAGTCCTCTCATTAGTAACAGTTCCATAGTAAAGATAGTGATCCTTTGCCTGCCCTAAAAGTTGCCATTATTTCCTTAATATAATATTTGCCTTTTAATTTGGATGATAAGCTGAAAATTTGCTTTTTGCCAAATTTTCTTTCTTCTTATCCTTCTTCTCTCCTTGTCTAGTAGCTTTTTCTTTCTTTCTTTCTTTCTTTTTTTTTGAGAGGTTTTTGCTATAGGGCACGTGTACTCGCCAGATAGACAGAGAGAGACAGAGAGAGAGAAAGCAAGAAATCACCCCCCAGGGGGGTATGGCCACGCCGCAATCCCCTCTCCTCCATTCTCCTCTCAGGATCTTGGGCACGCACGCACACGCGCCCAGCATGAGTTTAAGCCACCAGGTCTGAGACTCGAACCGCAGTCAGCTACATAGGAGTTCAGCGACATAGCCTTTATGCTAACTGCTGGTCCTCCTTGTTTAGTAGTTTTAAACTTCTTGTCTTTCAGTTTTTCTTTAGGGAGTTTTCTTTTGCTTTTAAACTCTTTTGGCTTAAAATCAGATTATCAATTTAGGTTTTCCTTCCATTTGTTTTTTCTAGTTCATTTTTAAAATCTGACACATACCTACCCAGAACTGATTTTGGCAAATTCCACAAAGTGAGAGGATCTAATTTATTCTGTTCCAAATATTTAATGGATTGTCTTAACACCATCTCTTCAATTTTCCATTTTTAAATTACTCATTTTTTAAAAATTAAAAGTAGAGATTGTATTACTTTTCTGTTGAGATCTTTCTTCTTCTTTTTAAAATTTTTTTTTGCTCTATGGCATGTGCACTTGTGGAGAGACAGAAAGCAAGAGATCACCCTCTGGGGGGACGTCCACACTGCAATCCCTTCTACTCCATTCTCCTCTCCTCTCAGGACTTTGGGCACACAGCCACATGTGCCCAGTGTGAGTTTCGAGCTACTGTGTCTGAGACTCCAACCATGGTTGGCCACTTGGGAGCCCAGAACCCTCCACAATGCCACCTGCTGGCCCCTCGAGATCTTTCTTAAATGTATTTAGCCCCACAGACAACCCATCAGTATTTAGGCTATTCCCTGGGCAACCTCTCTTGCCTCAGCATTTATTTGTTTTTACTGATTACAAACCACAACTACTCTGCCTGGTTTTGAAACCCTTGACTCAGCAGTTCTGTTTAGAAACGAATTCTTATCAGTTCTGCTCATGGCTTGCTCAGTATAGTTCCTCACAATCTAAATCTCTGTATGCAAACATCTGAAGTGTTAAGCATGGAAGAAATCAGATAACATACAGTTAGAAAAAGGTAATCATGGAACCACCAGGTGGTATGGTGGTTGGGGTGTTAGACTCCCACATGGCTAACCATGGTTCAAATCCTGGACCTGGTGGCTTGCTTTCTCACTTTCTCCTTCTCTCTTTAAATTAAATAATAATATTAATTATAGCAACAAATAAAATTAAATAAATAAAATATTCATCAGAAAGAAAAAGGTAATCTTTTTAGTAAGACAATTGACTCTAGTTCTGGAACAGATGCCCAAATTCAGTCTGTGGGCCTCAGTTTACCATTGAGTAAACTGAGAGAGAAGCTGTGAGTGTGAAGGTGTACTTTTTTAAAGTTATGATTTCTGATTTATATGTAATCAGTGTATATCTTTGTGGGTTACAGTATATATTTCTAAGGCATGCATATGGTGGATAATAATCAAAGCAAGGATATACATATATTTTTCTTCTTTAATAGTAAACATTATATTATGTTATGCACATTTGTTAATAGTTTACTAGTATTTTGGAATATGTACTAAATTGTCCTTTCTTGTTGGTTGTCTGCTATGGGACATGTGTGCTCTACAGAGAAAGACAGAAAGAGAGAGGGAAAGTGAGAAATCATCCCTCCCCAGGAGGGGAGAGGGATGGCCACACTGCAGTTGCTTCTCCTTCAGTTTCAGGATTTGGGGCATGCAAGCACATGCCACCTGGGATGTTTTTCAACCCACCTGCCCAGGACTGGAACAGCACAGTCAGCCACGTGGGATCAACCGTCTTAACCTCTGTGCCACCTACTGGTCCTGATTACCTGTATGCCTTGCCCTCTGTCCTCCACCCTCAGGGTGGAAAAAAACATTATTTCTAATCTAAATGCTCTCCCTGATTTCAGAGGTATGTTACTAAATTCCAGATAGTGACCAAACTTAAGGTCTGCATTTCATTTTTTCTCATCATTTTCTATAAAGGAAGAGCACCGGCGCTCAGCTGCCAATAAGGTAGTTTTAGTGTTTGCTGAAGGCATCTATTGTTACGCATTGGTTGGTTGAGAAGATAAGGGAGAAGTTAGCAAAGCACATGGCTTTCCCCAGAGCAGGAGTGAACCGGCCTACTCCCCAGTGCTCTGCTCACGGGTTCACCCATGCCTCACTGCGCTTCCACTCAGGCATGTCTACTGAGGACTGTTTGTCCTTCCACCTCCTTCTTTCCTTTCCACTTTCATGCCTCCTGACAACAGGGACTTTATAATTCTTTTAAGTTCAGAATTGCCTGCAGCTCCCCCTTCTTCATTTCTCTCATGTTCCCAAGGCAGACACGGTCCCAGGTCTCCTGCAAGTTCAGCTGTTCCCCTCTCCGACTCTCGGGGCCATGTGCCTTCCAGCGTGTGTGTCCAGGTGACCATGTCCCAGGCCTGGCCACGGCCTATGGGGCAGATTGAGTAGCAGGCACTCAGGCACTGCGTGTTCTGAGCTCAGTGGTGTTATGAATGCTGTGAGGTCTCAGGCAAGTGACTTAATTATGCCAAAAAGTGAATGCTGCTCAAGGGAATTCAATAATTCTTAAAGTACATTGGGATTTACTGATGCAAATAGTGCACAAGTACCAAAAACACATTCTCCCGTTTTCAAAGTCCTTTTCCCCGACAAAAGCTTTAATTTACTTATTTAAAAAAATTTTTCCAGAGGGCATGTGTGTTTATCAGAGAAAGTTAGAGAGGCAGAGAAAAGAAAGAAAGAAAGCACCCCACCATGGGGATGGTCACACTGGGATTTCTTCTCCTCCATTTCTCCCTCCTTTCAGGATTTTGGGCGTGCACAAACATGCACCCAGCATGTTTCTCAGGCCACCAGTTGGGGACTTGAACTGGTCAGTACTGTGGGATTCAATTGCTTTAACTACCGCACAACTCTCTGGCCCCACAAAATATTTTAAAATATGATATAAATAAATATTAAGGGACAGCTTTGTGGCCTGGTAGTTAAGGGAGCCAGATCCCACATGGCCAACCACTCAGTTTGAGAAAAATGCCAAGTGTGTGCTTGTGCATATCCGTGTCCCAAATCTCAGCAGGATGGAGAAATGGAGAAGGAATTGTGGCATGGCCATGGTCCCTTGTGAAAGTGGTTTCTTCCTCTTCCTCTGTCTCTCTCCAATGAGCACATATACCTTCTGGCAAACACACACACACACACATATATAAATATATATTAAATAGACACACATATACATGTGTGTGTGTATATATGTGTGTGTGTGTTTAATATATATTTATATATGTGTGTGTGTGTGTTTAATTATCCTTCCCATAAAAAGGATAATCTTGCCAGAAAAAGAAATGTTGTACATGTAAAGATGTAATTAAATGGAAATAAGGAAAATAAAAAAGAAATTGAGACTTTTCCAAGGTGTTTCAGTTCAATACAACACATAGCTTCTTTCAACAATGAATAAAGATAAAGAAAAAAAATAAAAGGAATTCGAGAATGGGAAAGAAGAAGAAAAAATAAAATGAAAAAGAAGAAAAGAAAAGATCCTTAAAAAAATTACATTTTAATTTTTAAAAGCAAAACATGAAAGCCATGCAGTGCATGTGCGCACCATGCAAACAGTATTTCACAGCTCAAGTTTGGTGTCCATCTCAGGATGGGCCTGGCCTGGGTTTGTACCTTTCCTAAATGAAATAGGGAAAGGCACCAGTTAGCACAATAAAGGAGGGGCTTGAGAGCCCAGAGAATACTTTACCTTAAAAAAAAAAAAGATTGAAAAAAATTAAAAGTCACAGCAAGACTGAGACAGACAGAAAGGGAGAGAAGGAGACAGAGGTAGCCGTACCCACTAGAAATTAATTTGGAGGGGGAAGTCTCAGCAGAAAATCTTCATTTTTGGTCAAGGCAAGCAATATTTCACAGCTCAAGTTCAGTATCCATCTCCTCTTTTTTTTTTTTTTTAAGCCAGAGATTTTTACTATAGGGTGTGTGCACTCGCTAGAGAGACAGAGAGACAGAAAGTAAGAAATCACCCCCCAGGGAGGATGGCCATGCTGCAATCCCTTTTCCTCTATTCTCCTCTCAGGATTTATGGGCATTCTCAGTGTGAGTTTAAGCTGGTGGGTCTGGTACTCAAACTACAGTCAACTCTGTGCGAGTCCTGTAATGTAACCATTACGCCATCTCCTGGTCCCCAAAACTCTCAATTTCTTGTAGTGCAAGGCTGTGCTCAGAGTTAGCTAAATTGCAAAGTTTGAGGACACAATATTCAAGACTGCCCTTACCCCCAACACTAACTGCAAGTTTGGGGAGGTTCTCAAAACCACCCCGAAGTCTGGTAATTCACTAGGACTTACAGAATCCACTGAACACTATTATACCATACTTAGGTTTTATCACAGAAGAGGATACAGGTTAAAGTCAACCAAAGGAAGAGACACACAGGGCAGTCTGCAGTTTCTGAGTGAAGCTTCTGTCATCCTCAGGACACATTATCCCAATGTATGACTGAACGCAAGGAGTATCACTAACTAGAGCAGCTTACCTGAGCCTCTGCATTTAAAAGTTTTCCTGGGATGCTAATAAATAGGGATGTTGATCGAATGATTGACCATCTGGTTCACCTCAACCTCCAGGCTACTGATACCATTGACCCCAAGCCCCCACCTTGTCACTTGGTTCGTATCTCTGGCATGGCCACCTCCTACTCTAAAACTGTCAGAGTGGGTCCAAGCCCTGCCCTAAACTAAGAAGATTACAGCAAAATATAGACGTCTCCTTGGGCAAGGCCAGATTCTTTTCTGCTCAGGTACTCTGCTTCTTACTGGTCATTGGCATGATTGGTGGGAAGCATCATTGGATAGCCCGGAAACAGCTTTTGTTAGTGGGAGCTGGTGTCTAATGCAGCTGCTTCAGGCCAGCTTTCTTTCTAGCCCCAAATGCCCTAACAATGTTGGGAGACACATGTGCTAATCCACACTCCTCCGCACTGCTGCCCTCCAAAGCTCACAGACATTGGACTTGCTGTCTAGGAAAGGGCTGCAGAGCCTTCAATATTCCAAGGTGGCAGTGCCCTGGGGGCTTATAGGGAGATGATGACCTGCCATTGATGTGGTTAAAGTCTTTGAGTACCTGCACTGAAGACTTTGGGGAGCAAAGGCTTAGGGAATTCAAAGACTTTGAGAATCCTGACCTGGAAACTAGACAGGAGAACCTGGACTTTCTATGCAGCAGAACAGTGAGATAGGCTGGGGGTAGAAGACACAGCATGTGAGACACAGTACAAGGAGTGCGTAGAACATGGAGCTTTACAATATTACACAAGGTGTGACTGCACGGCCACCAGTGCCGAGTGCAAATGGGAAGATACATTTTTCTAGAATTATTTATTTAATTTTATTTATTATTATTTTACATTTGACCAGAGAAAACTAGAGGAAAAGTGAGAAAGCAAGCTGCCAGGTCTGGAACTTGAACTGCAGTTGGTCATAGGGGAGTCTAGTGCCCCAACCACTATGCCACCTGCTGGTCACAGAAGATATATTCTTATTTAAGGATTTAGTAGCCTTCTAGTAAGATTTTGATGAATAATTTCTATTCATTCACTTATTTAACAAGTATTTATTGGCCATTTACCATGTACCCTGCAACATACTAAGTGCTGAAAATTTAGCAGAGAGCAAGATAGACCAAGCCTTCTCTTCGGGGAGCTTGCTTCCTGATGGGAAATATAAATACCAGGAAGTATACAATATGAGGAGGTGATAAATATTGAGGATTAAAGCAGGTGAAGGAAGAGACAGTGAGGAGGTTGTTATGGTAGACCCAGAGCTCAGGGACAAGCTCACTAACCAGGAGATATCTGAGCAGAGATTTGAGTAAAAGGAGGATTTGGCCATATGGACCTCTGTGGAAATATGGTCCAAGCAAAAGGACAGTAAGCAAAGGTCTTGAGGCTGGGGAGTGCTTGGTATTTGGAGACTTTGAGAAGTTCATAGAAAAATGGAATTAAAGTATGAATTTATTTTGGTGCAAAACTTTGAAATCCATGCATAGATTTTTCACAGGATAACAAATGGGGCCTTATGAGTTGTAGAAAGGAGGTCCATCCATTGAAAGACCTAAACTGTGTATTTAAGAGACAAGGACAACAAACTTTTACATATAGAAACACACACACACACACACACACACACACACACACACCTCCCCATCCCTGGCTTGGGAAGTTCTGTGCTGCCTCCAGTTCTATCGTGGTTGACTAGGTTCAGAGTGATTCATATAGAAAGCATAGGAGGGGACAGCAGATGGCATGGTAATTAAGGCACTGGACTCCCACATGGTTGACTGCAGTTCATGTCCTGGACCCAGTGGCTTGCTTTCTTACTTTCCCTCTCTCTCTCTCTCTCTGTCTGTCTCTCTCTGGTCAAATTTTAAAAATAATAATAATGAATAAAATGAAATAATTCTTTAGAAAAAATGAAGTGACTATAGAAAGAAATCTAGAAAGAAAGAAAGAAGGCTCTAGAGTTGGGGTTGGCCAGTGAAGTGGCAGTAAGGGGGCAATACTGAGGCAAAGGAGACTTTGGAGAAAAGATTCTAGAATGTTCCACTGAGTTCATACAATATGGCCTCTTTGTGCTACTTCTTTGAGAGATTTCTTACATGAAGTGGCAAGGCTTTTCTGGAGTTGGATTCCTGTCTCGCTCCAATGAGCACACGTGTCCTATAACAAATTTTCAAAAATATGTAACTTGAAAATAAAGTAAATAACTTCAAAAAACCCATGAAAATTTATTTAATTATGAGCTTGTTTTTGTATAAAAATATTTTGAAATCCATACTGTTTTTTTATAATAGGCATTTTTCATGAACTTATTGAAGACTCTCATATGCCCAGGGGAAATCACTCTATCACTCTATTATGTAGAAGTTCAAAAAAACAAAGTATCAAGAATAATTTTTGGTAGAAGACTAGCCATGCTATAGAAAGGGAATTCGGCTCCTTTAAAAATAAGGAAACTCTGATTCTTCTTCATTGCTTAAAGTAATTTGCATTTAGTAATGGTGTAATACCTAATTGTGTGAATTTGCATGATTGCTCACTAGTTCTAACTGCCTTTACTACACAATAATGCAAGCAGTGTCTTTTATTTTTCTTCTGTTTATTTCCTTCTTTGCAGAGAGTGAGAGACAAAAAGACAAGCACCCTCGGCAGGGTCCCATGCCAGCATCCCATCCCCTAGCCTTCCCAAGAGGTCAGATCATGAGACTCCCCCCAACACACACACACACACAGACTGGGGAAGTGAACCCATGATTTTTCATAAGGACCCCGCTTTCCAAGGAGCATGGAGCTTGTTACCACTGCACCACCTAACTGGCTGGCCCTTGAAGGCAGATTTTGACAACTGTAGCCAGTAGTCTAAAGTTCTATTAAAGTTAAAGAACAAAGAAGTTTAATGCTTGAAGAGTTACTATCATCATTTTTATCTGTGTATCTGTTAGAACAACCTTAAAGCTTGATGTTCTTATCACCGCCCTTGCTCGAGCCTGGCATAACAGCAGGTCACTTTATGCCTTCCTCTCACCAGATACTCGGTGCTGTTGCTCCTGGGCGAGGACACTCAGAACTAAAGCACCATGATGGCAGCTTTCCCAGCGCTTCCCCTCCTCTCTCTGGGAGGATTCGCTGCTCTCATGGCCTGCTGCCTTGTCTGTGCACATGCAGGTCAGCTGCCAACTTCATGTCCCTGGTGTCGTCACTTGGACACAGTCTACCCAGGCTGGCCACATGGAGCACATTGTCTTCCCCGCTCCCCACTGTCCCAGTCAGCTGCTCGTGGTTCCTGCTTCCCTGCTCTGCTCCAGTTCAGACCTCTCCCCTTGCATTTGGTTCAGAGCTGTCCCTCAAGCCCTGGCCCAGCTCCCCCAGCTTATTCCCCACGCGGCAGTCTGAGGTTCTCTCTGTAATACATTTTTGATGATGTCTCTCCAGTTGAACTTTTTCAGAGGCTCCCTGTGGCTTCCTGCTCTGCCTTGCAGGGCCTCATTACTCTGTGCCTGTTCCTCCTTTTCACCTGTTGAACTCTTCTCTTTCAAACCCACTAGAAATCATCTCCTGGAAGCCTTCCTCGACCTCCCTGGCGAATCCGTCATTCTCTTACACTGTATGCAATGTATTTGTTTATGTGAGGAATCCTCTTACCAAACATGGGCTTATCTCATTTCCGAGGAGACAAAGTCTTCAAAGATTTAAGGGTTGTTCATATAACCCATGGAATGTCTTTAAATGATTGTGTGATTACAACTGGCTTCTGTAATACTGTGTGAAGGGGTCTTCAAAAAGTTCACAAAAATTGCATGTTATGGAAAAACTATGAGTGGATTCCAATTTCTTTTGTACCAAAGTAAATTCCATTTTTCTATGAATTTCATGAAATCCTCCTTATAGTGAGGAAGGCCTCAATACTCTGGTATGATCTGTAGACCAGCAGTTTCACTTAGGAGCTGCTTAGAAATGCAGATTTTTGTCAGTATCCCAGACCTCCTGAATCAGAACCTGCAGTTTGACAACTTTCCAAAGATGACCTGTGTGCACATTCTAGTTTGAGAAGCGCTGGTGTAAGTAAATACTTGCTAAGTTTTGGGGACAGATGTTTTCAATGAAGCACATTCCAGAGACGTGTTGACTCCTCACACTCAAATCAGGGCACCTCATGTAAGCTGCCTACACACCTGGATCCACAAGCAGGTGCCTGTGGGGCGAAGAGAGGGAGGGCAGGGGTTGGAGGGGGCCTGGTGGTTAAGGGCACTGGACTCCCACATGGCTGACTGCAGTTCAAGTCCCAGACCTGGTGGCTTGCTTTCTCAGTTCCCCCTCACCCCTGCTTTCGTTCTGTCCCTCTCTGGTCAAATCGAAATAAATAAATGAAAGAGAGGGAGGGCAGCTTCGAGAGCGAGGGCTGGGAGGACTCACTGTCTGTACCCTGGAACCACCCACGCTGATGTTCATAGAATACGTGGCATCTTCATCTTGTGTTGCACAGGAATTGAGATGTTTGGTGTGAAGGGCATTCTTCTCGCTGATTCAGAACCTCTTCAGATTAGAACATGCCCCTCTTAGTCTCTGAGCTCTTTGACCTTTGTGTCCTGTTGACCTTTGTAACCAGACACTTAGTAGGTGTTCAATACATGTTATTGCTGGACTTTGACTTCCATGTCGTCCATTGTGCCTTCTCCTACCTCTCAAGTCAGCACACGGTCTAATCCCACTAACGAACTGAAACAACTCCATCACGATAGATTTACAACTCCCAGAACCTTTTCAGGATGTGACCGTATCACTTTCACCCAAAATTAACTACGTCAACATCGACATCACAGCACTCCTATGGGAATGTCCCTTAGTAAACTGTAAATCTCTATCTGTATATATAAGCAAAGAAGGAGGATATATTTAGGGTTCTGACATCGGGGTTCTGCAGAAACAAATCCACAGACGTCATGGAACCTTTGAGGCCTGGCAACTGGATTGTTCCCTCTGCTCTGTCTGGCTTTAGTTGTCTTAAGTGGGGCGCAGATCTGCTTCTTGTCACTTCACCGTGGCCAGAAGGGCACGTTCCTTTTTATTTACATTCTTTACATGGGATTTTTGTAGTGTTTCAATATTCACTGAATTATCCAGCAGTGGCGCTATGGTGTAAATTGAAGGTCATCTCTTCTTTGTTTTTTGTTTTTGTTTCTTTTTGGAACTTTAGTAAGAGTTGATCTTTTTTTTTTTTTTTTAGAGATTTTTTGCTATAGGGTGCAAGCACTTGCCAGAGAGACAGGGAGAGAGGTAGTGAGAAATCATCCCCCAAGGGGTAGTCATGCCACAATTCCCTCCTTCATTCTCCTCCTGGGATTTTGTGCACATGCACATACACCCTGTATGAGTTTCAAGCTGCCAGGTCCAGGACTCAAACTGCTGTCAGCTATGTGGGAGTCCATTGCCTTAATCTCTATGCTGCCTGCTGGCCCTGCGTTGATCATCATTTAGTAAAAATTTTATTTTTTTAAATACTAAAAAAATCCCTTTATTTATTTTACTTTAACCAGAGAAGGACATACTGGGTGGTCAGGGTGGGTAGGGTGGAGAGAGCAAGAAAGCGAGCTGCCAGGTCTGGTACTCCATCTGCCGTTGGCTATGTGGGAGTCCAGCGCCCTAACCACCACACCATCTGCCCTATAAAAATTTTATTTTTTAAAACTTTGCCGGGGGCTAGCAGGTGGCATGGTGGTGAAGGGCGCTGGACTCCCACATAGTCGACTACATTTTGACTCCCAGACCTGGCAGCTTTAAACTCATGCTGGGTGTGTGTGCGTTCATCCCCAAAATCCCAGGAGGAGAATGGATTATGGGATGGCTAGCCCCCTGGGGGAGTGATTTCTCACTTTCTGTCTCTCCGTCTCTCTCTGTCTTTCTGGTGAGTGCAAGTACCCTATATCAAAAAAATCTCTCTCTAAAAATAAATACATTAATAAATACAGTTAAATAAAATTATTCTTTGGGAAGAAAAATTGCCAGAGGGTGCTGGGGAGAGAGAATGAGAAAAACTTTCGGGGGGGGGGGTGGTCACGTGGAAGTCCCCTTTCCACCTTTCCCTCCTTTCAGGATTCTGGACACATACAAGTGCCTGAATGTTTTTCAATATGCTGGATCCGAGACTTGAACCACACAGTCAGTCTTGTGGGCTTCAGCTGCCTTAACCATCATGCATCAACTTGCCCTTGTAGAAACTTAGAAAACAATTACAGATGTAATGTGAGTCACGGTATTCAAACAGCCAGCCTAGTATCTGTTTCAGTCTGTGTGCTGCACAGTCACATGGCTCTGTGTGTATGTGCAGCCATCCGACTCCTTGATAATGTCTTTCCATAGAGTCATGCTAGTGTATTTACACATTTGAGTACATGCAATTTATTATAGCTTTTTATTTGTTTCTCCTCTATGTTTCAGTTGAGGAACTTTATTGAGTTTTTTGAAGTTATATTTGATATGGGCTATTATCCTGTAAAGCAGAGAGCTTTGAAAATGATTGCTACATTCGAGGGCACTGCGTCACTAGTGTAGATGTGGGTAGCTCCTTGAGAAGGAGGCTCCTCTCTTCTGCCTCTTAAGGGATGGGCCTGCGACTGTAGCAGGAACTCAGGGACCACACGGAGAAGGCTGGACAGTGTGTTCTTGTGGAAAGGATCTTAGACAAACACAGTGAGTTTCTAGCATGGAGAAGGAGCAAAATGGCTCAGGAAAAATGGCTCAGAAAGGCAGGGAATCTAGAGTGACAGAGTCACATCTATGGAGGGTTCAAAGGGGTGATCCTGTCTGGGTGCTAGTGCTGTGGGCAGGTGTGGAGGAGGACCCAGAGGGGCCTCCATCCCTAAACTTTAAGTTCCTCTGAAGCACTTTGGACATACCCTGGGGGAAAGAGGGGTGAGGGGAAGAAGCCCTTCAGTAATTCTTCCCACCAAACTAGCAGATGAGGGGTTTATTATACGATAAAAGTTAACTTCTGTTCTAGAAATACATGCTAAATTTTTTATTTCTAAATTTGTACCCTAAGATTCTTAAATTACCACTTAACTCTAAGGACCCTTTTTAATATAAAAACCTTTGCAAGACATCCCCAAATGGGAGAGCTGCTGTAATCTTAGTACGCATTGATTGAGAAAATATAGAAAGGCAGAATGCTGCTGTGTGCCCAGATGCTATGGCAGACTGACAACACAAGTTCCCTGCAAAGTTGGTAGCCTTATGACCTACCATGGGTTCAAATCCCCCTGAGTCAGCTTGAAAACACGTGGGACACCTGAGGACAGGTGCCCAGGGTCCTGAAGAGATGGAGGACTGTGGAAAGGGAATCACAGTGTGATGAGACCCTGCAAAGGGTGCTTCTCTCTCTCTCTCCCTTGCACACGTTGGCTCTCTATTATACATTTTTTATAAAAGAAAAAAGGAAAGAAAGACTACTGCGTATTCAGGAACTGCTTATTGCAAATGTGTGTCTGTAGACTCAAACTAGAATAATCCTGGTTTCGATGAAGAGAGCCTGGGGTCTGAATTCTGCCATTTACCAACTGTAGGCTCTTAGGCAAGTCCAAATACATAGTTACCCCTGTTTCTTCTTTAGCAAAACAGAGATCATGACAGTATCCTCCAGCATTGTTGAGAGGATTCAACATGGTGTAAAACACGATGTGACTCTAAGTGGGCATTAATTATTATATATAGGTGATCCACATATATGTATTACCTAGTGGTAGAAAAGGGATCATCAATTTATTGTCTACGTTGACTCCTCACAGCAGAGTTAAGTATTAGACCAAGCAAGAGAATTTAGGGTTAGACTTTTTAGATAATCCCTGCTTTGTCTGGCACAGGGGTGGTTCTACACAGAGCGGGGAGATAACCCTACCTATGCCACCACAGGCTCGGAGGATTTGTGCTGGCATGACAGTTAATAAGCCACTCCCTACTGTGAACCTTTTCCACCTGGGAGATACGGTCTGGTTTTCCATTACCTAAGTCTTATCATTTCTAGCACCAGGGAATACAGACCAATTAATCACCAAGGAGCAGAAATAAATTACCTCACCCTTTGGGTGACTTGCTCCTTGGGTGATTTAACACTTCTTATCTTTAAAGGAGAGGCGCAGAGTTGCTGGTTGGTTCATATTTGGAATAGTCCATGCTTCAAAGACACTGAGTCGTTTGTGCAAACGTATTCATCATGTGGCAGTGATGGTTCTTGTTTGGAGAGTTGGGGAAACTTTTTAAGTGAGAAGTCTGAACGTGGTCCTATTTCTTGGGGGATCCAACAAAATTCTGATTAAGCAAAACATCCTGGAAATGGGTTTTTCCAGATGACATAGAGCAAGTCATGTGGGTTTAGTCCAAGTCGAAATCTATCTGAAACACTTTGTTAGACGTCTTGTCTTGGCACGTGTAGAGCAATGAGCATACTTTTGACATTTCTTAGCAAGGTAGTAGAAGACCCATTTAATCATTTGCTAAACCTTCCATGTATCCATTCTATAAATATTTGTTGTGCTACTACTGTGTGCTGGGCTAAGGGCTGGACACGCAGGGATAAAAAGACAGCCAAAAGAATTTGTCCAGGCTACAACACCACCACTTAGCAAATACGTGATCCTGGGCAAGGTATTTTTCTCTCAGACTCATTCTCACCAGTAAAATAGGGCTCGATAAGTGTAGTATCTAGCTTGTCAGAAATACTTAAGGATAGCAAAGCATAAAAGTACTATAGAAACCCAAGTTCTCTAGGAATGGTCATATTAGTTAATGCCTGCTTTGTTTCGGGAAACTTGCTTTGTTTTATAAAAAACACTCCAAATGGTTCAAACGTTAGATCATTTTAAGAGATGAAACTCTTACTATGCTGACTCTCTATCATATTAGACATATTTTAATTTTTATAGTTGACTTACAAACAATGTTAACATTAATCAAAATAGTACATACATGTGGATGCACAAATCATACAGGAGGCTAAGCAGAAAAGCACCAGCCCCTGCCCCTCCATCTCCAGCCCTCTGCAGACGGGGCCATGCAGAATAGTTTCTGCTTTCTGTTCTTGGCTCTACCCCCACATAAGGAAAGGGCAGTGGCATGGCAGCAGTGTGATCTCTGTGAGACTGAACCAGATGGGCGGGTACTGGGTTCATATCAAGAGACCTTCCTGAGCATGCCATGTGTGATCTGGGACTGGCTGGGACTTGGGGAAGTCGCCATGTGGGGGTGCCTGTCTCTCTGTCTTTCACTCATAGGGGAAAGAAATAAATAAGCTTCAAAAAGAAAAATATATATATATATTTTTTGAGAGGTTTTTGCCTAGGGCACATGCACTCGCTGGACAGACAGAGACAGAGAGACAGAAAGCGAGAATCGCCCACCAGGGGGGATGGCCACGCTGCAATCCCTTCTCCTCCATTGTCCTCTTGGGATCTTGGGCACGCACACACACGCGCCCGGCGTGAGTTTTAAGCCACCGGGTCCAGGACTCGAACCGCGGTCGACTACGTGAGAGTCCAGCGACATAGCCATTGCGCTAACTGCTGGTCCCAAAAAGGAAAAAAATCTTTACCCTGTATCAATATTGCCCTTATACTATAAACTGTTACGTATCAACTTCCTACGTGATTGTTTTGTTGCTTAGGTAGACGTGATTTGCCTTTAAGAGAAAACTCCAACAGAGGTATATTTTTCTCGTGTTTAGGACCTGTCCTAAGAAAAAAAGTTTTATTAATTATTTCAGTGAGTTGGCTTCTAGACAACTGAAGTTTTATTGTGTTTGGCTTTTCAAGGAGTGGAAAGCACTGAAACATGCCCAAAGAGATCCATGCCCACTCACTGACATTTTCGCATCTGTAAACCATTTTGCAATAGAAAGATTTCAGACTTTAGCATAACCTGTGTATCTTGAATTTTTAAACATAATGTCGCAGATGCTGGATACAGCCAAGAAATTAAATGCTTCTTTTATTTCCCATTGCACTGTCTCCCTCGGCTCCTTCCAGGAGGACACACAGAGCTTCCCTGGACATTTGGGTTGCAGACATTGAAGCTGGAAGAAGATGCTTTCTCAGTATTTGGAGTTTGATCATAGCCGAGGAAGCAGAGCTTCACCCCCATGGTTAAGAAAGCATGTCTGGACTAAATTTAAAAGGACAATTTGATTAGGACATTCTTTGCTTATGAATTGTTGTACCAATCTCTAGTGGGCACCGTGTGCCAGAAAGAATGGTCTGGTAAGATGTTTAATCAACCACGGTTAAAGGGTTAGAGTAGATTTTTAGAAAGACACAACAAAGTAGGTATTCGTAGGCAATTGATTCCAGCTCCTCATTTGTCACACCTTTATCAGACCTGTCAACATGAAGCAAAGTAAACCCAGCCATTTGTTTCTTCTCCTTTTCTTGTAAACCCATTGGATAGGCTCTAGGTTCCCAAAGGTGCCATTCCAGGGAACAGAAAAGCAGGGGGCTTGGCCAATCAGGACAGCAGAGGAGACAGTGCAGTTCTGTGGTTAAAAACTCTGCTCAGGTGGAGTAAAAACCACTTCGGGTTCAGGCTTTCCCCAGTGAGGAAATTAGTCTTTCAGTGTTGCTGTGGAGGTTAAATGAGGTGGGCACCTTAAGTGCTTTCCGCATGATAAAACTATATAAATGGTAGGGATCATGGTCATTGCTATTAGCTCTAAGGCCATCTCAGTGGACAACCAGGTCCCCGTCTGGCAGCCCTCGGGACAACCTATATTAGCATTGCATACAGACGGGGCAGCGGCAGTGGGTTGGTTGAGGGTTGCTCCTCTGTGCCTAGGAGTGAGCTGAACTGGCCGTGCCCTCTGCTTGCCAGTCTGGAACACAAGAGCAGCACCTTATCATTGCGGATTAGCCAGACCCCAGATTCCACTTGACACTGCTCATTTGAATGCAGAACCTTTAGGGAAACATGAGGGCTCAAAAGGATCCACAAAAGTTTACACACCACATTCACTTTCTTTTCTTCAAAAAGTTGGTTCTAAATATTGTCAGACCTTTCTATAGCTAGTTCTTCACTGCAGCCAGCAGAGGGCACTGTTGCTTTACCCAAATTCTGCTCCCTGCTCTCTGGAGTCTGCATTTGTGTCCTGGGCCACAGGAAGCCAATCCTCACTTTGTGAGGGTGGCAGTTTCATTTCTTACATGACTAACAGAAACCCTCACCCCTCATACTTTTGTCTGTAATAGGACATATACATAAAAATATTGGAACGTGACCATTTGTTTCTGTTTGACCAAGACTTGGAAAATTATGCATGGAATTTTGAAAAGAGACAAAGACAACAGAGAAAGTAAATTCTGATGAAATTAATCAAGATTTTCCTGGAAAACCACTGTCAGAAAAATAAGGTACTGGGGCCGGCAGATGGTATGGTGGTTAAGGGCGCTAGACTCCCACATGGCCAACTCCCACATGCAGTTCATGGACCTGCGGCTTGCTTTCTCTCTCTCTCTCTCTCTCTCTCTCTGTCCCTCTCTGGTCAAATAAAATAAATAAATAAAGTTAAATAATATAATTTTAAAAATAATAATAATAAGGTACCATGATGTTCCTGCTCGTATTTGGCAGCACAAATGTCTTAGAAAAGGTGAAGAAGAAGTCGACGTTGTTTGGGGCACCCTGGGCTGGTTCCTCCCACTGTGGCAAAACTCAGAACCTCCTGACAACAGAAGTCAGAAGTCATCGCTACAGATCGGGAGAGTCGCTGCGACTCTCACCCCCTCCTTCTGCCTGTTAGATTTGCCTTTTCCTTTCCTTGCCAATACAGTTATGAGCCACTTTGCCATTTTGAACAGGCCAGCTTTTCATGAGGCAATAATAGGTTTATTTATAATTTGGGGTGAAAAATGGCAATTAAAGACCACAACCCAGGCGGTTTTTGTTTTCATGGTCCTCTCCTGGATTAACAGTCTCACAAGGTGACAGAAAGGGAGTTTCTTCTTTGCCTGTGTTTGTATTTTCCCCCCCTCATTCCTCTCAGGTTTCAAATACATGACTTCTTTCTGTCATTTCAGAGTTGGAAGGAGACATGCTCAAAACGCAAAGCACACTGCCGGCAGGCCAAGCCAAGCCAAGCCAAGCTGAGACACTGTAACCGCACAGGCGAAGGCGGGAAACCCTAGAGGAACTGGGGAATGTCTCCAGCACCAACTACGAACAAGACGCTTGTATGTAAGCACTGGGTGAATGACCAATCTACTGAATGAGTGAACAAATGAATGAAACCACAACTTCCTAGATTATTGTAGTCATGAAAACTGACAACTATATGAAGATGCAGTTTTTTAAAGTCATCATTTCCTTCTGATATGTCAGTATTTCCAAATACCCTCAGGTAACAAAAATAAGTCTTTCAACTTTATTTGAGATTTTTTTTGGTGAACGTTTTCTAAAATTACTTCTGAGGCTAAGAGGAATTTGTAAATGCTTGTGTATGTGAGTTTATATCCTTGCTCAGTTTGCATTTTCAAAATCGTGAACTTCCGTTAAGACAACATACTTCATCAGCATCTCTCTGCCCTTTTTCATTCATTCTTTGCTCGGATAAGGTTAACTTGCAGCTTCCCGATTTCGGACTCCTGCCCCAGCTGAGCTGTGTGCAATGAGCAAGGTTCGTGCTCACAGACTGCCATAAAATCCTTTTAATATTCATTCAAAGGTGCAAGCTCTAGGACCACAAAGGTCCCTTCTTCTGGTCCCTTCTTCATGCCCAGACATGCTTAGAGACTTGGCATCTTGCCCTGGAAGCAGAGCATATAGGGCCAAACAAAACCTCCATTTTCATCGCTTAGAACAACGGTCAATTCTTCAATGTAATTACTTAGAGCAAATTAAGAGTTTAGACCCAAGCGCCTTGGGGCACTCAAAAGAGTATGGGAAATAGGGGAGAATACAGTTCAAGATTCCCCCGGGCTGTGCAAGGCTGGCATGATTCTGAGAGAGTTGAGTGAGCTTTCACCAAGCACACCCTGTAAGGTCTTCAGGGCAGGAAAAAGCAGGCGCCTATATTCCTTGTACTCTTTGCTTTGGCCAGGCTGCCTTCTAACTATAGCTAGCTGCTTACTTTTCAAATGTGTGATTTCTTAAATACATTCCCTTTGTGGCAACTTAGTTTTGTTTTTGTTTGTTTGTTTGTTTGCTTAACAAAGAGTAAGGAATTGTTTTTCCATCATCAACGTAAGACCGGTGGTCCCAGTACCAAACCCGAAGACAGCACCAAGAAGACATGGAGGGAACCAGCAGTTAGCGTAATGGCTATGTCGCTGGACTCCCTCGTAGTTGACCGTGATTTGAGTCCCGGACCCGGTGGCTTAAAACTCACACCGGGCGCGTGTGCGTGCGTGCCCAAGATCCCGAGAGGAGAATGGAGGAGAAGGGATTGCAGCGTGACCATCCCCCCAGGGGGTGATTTCTTGCTTTCTGTCTCTTATGTCTCTGTCTGTCTGGTGAGCACACACACACCCTATAGTGAAAACCTCTCAAAAAAAAAAAAAAAGAAAAAAGATGACATGGAAAGAGGGAAAGTAGGCCCCATGAATTTTGAGCTTTTATGGCACAAGCTGTCGGCTTCCTGGGAGTGCCTGAAGAACAGAGCCACAAATAAACAGTCCCAGAGATATATAAACTCACTCGAGACACAAGTGTCCCTTAACCCATTGCTGCTGAGCAGATGTGGAAATAGAAACTTAAAAATCCCATCTTGGGTCAGCTGGTGGCGTAGTGGTGAAGGTGGCTGAATCCCACATGGTCAACTGCGTGGTTCAAGTCTCGGACCTGGTGGCTTGAAAAACATGCTGGGTGCACCTGTGTGCCCAAAGTCCTAAGAGGAAGAAGGAGAAGGATCGCAATATATTTTCTTACTTTTGTTTCTTTCTGGCAAGTGCACATGCTCGCTAGCAAAAACAAAAGAACAACAAAACAACAACAGCAACCAAACCTTGTTGTAGTCTTCATTTTCTTTTTTTTAAAGTTTATGTATTGGGGTATCAGGAAAGTCATGACACATTTTTGCATGAAAAAAAAAACAAAAACAGAAAAATCTGTCATGACTTTCCCAACAACCTAATATTTATTTCTTCCATGGGAGAGAGAGATAGAAAGAGAGTAAAAGGGAGATAGGCGCCCCTAACAGGGTCTTCATGCCATGATCCATCCCAGCTTCAGTCAGCCTGGAGCACAGGCTCACGTGTGTGGGGGTACAGTGTGAGAGGGTGGCCCCTGGCCGCAGACCTGGGGCTTTTCTAAAAGGGTCCAGTTGCTTTGCTACACCATGCTCTGGCCCTGGAAATAGAAACTTTGATAAAGATTCAAGTCACTTTTATTTAAAAGAGTTATTTGGATATATCTATGGGGTTGCAAGAATACCATTTTTCTTAACAGGGTCATTATAAAAGCAAGTAATATGCACTTAGCACAAGCCAGGCGCAGTTGTATGTGTGTTATAAAAGCAGACACTGCTGCTTGGCAGGCCAAGGACACCCTAAAGGCTAGTCAATTCCTGGTCTACCCTAAAAGCTTGTCACTATGGTGCACACCTGTAGTCCCGCTACTCTGGAGGCAGGAGGATCACATCGCACGACCTTGTCTTCAAACAAAAACAAGAAAACATACCAATAACTTCTTATACTGATTGCTTTTTTTCTTTATTCTTACCCCTTTTATATGTAGCCATATTTCCTTTAGCTCCCTCCTTTTGAAAAGAAGATGATTGCTGATAGGAGCTGAGGCCCCGTTTTCCTAGGCTTATCCCTCTGTGCTAGGGTGAAGTGCTGCAGTGGACACTGTGCTGCACCCTCGGCTCCTCCTTTGGGAATGAAGGCTCTGTTCTCCCTGCTGTGGAGGGTGCTGGCAGCAGAAGGCACAAAGTTGTCAGCCCTCTCTGGAACTGTGAAAGTCTGACCTTCTGGCCTTTACTGGGGACAACTCAGTGGGTCATTTTAACTCCAGAGGCCCTTCTGGGGGTGACTGAGGCCTTGCTGAGACTGCAAGGCCACAGCTCAGCTTCTCCCTCCGCCATTCTGCTGATGTCTCTTCCTAATGTAGGACCCCAATCGAAGTGCCGCTGGGGATGGGGGTGTTGTCCCCGGCTGGGCATTTACTACTCAACATGAACTTGACACAGTGGAAGGAGGACTACAGATCTTTGGTGCCACACTAACTCTGCCAGACACCAGCCTGAAGCCCGCCTGGCACATAACAGGAACAAGGAAAGCTGAGCCATGTTTCTCACCCAGATTCAGGAAGTGGATCAAAGAACAAAGGATGCTTTTGGAATACCAGCAGGGAACTGTCTGAAATTTGGGTGGGGCTTTAGAGACCACGGGAGGCAGGATGGCAGCTGCTCAGCCCACTGTTCGGTCTAATCCCCTGAGCGGTCCTGTCCCTGGTACCATGATCGCACGTGTTAATTAAATCATTCTCATTAATTCAGCCCGAGTGTAAATTAGGAAAGAATGAAGATAAATTAGGTTTGAAGGCAGCTAATACATTTAACCCCATGCTGCTTATTTTGCAGCCTAGCAAAATAACATTGTTCAGGGAGATAACAAGGCCAAAGCCTTGGGCACAGCTTCTTAATAGCATTAAAAAAAATGCGACTTGGTTTAGTGTCACAAGGCAGAGGCGAAGACCTGCTCCCCGGGGTCTGTGGGACTGGCCTAGCACCAGTGTGAAATGACGGCCATTGTTACAATGTAAATAGGAGTAGCATTTCCCGGGTTATTTATGACTCAAATGTCTACTCTGTTTATCATTATCTGGTTTGATCATAGCCCTGTTTAGAAGTTTCTTCCTGTCCAGATCCAAGACTTGCTCACCTTTTCTTTGTGTGACAGGGTGATAAGAGCGACCTTTAGGACTGGCCAAGAGATGCTGGAGGAACTAGACAGTTTCAGTTGCTCTGATCATAAATACGCTGACTTGCAAAACCACTGTCACCTGTGAGGTAAACAACAGACACTGCTTAACAGCCCCCAAAACTTTTCATACATTAGTTCACGCTATCCCGTGTACAGTTGTTAGGAGGTCAACAAGAGCACACACGTTTTCCCAAAATGCAAGTTTAGTCCCTGCACCTCTCAGCAAAAAATCTTTTCCACTTTTACAACCTATCTAATCCTCCCCCCACCATGTTGCTTATCACCCTGAGGCAGATAAGCAAATACACATGGTCCCTAAATATATTTCAGCATTTTCTAGCATACAAGTTTTTTTTTCCTTAAGCATAAAAAATGGCAACAGTAGGTAGAAAAGACATGGAACAATGGCAACAGTGGGTGATGACACAGTGGCCAAAAGGTTTCTTTCTTAGCCCTACCTGCTTAGCAAAGACCTTTGCAAAGAGAAGAGAACTTTGAGAGCTGTCACCTCAATTAAAAGACACTGCAATTTCTAGGTGGTAAAGATTGAATAAAAAAAACTACCTGTCTCTAGGTCGGTGACCTTCTGTGGCAAAATCCCTAGGCAACCAATCTAGCTCTGAACACCTTCCATTTCAAGACAGGATCATTTAGATACAGTTCTAGGTAGATCAGGTTAAGAAACTAAAGCAAGAAAGTACTTCTTGATGAGAAAGTGTTTGTCCCTTTTTTTAAAAAAAATTATATAACTTTATGTATTATTACTTTTATTTAGTTTGCTATAGGGCATGTGTGATTGAGAGAGAGAGAGAGAGAAAAAAAAAAAACGCATGATAAAGCAAGCTGCCAGATCCCAGACTCAAACCATGGTCAGCTATGTGGGAGTCCAGTGCCTTAGCCACCACACCGCCTGCTGGCCCCAATTGTTAGTTTCTTAACTTACAGTGTACATTCCCTTCCTGAATGGAAGACAGTAACACCTGGTCTTCAAAGCTAGTGTGCTTGCTGTTGACCCACAAAGGAGACAGACAAGGAGAGCTAGGCGGTGTCTAGAAGGAGCGCAGCAGACAGCCTTAATCAGCTCCCGCCACACCCTGCCACAGGCTACAGAAACATGTTTTGAAAAGATACATGTACAATAGCTACACATTTCCACCCCCATCTTTTCAGCACCGATCTCTGGAGTGTACAGTGTTTCCAACAGTTTGGTCTTCACCGATTTTATCCCTGTCTCCCTCAGGACCTGGGTTCTACTAACCACTCCCCTCCTTACCTCCAGGCCCCCAGACTCTGCACGTGGTTCTTACCTCAAAATGAATCTGGCAGACTCTAGCTTTGTAAAGCAAGACTCTGCATAAAAAATTAAAATATGAAACAGATTTTTAAAGGCTCCTGGTGAGGCTGACGAGTTAATGCTAACAAAGGACTTCAGAGGGCACTGTCTTTCTTTGTTGGCAAGGAGTGAAATTTCTCCGCGCGAATACCAGGAGGGAACGCGGGCAACGGAAAGTGGAAATGTAACGAAGAACCGACACCGGGTTTCGGCAGTCTCTGGACTCCCGAAGCACCGGGTGGAGCCTCCGTAGGCAGTGCAAGTCACTTCTGTGCCTAGTCTTTCAAAGACAG
>NW_006204954.1:2277727-2278112 GCF_000334495.1 Tupaia belangeri chinensis
GGGGAGGGGGCGGGGAGGGGGGTGCTAGCGCGGAGTAAACTCAGTCTCGAGGTCCTAGCTCTCGAGCTGCAGGGCTGGCCAGGCAGTTCACATCGCCCTGGGATTCGGTGTCTTCACCTGTATAACAAAGGGGCTGGGACCAGTAATCTGTACTGTTCATTCATAAACTTTTCCCCAATATCGAGTAAAAAGCCAACAGGCGTTTCAGTACCCCAGTGGAAAGATGAATCTCTAGTGCCAAGACCACCGGGCGAGAAAAAGCAGCAAGGACCGGGTGTAAGCGAGCGATTGAGGTGGTAGCGCTACGTAGAGAAGCCAGCGTGTCCGGTCCTTTGAGAAGTTCGCTTTGAATGAAGCGGCCGCGGCGATTGGCTGGGAGGCACGT
>NW_006204954.1:2278153-2278927 GCF_000334495.1 Tupaia belangeri chinensis
GCGCGGCGGGACCGCGCGGCGCTGCCGCAGCTCCTGCCCGGCACCGGGCAGAGTCCGGCCGCGGTCGCTGCACCCGCCGGGGTGTGGAGGAAGGATACGGGAGTCCAAACTGTCTCCTTGCCAAAGACAAACCCTACGCCGCGTCTTGCCCAACCTGTAGGTGCCCCAGAGTGCCCAGACTTGAGCCCCTTTCCTTTGCCACTGTTCCCCTTCGCGATGCCCAGCGCGCTGGCTGTGCGCACCCTGGGCGCGAGCCGAGAACACCGGCTCATCGCCGGCCACCCTCTCTCCTGAACAGTTCATGGCTCTGGCATCACTGAGCGCACAGCCCGGGCTGGGCTCCCCAGCGGAGAGGGAGGAGGTCCCGCAGTTCTGGGGCTATCCAGTAATGAGGCTAGCCCCGAGAGAGGCAGACATTCCGACCTGGGAAAACTTATTTCACTCGCGGTCCCGGAGGGCTGCAGCTGCCAAGGACTGAGATGGCGCGTCCGCTTTGTCTCTGCACTCCCCATAGCCCCCCTCCCGCGTTTCCTCTCCCGATTAACTCCCCCGACACGCTCTCCTCCCGCTCCTCTCTTGCCCCCTCCCCCTTCGTCCTCCTCCTCCGCCCGCCTCCCTGAAGCTCTTCCCCCTCTGCGGTGTCAGTCTCTTTGCAAACGTGCCCCCTCTCCTCTCCTCCCCTCCCGTCCCCTCCCCTCCCCGCTGCGCCGCTTATAGCCGGGCGCACGGCTGCCGGCCGCCGCCTGCCGGGCAGGCAGAGCCCAGGCGGGCAGC
>NW_006204954.1:2279773-2314969 GCF_000334495.1 Tupaia belangeri chinensis
TGAGACGCCGGCTTCGTCGCCTCCCCGCCTGTGAGCGGAGCAAGTACCCAGCCGGTTGTGCGCCGAGGGCAGTCGCCACTGCTGTAAGTTTCCGTCTCTGCCCAGGACCTGTTGCGAGCGCCGCGGGTTTCAGGGGCTACTTGGGCTGCGGGGGTGTGTTCTCTAGGGGTGAGCGTGCGCCGGGCCGCTGAGGGCTCCGACTCTGGCCAGGGGGAGCTGTTCTTGGTGCGGAGACCTGTGCCTGCCGCTGCCCTCCCACAGCGAGCAGGAGCCCGGCATCGCCGGAGGGGCGGAACCGCTTCCCCTCGGCAGCGCAGCCTGGGCGATCCGGGAGCGGAGCGAGGAGACAGTCCAGGGACAAGACCAGCTTCCCTCCTCGGCGGAAGGCAGAGCTCCCCTGAAGGTAGATGCCGCGCCGGCGCTCCCCGCAGCCTCCAGCGCCGAGCGCGCGGGATGGTTGGTCCACGTTGCACCGCATCCCTCCTGGGGGAGAGTTGGGACTAAGCTCAGACACCCTCGTACCGGCACGTTCGCCGCTGCAGAGTGTCTGGAGGGAATGAATGAAAACTGGTTTCTGAAAAACTAGTTTCTTATGCAGGTATTTGGCTTGTAGTGTAACATGATTAGTTTCGAAGGATGGGAATTGGTGGGCGGGGTGGAGATGAACCAGGGAACTCGTTTGACATGCAATTTGTTGTCGCCCTCACAGGCATGGCCAGTGTGTTCAATCGCCTCGTAACTGTTACAGGGGGACTATATGACAAAACCCGATCTCTGTTAGCAAGATCTCTGTGACGTTCTATTATTACCAGTAATGTAAATGTCTGAGAAAAATCTGCCTAGTTTCTGCTTTGGTTGGATTGAGATCAGGTTCAAACCTGGAGAGACTAGGTGCAGCACTAACTGTCGAAGGCGGAGAACCTGCGTAAGGAGATTTAAGTGAACTGAACTTACTGTAACTAGAAGCCCTTTTGATGTTCGCCATAATAGCAGCCCTTTTCTCCGGCTTCTTTGTAGACGCAGGTTAAGTATATGTGTGCGTGTTCTTGGCCACTTGCTTGGTATGCAAATGCCATCTCTGGGGGCTTAAAAAATGCTGGAAGGGTGATTCATTTTATGTTGAAGGTATGTTGAGTGACTGCATAAATGGTTTCTGGTGAAATTTTGATGTTCGCCCAATTTAAAACGAGAAACCGAGTGGTGTCTCTTGGGTCTGACGAGTTTACTTCTTATTTTAATGAAATATTGTTGCAAGAATGTTCGATTTTTGACTGTGATGTGCTTTTCCATCTGGATGGTATCCAAGAGGACAAAAATAGGCTCTTCCTTCTTGCTTTATGGGCTAACCTGGAAAATACAGGAGTGGAAGCACCGGATGCAGAGAGGTGCAGACCCTGTATCCTAAGGTCTTCTTAACAAACTGTTTTAAGTGTAAGCCTGGCTGGGAATGTCGTCGTGTGCCACCCGAATTTGATGTTCATGGCAGTGTGTGCTGGGCCCAGCATCATTCAGCCCAGTGTGCTGGCACTGCTACTTGTGCGTCTTGTGCAGGAAGCCTCGTTCCTCAGTGAGAGCTGCACTCACTTAGCCTTAGAAGAGGAGGCTACACTGGAGGATTTAGACTGTCTTTTGAGGTTTCACTTAAATTCTTCCACAAAATGTTCCCCATTGAAGGTGCTAATTCACATGACAGCTACAGTGGTTGGAGCATCAAGGACACCAGTAGCTGTTTTAATACTTCACAAAGGTTCACAGCAGGCAGTGGTCATTCTGCACAGCCCTGGGCATTGGTTAAAATGGACCAGAATGTAGGTAGAGGCTTAGCTGGCAGTGGAAGTGATGTTTGGCTCTTCACCTTTTTTCATATTCCAAGTCCCTATGGAGACTTCAGGGTGCTTTGTAAAGTCTTAACACTGGAGCGCTCTAGGACTTTGTTGCTTACTTTCTCACAACTGAACAGTGTTTACTCATAACAAAAAGGTAACACTCTAAAAATAAAAGAAAACAAGTTACATGACCTAATAGTGTGTGGCGTCAAGGGCATGTTTGACCCCTGCCTTTGTTATTTCTGTGTGATCTGTGCTGGGTCTCCCAGCTGGTAGTTGGAGAAGCACAGTTCAGAATTCTAGCCCATACAGCTGCAGCAAACTATCCACTTGCATTCGTTAATAATTCCTGGACTATAAATTTAAAAAATACCTGAATGACTGAAGAAAACAGGCTGTTTCACCTGTGCTGTAAGAACCCACTGTTCTGTGCTTCGAATAGATACTGTAACCACATAGTTTACCCTGAGGATAAACAGCTTCCTTAGGAATCCTTGGACAGGCAGGTTCTTGAGGATTTTTTTCCTTTGAAGTAACAGAGGGGTAGTGTAAAAGGGGGTAAGGAGGGTGTCTGCGATTCCATTTTTGAAGGTAGATAATGGGCATTTCCTATAGCTTTTAGCTTTATTTGTTTTTCTTACTAAAGAATGCCAACAGATAGCATTATAGTCCACTAGAATTTCTACTGCGATACCAAGGAAAGCACATCAGTCAGCAAATAAATTCTAGGGTGGTCCTGAATTAACAATGGCTAACCACACACACACATGTGCTTGCATTTTTTTTCATTTGAATGCAGCAATGTCTGCATGTCAAACTTCCATAGGCAGGTGCCAACATTTGCAGGTACACAAGAACAGTCCTGGTGTGATACACTATTTAATCAAAAGAGAGGGGTGGATGGATCCTTTGTTCTGCCAACTGGTTTTCCAAGAATTAATATAGAGCAGGAAGGATAGAGAAATAGCATGCTTGCTACTCAAAATATTCTCCCTTTTATGTGCCAAATCCTCCTTTTAGAAGCTGTCCAGAGCCAGGAAGATGGGTGGTGATTGTGGCCAGAATCTAATTCAGCACTTTCACTAAAGCTGGCTGATACACGGTAGTGTTTATATAGGGGTGCTTTTAGAACTCGGCTGTGGCACAGGTGTCTGGTTAGAAATTACCTGTAACATTGAAGTAAAGGTCAGCTCATTGCCCAAGTTGGCCTCACACTTCCCATTCACAGTGTATACAGGGAGATTGGTGCTTACCAAAGGAATTCTTAATGGAATTAATTAGCGGGTGTTTGTTTTACACATGGCTTTATGTTGCATAGGGCATTACAACCAGTGCCCATCCTGGCGTGCCCATCCTGGCGTTACGAGAACAGGAGGCCTGGAGTTTTAAGTGGCCTCCAGTGAATCAGCTGGACTGGGACAGGGAGCCGGGAGAGCGAGCTCGTGCTCCTCTTGACTTTTGCTGACTTTTATTCTAAAGGACTTCAATATTCTAAAAGTTGGCAATCAGGTTTCCCAAGATGAACTTGCTCTTAAGCGGTTTTTTTTTTTTTTTCTTTTTGTAAACAGTGTACAGTTCAAATAGCTCAATAGCATCGCAGCGAAGGCCTTTCCTTCCAGGTAGCTGCCTCTGATTTTGTTCTGAATGGCCACACACTGTTCAGAACAGTAGGCTGCACCAGCAGCACTCACAACAAAGTGTTCTGTTTTCTTTGTCTAATGTGATTGTTGCTTTTGTTCTGCTGTTCTGAATATCAGAAGCATCACTTCAATGGTTTTTTTTTTTTCTAGGAGAGGAAACAAAATGTCAGTCAGTGTGCATGAGAACCGCAAGTCCAGGGCCAGCAGTGGCTCCATTAACATCTACCTGTTCCACAAGTCCTCCTATGCTGACAGCGTCCTTACTCACTTGAACCTCTTACGCCAGCAGCGGCTCTTCACCGATGTCCTTCTCCATGCTGGAAATAGGACCTTCCCTTGCCACCGGGCAGTGTTGGCAGCATGTAGCCGCTACTTTGAAGCCATGTTCAGTGGTGGCCTGAAAGAAAGCCAGGACAGTGAAGTCAACTTTGACAATTCCATCCACCCAGAAGTCTTGGAGCTGCTTCTTGACTATGCATACTCCTCCCGGGTCATCATCAATGAAGAAAATGCAGAATCACTCTTGGAAGCTGGTGACATGCTGGAGTTCCAAGACATCCGGGATGCCTGTGCAGAATTCCTGGAGAAGAACCTGCATCCCACCAACTGCCTGGGCATGCTGCTGCTGTCCGATGCACACCAGTGCACCAAGCTGTATGAGCTCTCTTGGAGAATGTGTCTCAGCAACTTCCAAACCATTAGGAAGAATGAAGATTTCCTCCAGCTGCCCCAGGACATGGTAGTGCAGCTCTTGTCCAGCGAAGAACTGGAGACAGAAGATGAAAGGCTTGTGTACGAGTCTGCAATTAACTGGATCAGCTACGACCTGAAGAAGCGATACTGCTACCTCCCCGAGCTGTTGCAGACGGTGAGGCTGGCGCTCCTGCCAGCCATCTATCTCATGGAGAATGTGGCCATGGAGGAACTCATCACCAAGCAGAGAAAGAGTAAGGAAATCGTGGAAGAGGCCATCAGGTGCAAACTGAAAATCCTGCAGAATGATGGAGTGGTCACCAGTCTCTGTGCCCGGCCTCGGAAAACAGGCCATGCCCTCTTCCTCCTGGGAGGACAGACTTTCATGTGTGACAAGCTATATCTGGTAGACCAGAAGGCCAAAGAAATCATTCCCAAGGCTGACATCCCCAGTCCACGAAAAGAGTTCAGTGCATGTGCAATTGGTTGCAAAGTGTACATTACTGGAGGGCGAGGGTCTGAGAATGGAGTCTCGAAAGATGTCTGGGTGTATGACACCCTGCATGAGGAGTGGTCCAAAGCTGCTCCCATGCTAGTGGCCAGGTTTGGCCATGGCTCTGCAGAACTGAAGCACTGCCTGTATGTGGTCGGGGGGCACACGGCTGCAACGGGCTGCCTCCCGGCCTCTCCCTCCGTCTCTCTAAAGCAAGTAGAACATTATGACCCCACAACCAACAAATGGACCATGGTGGCCCCACTGCGGGAAGGCGTTAGCAACGCCGCAGTCGTGAGTGCCAAACTCAAATTGTTTGCTTTCGGAGGTACCAGCGTCAGTCATGATAAGCTCCCCAAGGTTCAGTGTTACGATCAGTGTGAAAACAGGTGGACGGTACCGGCCACCTGTCCCCAGCCCTGGCGTTACACAGCAGCAGCTGTGCTGGGGAACCAGATTTTTATTATGGGGGGAGATACAGAGTTCTCCGCCTGCTCTGCTTATAAATTCAACAGTGAGACTTACCAGTGGACCAAGGTGGGAGATGTGACAGCAAAACGCATGAGCTGCCATGCTGTGGCCTCCGGAAACAAACTTTATGTGGTTGGAGGATACTTTGGCATTCAGCGATGCAAGACTTTGGACTGCTATGATCCAACATTAGATGTGTGGAACAGCATAACCACAGTCCCATACTCCCTGATTCCTACTGCGTTTGTCAGCACCTGGAAACATCTGCCTTCTTAAATGCAGTCCATCCTAAAGGTGAGTATGAGGTAAGAAGTTGGCTGGGCTGTGGCTGTAAATACTCATGTATTAGGCTCGTTGTGCAAGTTCACTGTGGAGTGAGGCATGACTCGTGGACTGGGCTGTAGATGTAAATACACATGTATTAGGCTCGTTGTGGAAGTTCACTGTGGAGTGAGGCATGACTCGTGGAGCCTGTGCCACAAAGCACAACAAGAACTATAAAAATACAATCCTGGTCCCCAAGAACTTAAACACTTGGCTTGTCCACAGCTGCAACTCTCCGTGACAGAAGCCGGTGAGGCCTCAGCCTTTGCTGAGCCTCTGTTTCCCAATGAGCTTTTCAAAACTGCTCATCCCAGAGACTTTGTTTCATTTGGTCTGCGGTGGCACACAAACATTTTTAGAAAGCTTTCCAGTGATTCTAATATATAGCCAGGCCAAGCAGCCTGACTCCTGTTAGTAATGCCAGCTAATGTTTCTTGAGCCCTTGCCGTGTATGGGAGAACTGCAATGGTGCCGTGTGTGACACATGGATCGTCTCATTGGATCCTCATAACCACCTTGTGAGATACTATAACTAGCCTCATTTTATAGATGAAAAACCCGGATGCACACAGAGGCTAAGGAAATTGCCCGAGGTCATAGAGCTTAGTAAGTGGTAGAGTTGGTTAGGAAGATCCAGGCAGTCTGTCTCCTGAGTGTAAGCACTTGAGCATCCTGCTGCACTGCTGAAATAAGCCTGAGCTTCTTTACTGTGTCTGGAGAGACTTCGTTGATCTTCAGATTTCACTTCCTCAGATCCTTTCTGGAATGAAAAGAGTTTAAAAAATTCATTATTCAGATCCATTCCTGGTTTATTCTCTCCAAAACTAATTATTAGCGTATTTAATTTTTTTTTTCCTCAAGAAAATAACTCTCTTTGGGATATTCATTAACTTTAGAGAAAAACCTAGATCCCTCCTCGTAATAGATCATACCTACATTGTATCAATTTGCTTAATGTACAGATACACACACAGAGCCGGGCAACTACCCTAACTGCATCCTTTCAGAATTTATCAGTCAGCCTGTGACCCTATTGTCAGGGCCAACAAAAGTTGTGTTTCTGCATCAGGCATCTGAGTACATAATGGTTGTCTCGTGTCCTTGAGCGTATATCATACTCTTGGCTCAAGTCATTAACTGGTCCGCACAGCTCAGCATTCATAAAGCTCATGGCCACTTTGCTGCTGGTAAGGATTCTTAGGGCTGGCCCTGGGATTGCTTAAGCCTGTGTAAATGTAGCACAGAGCACATGGGATGTGGCAATTTGTTTTGGTGATTCATGGGCTTATGGCTAATAAGAGAAAAAAATAACTGCTTCGGAGGAACTACAATGAAAGTCAACTCATTACTTGAAAACTTTTGAGTCTGTTTCTCTCCGGTAGTGTGTTTCTCACATATGAAAGGGACTTCAAAAGGAAGAAAAGAACGAGGGGTAGTTACAAGTTAAGCAAAAAACAGTTTCCTCTCATTTTTTAAAAAAGATCTATTCATCATCCTTAATTAATTAATTTTGAAGTTGATCAGAGAGAGACAATGAGAGAGGAGAGTCAGAAAGCAAGCTGTCAGGTCCAGGACTCAAACAGTGGTCAGTCCATGGGAGTCCAGCTGCCTTAACCACCATGCCATCTGCCACCCCTCCCCCATTTGTCTTTTCCTTACCCATCTCTTATAGCTCATTTTAAAACATCATTAAAATTGGCCTCACTTGCATCGCACAGTTCTGCTTTTTGTTTTCATTTCTTCAGTTATCTCCTCCAGCCTGTTAACAGGTAGCAGAGTTCTCAGTAATGCAATGTTTCCTAGGAATGAAACTCCTTCAAAGGAGCAGGAACAGTCGGAAACCTCATAGCGTCCTGCACCAAACTGGTTTTTGCAGCCTTGCTGGCATCTCAGTAATCCTGAATAAACAAATGCTCTGAAAGTGGTTATTTCATTTGAGATATGAATGCATGACTCAACTCTAATGCAGGTTTAAGGAACCTCATAGGCAAAGGCATCAATTAAAAGCATGCTTAGTTGGGTGTTAGTCCAGAACTGACTATATTTGCAGAGAAGAGCCATAAAAATTGCCCATGATGGTAGCAGTACATCAAACATGGTATTTGGCAGACTGGCTGGGATGCCTAGAACACAGGAAACGGAGGTAGAAAGAAAAGACCACATATGTATTTCAGTCATAGTTTTAAGTTCTAGGCCTTTCTAGGCTTCAAGTTGCAGCTTAGTCAGTTGGGTGATTTGAACTAAAACTCTCTTGAAGATCTGTCCTGACTCAGGCTTGGATGAACTGATAAACATAGAGGGGAAAAAGAGGTGAAAATATATAGTCCAGTACCTTTTCTTTCCCCCTTCAATTGAGACCCTAACCTGCTCGGCAGTGTAGCAGTGGAATTTGCTCTGCAGTATGGCAGTGGAATTAGTTTTGTGTGTGGTAGGACAATGAGATTTCTCTGGCTGTTCATCTGCTGTCACCTTTATCCTTCATTTTTTTGCTTCTTCCCAGGGTGAGTATGTTGGCAGACTCTTGAATTCACCCTATACTGGAAATTGGAACCTGATCACACACTTTTAGTCCCTGGGAAACTGAGCAAATAAAGTGTTAGGTTATATGTGAAACAACATCCTCTTCACCCTTGGTGCTTACCAGCGAGAGAGTTACACACATAAAAACGAAATTTGACAGGGCTAGGTTTGCTGCCTTTAAAGGGCGGCATAAGCCCTTGATCAAAGCCACTCCTCCAGTTTCCGACAGGGAGGATGTTGGTTAAATGTCTAAAATTTACTACGTACAAGATAGTGCTAAAATATTTAAGCTGGATGGAGTGACTTAAAGAGGTGCTGGATTGGTATCGGTCCTGCGCTTGGGAGCAGTTACATGTAGGTGCTAACTGAATTAATACAGTGTTAACAGAAGTTTCCCTAGATCTAAAAAAGCCAGTCCTCCAAGGAGATCTTAACTGTCTCCTCCTGCTCTGTCAGTGGGTGGGAGGGCCAAAAAGGAAATTACTTTGATTATCCTCTGTTTCATGGTGCTGCATGGCCCCAGCCTGATAGTGCTTGGACTTTGATTTGCTTTTTTTCTTCTCTTTTAGATTTTCTTTTTCTGTTGTAAGTATGTGATGTCCTGAAAATTTATATTATTACAGATACATTCTTTGGGGTGGATGTTATACATAGTTGTCAAAGAGGTGGGGGGTAAGGGGGTGACACTATAGTCTAAGGAATGCCTTGAAGACTTGAATCACTGTTCTTAAAGAGCCAAAAGAAACAACTAATGAAATGAATCAGACTTGCAAACACAAAAGCAAAGTGGGAAGAATTCAGTGCAAGTAATGAGTGGCCCCTCCAGAGTCCCCTTTGTCTATACTTAGAGTTACAGCTATAGGGAGACAGATTCCTAGACCCGGGCTGCAGATGTACTCCGTGAACAGATAGGGTGGGTGTTGTAAAGACTAAGCCCTCTGCACAATGTCCCTTTATGAAATCAGAAGTAAACAAACGGGAAGAGTGAGAGCTGTGTGAGGAAATGCCAGGCCTGGTTATGGTCCTTTGGCTTTATATTCATGCCCGATGTCGATAGATTCTGTAGATAATGGCGCTGTTATACACCATAGCTGTGATTCTTAACTATGGACTAATGAACTCTGAGAATAAACTCTAGCGTTGGGCCATCGAGGCCTGGTATGTTGTCATGTGAAAAGAAACGAGACTGATTTCTGCCATAATGAATAACAGAGATGCATTTAAATAAGAGGATTAATATGTCTACCTTCTATGTGGGCAATACATTTAATATGGAATCCTTTATAGTAAATGGGCCAAGGAGGGTGTTTGCTCAGGGATCACCTTCTTTTGACTCCCTAGTAATCACTTTTCAGTGGCTCTATTTAATTACAGAATGGAATTTTATTAACGTCAGGAATGGAAGATGGCAACTCATAATAGTACCTAGACAAGTTGGTTTGACTTGGAACATACAGTTGTTTAGAAAGGAAGTGAAAGTCCTTTAGATTCTATTGGTTTTTCTTGGGACACTCATCTGCATGAATGCATGCATGCACATGTATGTGCATTTACAGCAAATATTTTACAGATTTTTGTATAGGTCATACTGAACATGTAATTAAGACTTCAGAAGCAATATTGCCCAGCTTTGTCCAGAGATTGAAGTTTTGGGTTTTTGTGTGTGTGTGTGTGTGTGTGTGTGTGTTTTGTTTGTTTTTGTAATTTTATAGCTTCTGACAAAAGTTTTCAAACTATGGCATCACCTGAATTCTTCATTCTTTTTTTTTTTTTCCCCTCTTATTTTAGCTTTCTCCATCACTTGCTGAGAACACAAGATTTCGATTATGGAGAGGCCAAGTTGAATGAAGAGAGGAAAAAAAAGAAAAGAAATTGCTACAAGACTCCAAGTCCACTGCACCTTGTAAATGCTCTAACTGGTCATGAAGGAAGGGAGTGAGGGAGGGGTGGGATTTTCAGTGCGAGCAGCACATGGTTTAAATATGAATGCGTGAACCTGTGATCTAGTCCTTGTCTTGTAATTGTGGATTAATGTCAGCGTTGATCAGCCCCTCAAAGGGAGAGAAAAGCTGGACCTTTTCCCTTGCTGTACCATATTCAGCATTTGATTTCCATGGGCTCCACCATTTATGTGTAAAATTTGAAATGGTTGTCACCTCTCTCCAAGGAGCCCGCTTGAAGCCTCCGCACCAGCTGCTGTTGGAGAGTCAAAGCCCAACTGTGGGTCCAGGAGGGAAGCTGGCTGGGCTGGCTGAAGACCGGGACCACTGGACTCTCTGTTAATCTCTATGGGGCTGTGCTCCCCAGGAAGGTTTCTGAACAATGGGGACATTGTTGGTAGCCATTTGGTAGATGTTTTTTTCTATTTATAAGTGACTTTAAACTTTCCCTTGGCTGTTAAGAAATTTGTTATAGATTTAGCTATTTATTGTTTGATGCCTGCATGCTGAAACAATGCTTACAGTTGTCTTCACGTGTATGGACGTGTGTGAATGGTTGTATGTTTTGCACATTTTGTGGCTGTAGAGATGTGCTTTGCTGCACAAAAATGAGAACTTCGAGTTAAAATGTGGAGTATAACTAGAGGGTGGGGTGGGGAGGGGAGTTTTTATTTTATAATTTTTTTTTAATGTCAAGACAGGGAAGGATTATAAGAAACTTAAATGACATCCTAGAGATAGAAAAACCGTGGAGATGACTTTTCTTAAACTCAACCAACTTTCAATGGGGTTTCATGGGGTGTGGTTGTGCTAATGGCTGATGGGGTTAAGGGAGGCATTTTTTTGGCCCTTGTCCCTCCCATCAGATGTATCTAATTCACTCTCAGCTGCTGAAATTTGGAAAGGACCAAATTGCTTAACAATTTTTTTTCCTTGTGTAATATCCTGAAATCCTGGAAAATTCTATGGAATAATTCTGTATATAGGGCACAGGTAAAGGCATTGTCCAAAGTTTATTTATTTAATCTATTTATTACCCTGTGAGAATGCTCTGCCATAACCACAGTTAATGGGAAAAACAAATATCACAGATGTAAGCTCAGTGGCCAGATTTGCTTGACCTGGATCCATTGTTTTCTGTTCTTGCTGCAGGATTTAGCAAGTGGAAAAAATTCTCCAGGTCAGTATTCATGTTGACACAACGTATACTTTAGTGCTAACCCTTAGGTAAATCTCTAAAAAAAACAAAACCTCTTTGGTGTACAGAAGTGACACATTAGGCCACAAAACACCAACAAGTTGTAAGCAGTGGCCCCTGTGGAGAGGTTTTCCTGTAGAGGTGGAAATTAGTTGTGAATACATTCTTTGCCTGTTCGCTTGTTTGATAAGCACGTGCTATGGTAGGTATTAGTGCTAGGCTCATGTAGGTGCTTCCTTGGAGGTATCTGGGGAAGACCGAAGTTTGCAGCTTGAACTGCTTTTGTCTGCGTTTCTCACATTGCTGTACTTTAGAAAATAGAGCTTAAGGCTAATGAAACCCTTTTACATTGTGTGTTTGCATTGTCTAATGACAGATAAATCCTTAGCATTTCTCTCCAGCGTAGTACTTTAGACTAATTGTAAATGTCCGTCCGTGCCATGAGTAAGTGGGCTATAGTTGGACCAAGTAAATGAGCCGTTGGAAGCAAAGGATCACAATACCTTCAAGCAGTCAGCCCCTGGTTCCTAGATGCGTTCTGAGCAAGGCAAATGTCTAATTGTACCCTGGCGGCATCGTCAGTGTCGTTAGATTGTAGCAGTTACAGCTCTGTAGTTTATGATGCAAATCTGCCTAGAGATGTATGTGTCACTGCCTGGCTTCTGAAAGCGCAATGAATTTTCTGCAGCTGTTTCAAAGTTGTGGCCTGTCCTTGAATCCTCTATTAATTACTGTGTGTGAGCCAGAGGGAGCTGTGGTAAGGGTGGGCCCCCAGCCTGTAGAACTTTCTGGACTCTCTCTTTGAATTGATGTAGGCATTTGGACTCACTACTTGACCATTCTCACCCTGTGAAACGTCCCGCACTTTGAAGCAAATACAATTCACAGCACAGTACACACAAAAACCTTGGCATAAGACAGAGAAGGTTCTTCTTATTTTGTGGGCTGGTTGCTGTAGAAACGGATAACAAAGGGCAGCCTTCCACTTCTGGTATAATTGTGTAGCGCCTTTTCTCTGGGCTTGACACCTGTCTGAATAAGAGTGATTAGATCTGCATAATATCCTTCCCTTGGCCATTGACTATGTGGTTCACGTACAAAACTGTAGAAGTTGAAGAAGTAAAATGTTCATGTTCATATGTACTTGTTTGCTACTACTACATTTTTGAAGTTTTGTAAAACTCATTTTTTTTTTCACAATGTGAAACTGAAGGTCAATAAATTATTAGAGATTTTCTCTTCATTTAATGTGTAGGTCTTACCTTTATTTGGGTACCACATAATTTTCGGGCATTGGAAATGTGTACCGTGTTTAATCAAAAGGAAAATAGTTCCAAAGGTTTTGCGAATGTGCTTTATTTCACCATGTAGTCACATTTATTGATTTTGCACCTTAAATAAAACGTTTGGCCTCTAGAATATTTGAGTAAAGCAGAAGACCGTCCTCATTTTTGGGTCACTCGTGGCTTAGAATATAAAATGTCATACCATATGATATTAAGACAGCATCCTTTAATTCAGTTTTTGAACTCCTCATGTGGGTTATATTTTGATAGAAAGCTATTAGAGGAAGGACTGAAGTTCAATCCTCTTTTCCTTGACATCCACTTTAGAAATCATTTAGACTAGAAATATTTGCATATTATTTCTCTGTTACTAGCCCAGAAAAGAAAGAGTTTAACCCCTCAGGGACACATCGCCTCCTCCAAGTTAGCTATCCTAGCGGCTCAGTGCAAGGCCAGATGAAGTGACCTGCCCCCTTCTTGGGATCCCAGCACATTAGACTGAGTCGGACCCCTTGTTTTAGTGTCCAGAGCAGTGTTGGGCATAATCTTTTTTGCATAGCAAATAAATACTACCTAATTGGAACTCTGGGAGACCTCACAAGTATGCATAATGCAATTATAGTCTTTGGACTCTGACCAAGATGCCAGAGCAGATGTCTCAGGTTTGACACAAGGATCATTTGGATCCTTGCTGGGCAGAGCTGTTCAAGAGCCAAGCCGCTGGGAGCAAGTGTCTGAATCCTCACATTCCAAGTGCTGAGGACTCGTGGAAACCTTGTATATGACTGTATGTATGATACCAAATGACAGAGGAGAAGGGAAAGTTAGTTGACAGATGGGATTCTGACTGTCCGGAGAGTCCCGATGTTAATCCTCCTCGAAAGTTGAGAACTATTCCTATAGACACGGTTGTGAACAGACCTTTCTTTCATACTTGAGTCCTTTTTCTATCAGCTGGGACATGTGGATACATTAGGGAGACACTGCAAATTCTTAAATTTTATTCATACGAAATTTTTATTCAAATCACACATGGTGGCGGTGCTAGTTTGGGATAGTTAGTCAATCAGCTATGGGATAGAAAAATGGCCACAGTAGCAAAATCATTGGGGGTTGGTGGCCCAGGACTGGGACAGCACCCCACACAGGCCCTCAGGGGTCTGGCACTTTTCTGTCTTTGCCATGCTGGGCTTAGGTCTCTAGTCCTCAAGCTCACAGGATGGCAGCTGTACCTCATGCCATCACATCTGCTTTCCAGATGGGACAGGCAAGAGAAAAGAGCATGTGCCTGAGGAAACTCCTTTTTTCTTGGAATCGTAATAGTTTACCCAAAAGGTCTATCAGAGAGACTTACATTCATGTCTTAGCCTGAACTAAGCTATATGAACTTCCCAAACTATAAGTAGGACTTTGGCGAGGATTGCTTTTAATCTTGGTACACAATAATGTGATTTTGTTAGTAATCAAAAAAGGCCAGTGGTTGGACAGCTACACAGGTCTGTAAACAATAGCACCCATTAGGGAGGGGCGACAGCGAGCTGGGGAGTGTGCTAAGGACATGATATACCATTAAGTATTATTTATTTTATAATTTCCCAGAGGGTGCAGATATTCACCAGAGAGAGAGGTAGACGGTGAAAGCATCCCCCAGTTGGGCATGGTCATGCCATAATCTTTTCTCTCCATCTTGTTGAGACTTTGGACACATAAAAGCACCTGCTGTCTTTTCCAATCTGCTGGGACCCTGCAGTCAGCCATGTGAGATCCAGCTCTCTTAACCACTAGGCCATGGAGTGAAACAACCATCGTCAATCTTCACAACAAATTTATAATAAATTTAGTACCAAGCTCGATGCCTGCTATGTAGTAATTTAGCCCACAGCAATTTTTAGCTATCATTTTAAACCACCGTATGAGGAGTACATCATTAAGTAGGAATCTGGGTGCTTGTTCATTGCCCACTGCCATGCTCATCTTGACAGAAACCCCGTCAGAGCAGGCACTATGATTACTCCCATTTTGTAGATGAAGACACAGGTTTTGGGAGATTACAGAACCTGCCCACAGAAATGGGGCTGGATTTCAAGGCATGCTCTCTGAGCTGTTTCTCGAGATCCAGGAATGTAGAGAAAGGTGAGTCACAGGGCTGAGCCTGACTGTAGGAAACCCAGGGCTGCCTCTGTCCATCGAGTCCGGAAGATGCAGTGTGGTGAGAGGGACTGAGGAGGCCTGTAGCTGACGAGCCCCACCCAAGACTGAGGACTGCAGAAGCAAATGCCGGGAGCCGAGGCTGAGACGCAAACTCTTCTTAAGAACAGGTTTCTGAACATCAGGTTGTAGAGAACCTAAAAATGAATAGGGTCCCTGGGTGGTTGTTATACTTGATGATTCACTGATGCTATTTGTACCTTTCTGTTGTAAAATGTTTATTGACTGAGTAAATGGATCATGGCCAGACCATATATGAAAACAGAACTCTGACCCACAATCTGTAGCAAACAGCCCAGAAACCAACCCATTATTTGCGATTATCAGCCCAGAGAAAGAAAGCTATCAGACCACTCTCTGTAACTTTTTTTTTTTTAAGAATTATTTTGTTTAACTGTAATTCTTTAATTTGACCAGAGAGGAAAAGAACAAGCAAGAAAGTGAAAAAGCAAGCCACCAGATCTGGGATTTGAACCACGGCCGACCATGTGGGAGTCCAGCGTCCTTAATCACCACTCCGCTTGCCAGCCGCCCTCCGCCCCGCCCAAGACTACTCTTTCTTAACTGGTCCAGAATGCCAAGCAACAACCCTGTAATGATTAGCCCCCAATGTAAATGGTGGCTAATAGCCCTCATGCCAGCTTCCTTAATTTTTGTCCTTGCCTCCAACTTAGGACCAAACAGTGAAAACCTAATATGCACACCTAGCTAATCACCATAGGATGCCCTGCTTCTTGCTGGCCACCTGCAGCCTCCCGGTTCCAGTACCCTTCAATCACTCAAACCTGGAGCCTCCCCCATTGCTCCACAATGAAGCATTCCCACTTCTGTCTTCCTTTGAGTCTCTACCAAATGCAGGGTACAGGGGCTAGCCCACTTGCTATAGCAAGCGCTGAACAAATAACCTGAGCTTGTTCTCATTTGGTTGATCTTTGTGTATTTCCACAGACAAATATTTGTTTAATAAAATAATTAAATATTTCAATAAGAAGGCTAACAGAAATGAAGTGGGGACCAGCGCTGAGTTCCAGGCAGGCTGGGTTTTCAGAAGGCTGTGCCTGTCATACAGCGCGTCTGAGTAAGTGAGATGTGCACAGGGCATACAGCGTGATAAAAATGGACTTTGGGTTAATAGGGCTGATATTAGGGCATCTTGCTTGCCAAAAAGAGAGCCGTTGTTTTGTTTGCGAGTATTTTGAATAAAGCGTGAACACTGAAATAACTTTTACAGCCATCTTCGGGGTGCACATGAATGTCTGAATAAATGCAAAACTTAGCAGTTAATTCCCGGTCTGGCCTGTCACAAATCTTAAGTGCTTTGCCTGTCTGACACATACTTAGACTAAACCATCTGTCCCACATTTGAATTTAATCATAGACAATGAGTTTTAAAGCCCTGTTATTTGTCACAGATTGGACAACAAGGTGCAAGGCCTAACTTTCAGAGGGGAAAAAAATGTACATTGGGGCATGACTATGAATTAAGAGCAATTTGACTAAGTAAATTAGAAATCTACCATAATCCTGTCCAGCTCTGCTTACAGCCCGGCCTGCTTTGTGAGTCCTGGGCAAACCAAATGAGACAAAGTTTCTGTCTTTCTCTCTCTGGTCCTGTTTCCTTGGCAACTGTAATCTGTATCTCCACAAAGATGAGGAGCTGCAGAGAGGAGAGGCAGTTGGGATTTCAGCAAAGTCTCCCACTAATCTTTTCTTGTGTTATCAGATAATTTGGGTGGTTATGAAAAGTTACTTTACACCCACTTTTTAGATGGCGTGGGGAGTGTTTATTGGATACACCAGAAAGGCTGCAAGGTTTTTGTTTTTTTTTTTTTTCCTCCAGGAGATATGCTAATATTGTAAACACAAAGAAGATGAAATCAGGCTCTTGGAAGACACAAACTGGGCTCCCAGAAAGTGAGAACTAAATCTCTCTCTGAGGTTCTAATACGTGTGTGAGCTCTAAATTACAAATCCCCCTGTCCCACTCAGCCACCCACAGACATTCTGGCTAAGGCATTGCTGCCAGAAGAACCATCTTGGGAGAATGAATCTTGGAATTTTGAAATAATTTACATGCTCTGAGGAGAAGGGAGGGAGAAAGAGGAAAAGCAGAAGACACCCATGGGGAGGTGTGTCTGATGAGCTGGGGTGTCTTTACCTCCCTTTTTGGCACTTCCTAAGAGTCCACCTACTCAAGACATAAGGGGCATTATCACCTTTTTTTTCAAGACAGGGATGCCTAAGGTATATTTTGAGGGCCATTAGTCATCCATGCAATCATATGAGTCAGGCCAATCTGAAGGGTGGGCATGGGGCTCAGACCCTGAGACACACCTAGAGGTACACCAGGAGTCAGGAGGCTTACAGGTGTGGGGGAGAATAAGAAAGGCAAAATTTTACTTTAAGATGTTCTGGCTGGGCCAGCTCCAGGCCAGGTGGTTAAGGCAGCCATTTCCCACATAGCTGACTGCCTGGAGTCTGAAAAACATGCCAAGTGCATGTGCATGTGCATGTGTGGACGCCCTAGATTCCAAAAGGATGCAGAAATGGAGAGAGGATCACGTGTGACCACCCTGCATCGGGCTGTGTTTTCTCCCTCCCCCTCCCCTGTCTCTCTGTCTCTCCCTCTCTCCATGGCAAGCGCACATATTCTCTGGCAAGGAAAAAGGAGTTAGGGCTAGGGGGAGGGAGGATGACTAAAAGAACACAGGGTTTCTAGGGCATCGAAACTCCTGTATGAGTATGATATAATGATAGATACTGTCATCACACGTTTGTCAAAATCTAGACTGTACAGCCCCAGGAGTGAATCCTCATGTAAACTATGGGCTCTGGGTGATAAGGATGTGTAGGTTCCTAGCAAAGGTAGGTTATAACAAGTGCACCACTCCAGGGTGAGCTGTTGATGGGGGCCGTGCATGTGGAGGATGGGGGAATATTGGAACTGTGCTCAATTTTGCTGTGAACTTAACACTACTCTAGAAAGTCTATTAAAAACAAAATAACAAAACAGCAGTCAAAACCCTACTCCACTAAAACGTTGGAAACAAAAGGAGTCTTCCAGATGTCAGATATATTGCCTACTAAAACACACGGTATACAAATGTTACCTTGTGGACTCCATGTACTGGAAAGAGAACACTCTTGTAGAAACACATATTTGGTTTCTTCCCTCTTGCCTGACAAGCACCTGTAATCCTTGGACTCTCTGGAATGACCAGTATTTCTTGTGTGCTAATGAGATGACTGGTAGCTAGGGGCCGGGTGGGGACTGGTCACTAGAAAGACTAAGGCATGACTAGATGGTTGGGACTTTCAGCCTCACCACCAACCTCCATGGGCTGAAGGTCACCAAGGGTCAAAGACATAATCAATTATGCCTATGTGATTATGCTTCCATAAACACTCAGAAGGAATAGGTTCAGAAGAGCTAGAGGTTTCTGGAGAATGGCATGCTGGGATCTCGGGCATGTACTCGTGCATCTAGTGTGTTTTCAGGCTGACCCAGGGATCCGAACCCATGGTCAGCCATGTCTCTTCCAACACTGTGTTCCCTTTGCTACTCACTGTGCCACCCAACGCCAGTGAAACTATTTGAAAGAGCCATTATTCCCAAATGGTTTGGTTTATCTCTTTGAACATGTCCACCTGTGGCTGTTTTCACTTTCCTGATTTTCCCGAATAAACAAATGAATTGATAAATTTCCAGCCACGTATGAACATTTGTATGCCCATACGGCCATTTACGAAGCTCCACATCTCTTCCCACACACCTCGCCCTATGCATCTCTTCCATCTGGCTGTTCATCTGTGGGCTTTGTAATATCCTTTATGATGAACCAGTAAATGCAAGAAAGTGTTTCCTTGAGTTCTGTGAGCTGCTCTAGCAAACTGTGGAACCTCAGGAGGGAGTTATGGGACCCTGAATTACAGCCAGAGACAGAAGCACAGGCCACAACCAATGCTTGCAAGTGGAATCAGAAGTGGAGGACGGGAGACCAGCAGGTGGAATGGTGGTTAAGGTGCTGGACATTCCCACATGGCTGACCACAGTTTGAGTCCCAGACCTGGTGATTTGCTTTCTCACTTGTCCTTTCTCTCGTCAAATTAAAAATAAATAAATAAAATTAAATAATTCTTTAAAAACAAAAAGAGGTGGAGGACCGTCTTATGGGACTGAACCCTCAACCTGCGGGATCTGATGCTCTCTCTAGGTATGCAGTGTCAGATCGAATCAAATTCGAGGAACCCTGCTGTACCTGCTGGAGCATCTGCAGAATCGCCTGGTTGGTGTGGTGCCGACTCTTCCTCCCAGTCTGGTGTCAGAAACGTTCAGGGAGTGAGTGGGGAAACGCACTTTCGGTTTTCCCCTCTATCATGCGTTCCTGCCTTCTTTGTACCAGGCCCTGGAATCAGGCTGGCTCCAAAGGAAGTTGAGGAAATGGGAGTCATCATGGCTCTGGGGAACCAACCACCAATGACAATATCACTGCTAAGAGGGTTGCCCGTTCTAAGCAACCAACTTACAACTCGCCGTCAGGACAACTCACTCCTAAGCTAACGCCGATCCCACTGTGTCAAGTACCTGCACATGAATATTTGCACTTGTGGTGCTAATGTGAGTCTGACGTTTTTATTTCTGTAATTTCCCCCTCCATAATACTCAGAATTCACATTTTAATTTCCGCAATATATTTTTATTTTCCTTTTCAGGTGTTCCCTTGGGACAGAGGCTAACTTAGAAAGAGGTGGTTCATCTGTGACTAGAAAGTTATCAGTTCATTTCTTTATTTGCTGGGAGAAATCAGGAAAGCGATAACATCCACAGATGGAAATGTGAACATATTCAAAGAGATAAACCGAGCCACTTGCGAAGAACAATGGCTCTTTCAGCTAATTCTGCTGCAGCTGGTTAAAGATAGCTGGGGTGGGGTTGGCAGGTGGCATGGTGGTTAAAGGTGCTGGACTCCCACATGGCTGACCGCAGTTTGAGCCCCAAACCCGGTGGCTTGCTTTCTCACTTTCCCTCTCTCTCTCATTCTGTCCCTCTCTGGTCAAATTAAAATAAATAAATAAAATAAAATAAAATAAATTAATTTTTCTTAAAGGCCACTGGGGGTGGTCTGCCTGGTGGCACTGTTTGTAGAGAACTGTCGTGAATTGGTACACCGGCAGGAAAGGCACGTTTCTTAGTGTGGAGGCTTATACTGAGAATTAACGACGGCAAGAATTTTGGAATTTATACCTGCATTCTAAGGCAGCTGGGTGCGCACGTGGTTCGGGAGCAGTACTTGGGTAACCGGAGTAGCACAGATGTTATTCCCGAGCAAAAAAACTCTCTTTGAGAGAGGGCCTTTCAAGAGCTTTTCAAATAGGTTTATTTGGGGGAAAACTTACAAATTCTGCAGGACAAATGTGGACCAAAGGGAGTCTAGGGCCAGGTAAGCAGGATAACCAGATACGGGAGAAATAGGGTCGAGTTCCGGGCAAGATGCAGCAGTGGCTCAAGGCTATGACAAGGCCCACGCTGGGCAGTCATCGGCGAGGTCCTGATGGTCGGATGGGAACTTTGATGGGCGTCCGAAGTTGGCTCACAGCCAGCAGACTTGACCACGAAGACAACTTGACCAGGTGCAGAGGCAGAGTGGCTACGAGTCAATAGTCCAAGTGTTAATGGTAGCGTTGTCTGTATACAGCTACAGATGTTCCCAATTCTGAGGTCGTGGTTCGTTCCTTTTGTGAGTTTGATGTAAATATTTTTATGTCCAGTGCACATGCGTTGTGAGGGAGTGTCTGGTTGTTCGCACAAATACTTTGACTGGGGCAGTCAAAACAACTTTTGGTCCAAACAATTTAGTCAAAACAACTCAGTCAAAAACACCTTTTGATCACAACTTAGCATAAGCGGTTCCATTTTGATTTTAGTGTAAGCGACTCCATTTTAAGAGAGGGTGTTACAAAAACTCAACTGCAGTGCTGGAAGTGACATGACTGCCAGTGGGTTCAGACCTCTGGGTTGCTTGCAAACACACTGGACGCATGTGTGCCCAGGATCTAGAACTGGAGAGCCAGAGAAGGGAGACTGAGACGTTATCAAGCGTATGTCAGGCATGCATCCTCTATCATAAATAAATAAATAAACTTAAGAGAAAAAAAAAGATAGCTGGAAAGAAGTAGTGTTGAATGAGAGTTGGTCGGCCTTGCTGGACTGTGGTAGGGCAGGGCTTCCTGAACTTACTGTGAAGCTTTTTAGGCCTGGGAATCCCTGGAGGTGGTGAGTGCGTAGGGTGGGGTGAGGTGGGGTTCCAAGGAACCATGAGGAACTGTAAATGCTGCTGGGGGCCCTTTCTATCCAGCAAACCAGAGAGCAGGATGCAAGGAGGAGGGGTTGAGGCAGTGACTATCTGTGCAACCCCCAGAAGACATCAGCTTCTCCTGCTCTCCAAGAACCATGACCAAAGGCAGAGAAGCGTGGAGTCCTGAGGCTCTGGGTTGGCATTGCTTGTGCTCTGCCAGCTCAATGCAGTGAGTTACTTACGGCTGAATGGTGAGCTGTCATCAGCAGATTTTCGGATCTGCCTCATCTGATGCTTATCAGGTGCTGTTTCAGAACCAGAGAGAAAAGGAGCTACCCTCCAGGTGGGAAGGGGTATTGCACCCCCTTTCTAATTGCACTTAGAGACCAGGGACCAGGCATTGGCCTTCAGTGGAGACCAGAAAGGGGGAATCAGAAACAGAGAGAGGAAAAGTTTCATTCATCTTTTTTCTGTCTGGGTTTGACCTACACACAGACACTGTTGTTCACTGTTGGGCCTGGAAAAGTGTAGGAGAGTCTGTGATGGGCATGACGTTGATCTCTGTAACGATGGCCTTGGCTAGAACCTGCAGGAAGGTAAGGCAAGAGGTTGATAGGGAAGTTCATGCCCAACACAGAGGCCCCACAGCCTGATGGGACATATCAATGTTCAAGAAGGTGTTTCTGGGACTGGCAGGTGGCATGGTGGTTAAAGGCGTTGGACTCCTACATGGCTGACCATCGTTAAAGTCCCAGACCTGGCAGCTTGCTTTCTCATTTTCCCTTTCTATCTCTTGCTGTCTGTCTCTGTCCAACTAAAGACTAATAATAATAAATAAATAAAATAAATAATTCTTCAAAAAGGTGTTTTCTGGGGCCAACAGATGGCATGGTTGTTAAGGTGCTAGACTCCCATATGATCCACCATAGTTTGAGTCTGGAAACAGTGACTTGAAAGTCACATGAAATCTGTGTGTGTGAGTGCCCAAAATCCTGAGAAGGGAATGGAGGGGAAGGGACTGTGGCATGGCCATCCTCCTGAAGGGTGATTTTTCACGTTTCGTCTCTCTCCAGCAAGTGCATATATCCTATGGCAAAATCCAAGGGAAAAAAAAAAGTGTTTTCTACTCCTCATCCTTCAGAGGGGTCAGACCAGTCTTGTGTCCAAGATTCTCTGGCCCTCTCTCTCCATTCTTTTTTTTTTTTTTTAAGTTTATTTATTTTTTTATTTTTTTTTTTGGAGAGGTTTTTGCTATAGGGCGCGTGACAGACAGAGTCAGAGAGACAGCAAGAGAGAAATCACCCCTCCCGCCCAGGGATGGCCACGCCCCACTCCCTTCTCCTCCATTCTCCTCTCAGCATCTTGTGCACATACGCAACGCGCCCGGCGTGAGTCCAAGCCACCGGGTCTGGGACTCGAACCGTGGTCGACTACATGGGAGTCCAGCGACATAGCCATTACGCTAACTGCTGGTCCCAAAGTTTATTTATTTCTTCTGTGAATGAGATAGAAAGAGAAAAAGACAGCAACCCCTTCAGGGTATCAAATGCTGTGGATCCACTCCCAGCCTCAGCCAGTGCTGGAGCATGGGCACATCCATGCCCAGCATAGGGGGGAGGGAGGAGGAGGTGGGGCAGGGGGGCACTTCTGAGTGGAACCTTCCCAGGTGGTTCAGGCTCACAGAGCCCTTGAGTTGTACCACTGTGCCAACATTCGGCACCTCCCTCCATTCTCCACATCTCTCCCTCCATTCTCCGTGTCTCTCCCTCCATTCTCTGCGTCTCTCCCTCCATTCTCTGCGTCTTTCCCTCCATTCTCCACTGCTCTCCCTAGATATCTCTTGCTATTCTATTCCTGTCTTGGCATCTGCTTCTTGGAGGCCCCGAACTAACTCCAGAGGGTCTACGCCTGAAGACTGAGATTGAAATCACCTGGGGCCAACGGGTGGCATGGTGGTTAACATGCTGGATTCCCACATGGTTGACCATGGTTTGAGTCCTGGACCTGGCAACTTACTTTCTCACTTTCCCTCTTTTTCTCTCTCTCTCTGGTCAAATTAAGAAATAATAATAATAAGTAAAATTAAATGAATAATTATGTTTTTTTAAAAAAGACTGAAATCACCCCTAGTATCATACGTCCCTGATCTCCTGTGTGGGCAGAGCAGGCGCAGGGGCAGGTGAGAAAGCATTTCTACAGGGGATGGCCCGGCTTCGAGCGTCTCGCTTTCAGAGGGATTGTTTCTTCATGTTCTCTTTTATATTTGGGAAGATGACTAAATGTTCTTGAAAACTTCTTAGCATTTGGTGCAATCTGCCTGAGCACAGTGATATGATTGCTCTGTTCACAACTCAGCTGCAATTTTAGGCAGAATTTTCAGAGCATCTCAGCATCTAACAACTCATAAAGACTTGGTGGTAATTTCAGGATACATAACGTCTGCTTATTACATTTTGTTATAAGTCACCTGGGCAAAAACTCTCCCTAACTCGGTCCCATAAAGGAGCTCATGTCCAATTAGAACACTCAGGTTAACACAGCGGCAATCATCCCGCGGCAATCTGTAACAAAGCCTTCAAGGTAATGGCATATTGCCTGTTCAGAAACCAAACTATTATTCTTCTTCGTAGCTCTGATGGGCTATTTGCTAATGTCCTACCAGCTCTAAACAGCTTACTCTCTGAGGAGGAAGTAGTCTTGGTTTCTTTGAGAAGAGACTATTCTTTTTGTCTGGGGGTTTTAAATAAAAGGATTTGGGAGCCATTTAATGTGCATTTTAAAATAATGTGGTTCTATAATAGTGTCATGGTCCAGCACTTTCTGATCGCTTTAAAAGCATGACTATTACATCTATTCAAGATTTTCCAACGGAGATCTTTAAGCACTGTTATGAAATAGATACTAAGCAGCGGCTGGGTTCCACAGTAACTCCCCCCCACCCCCTTTTTTTCAAATTGCTATAATGTTACTCAAGAGAAACTGTGCTGATTGAATCCATCTGCAAGGACCTTCCTGCTCTGGAAGTAGCAAAAGCCCACATTGACCACCTTTAGTTTACTGTATATCCTGACTCCCCAATAAATGTCTTTCTTCAAGGTCAGTTTTCTGTTTCTTATACCAGAGGACTTCAAAAAGCTCATGGGAATTGGAATTAAAGTAGGGATCTTAGTGTAAAGCATTTTGAAATCCATGAGTATTTTTTTAATAACAAGTATTTTTCACTGACCTTTTTGAAGACCCCTTCATATATAGTTGGGGAGGACAAGGACAATGGCTTGGGAAAGATCGCAAGATGACAATATTGCCTTTCTTCTTTTCTTTCTTTCTTTCTTTCTTTCTTTCTTTCTTTCTTTCTTTCTTTCTTTCTTTCTTTCTTTCTTTCTTTTCTTTCTTTCTTTTTTTTAGAGAGATTTTTACTATAAGGTGTGTGTGCTCAACCAAGAGAAAAAGAGACAGAAAGTGAGAACCTCCCTCCATAGTGATGGCCACACCACAGTCGCTTCTTGGGATCTTGGGCATGCATGTACACATGCCTGGTGTGAGCTTTAGGCCATCAGATCTGAGATTCGGACTGTGGTTGACTGTGTGGGAGTCCAGCGACATAAACATTATGCCATCTTTGGTCCCGACAACACTGTCTTGATGCCATCTGCCAGGGCCTGGGAAGAGCTGGAGCAGGGCTGCCTTACAGACTGTAGCTCCCATCTCACCTTAGGGTCCTTTGACCAAACTGGACCAGCATATAAAATGACTGAAAATGATCTGAGCGGGGCACACTGGGCCAGAGGGGTAGCCTGTCGCTGGCACGATCCCCTTTTGGTGCTCCAAGCAGATTTTCTCTGAGCCCCCTCTTTATTCCAAAAACAAACTCTCAGGGCATCATGGGATCAGAATGATTACCAGTCCAGGGTTGGTAGTTGACCTTGAATGCTGACTTTGGGCCTATGCTTACTTTTCACTGGTGACAATTAAAGCTCATTAAAAAGCTGACACATTGTTTCCAGCCTTTAGTTTGTCACTGTGATTCACTTAAAAGTCTTAAGGAAGGAGGAGAAGAAACTGGATTAGTCACAGGGAAAAAAAAAGTTTGGGGCCTCCCTATTTATTTCATAAAGGTATTTGCAATTTGAGAGTTATTAAATGACTTCTTCTAAGAGCCTCTCTATTGAAAAATGTTCAACGGAGATGAAGCTAAACTCCATCATTCTGTTGTCCTTCATCCGGTTGAAATATTATGGAAGAGCTGAAATGGAATCGCTGTCAGCCACACGCCTAGTTACAAATTCATCCTTAGAATTTAACTGAAGGAGAAATGACAGATGATGAATATGTTTATGAAATCCAGAAAAAAAAAAGTGGGGAGTTTTTGTGTTTCAGCTTGATAAATAAAATTTCAATTTTCTTTTTACCAAAATTAAAATATCTGAGTAACTTGAGCTGTTGTCTATACTGTGTGCATAAAGCTATATTGACTTAAATAGTAACAAGTAGTCAGCTTGCTACTTAGCCTCATAGTCAAACTTCCAGATGGGGGTATTTCCCTGGGAATTTGAAGAAATACTTTTGGAAGTAAGGTTTGTGTCTTTATGTAAGGGGGGGGGGCTCAAATATAAGAGGACTTGCCTGTGATGTTTACTGATCCCAAAGAATGCACCTGGAGGTCCAGAAGGGAAGTCAGGAGTTTTACTTACTAGGATGTGAAGCTCTGCTGAGGGCCAGGTGGAGGATGGCCCATGCTGCCATGAGAACAGGCTCACGTACAGGTCATAGATCAGAGAGGACGTACCTCACCTGTAAGAGCCACACAGACTCCGTCTCCAAGGCCGGAATCTGGTTCCGACATCCATTGTTCGAGGATGACAGTGGTCAGGTTATTGATTAGCAGAGTTGCCAAAGCTTGTACATTCCTTTGGTGCCTCCGATCTGGGGATGCTGACACGGAGAGGGCTGCATACCTCTGGAATACTCCAGCCATGAGCCAATTCCGTGAGGTAAGGAAACGGTCACGAGGCGTTCGCAGGTGCACCTGGACTAGCAGCCAGATTTCAGGGATATTGGGTGAAGGAGGAACAGGGAGGAGAGCTCAGTGTTTGGAGCCTAACCTCAGTGTGCCACGTATTATGGGAGGGTACACAAAAATGCGCCAAAAGCCCAATTGATAAATGATGAGAATGTGTTAACTTGCTACTGGGAGGTAATTACCACTTAGCTTTAGAAAAATAGGACTCAAGGTAAATTCTCAGCTAAGCCTCACAGCGGACACTTTTTAAAAGCCCGTATGCACCCAAGAAGGACTAAACTGCCTCTTAAACTGATTCAAAAGATTAATTCTTTGCTACAGGACAGACATCATTTCATTTCAGATCCTAGAAGGTCATGGGTCAGCAACTAATGGCAGACTAACGGGACTGGATCAAACTGGCTGCCTGTTTTTCTCATGATTCTCAATACCTGCAGGTTCTCAACTGTCGGATGTCTGTTAGGATCACTGAGAGGACTTCAAAAATTGTTAATGCCGGGAACCAGCAGTTAGCGTAATGGCTATGTCGCTGGACTCCCACGTAGTTGACCGCGGTTCACGTCCCGGACCCAGTGGCTTAAAACTCACGCCGGGCGCGTGTGCGTGCGTGCCCAAGATCCTGAGAGGAGAATGGAGGAAAAGGGATTGTGGCATGACCATCCCCTCTGGGGGGTGATTTCTCGCTTTCTGTCTCTATGTCTCTCTCTGTCTGTCTGGCGAGCGCACGCGCCCTATAGCGAAAACCTCTCAAAAAAAAAAAAAATTGCTAATGCCTGGCTTCAGTCTCCTGGGTTCTCCTGAAGTGCAAGTTCTGCCTTAATTCATCTGGGGTCAGGTGTGCCTCTGTAAGCTGTTGGCGCTTCTTAGGTCACTCGAAGTGCTTCCCCCCAAGCCATAAGCATTTTGTTCCAGGATCTTGGAGATCTTGGAAAGGAGCACAGAGAGGGAATTTCTGTGACTCCAACTTACCTTTGTCAATTACATTGCCAGAGCCCCGCGTTAACAGGTGAATAGTTAATGTTTGTGTGCACACGAGTGTGTGTGTGTGTAAGTGGAGGGTGATGGTAGTGAAGGATCTACCAGTTATTTAAGATTTGACCTTCTTTTTGGTAGTTAAGGTGGAGAGAGGTTCCTCTTTTTTGCCTCTTTCTGGGCAGTAGCATTCAAGTATGGGCTATTTGGGGCTATTTGTCCATGGTTCAAAGACCATAGAGTTTCAGTGTAAGTGAGTTTGTTAAGAGCATCTCAGAGGGCTGGCTCTATGACCTGGGGATTAGGGCAGCTCGATCCCACATAGCCACCTAGCAGTTCAAGTCTAAGGACCAGCAGCTTGAAAAACACGCTGGGTACATGCCCAAAGTCCTGAAAGATGGAGAAGGGATTGTAGCATGACCGTGCCTCATGGGAGAAGGGTGCTTTCTCCGAGGTCTCTCTCTCTCTCTCTCTCTGGCAAATGCATATGCCCTCTAGAAAAGAAAAAGGAAAGAAAGGAAAAAAGAGCATTTAGAAATGATCTTCCATCCCCCCATTCTCCCTTACTTTGGATGAAGAAAGAACTAGAAATAGACTTTTCCATTTTAATTAGTTTTCAAAGGGGTACTTTGCTCCTTATTACTAATAAATACATCATGTAGCACAGGCTGGGGCTGTGATCAGGGATATGTTCAACGCAGTTATGAATGTACTTTCACAATGAGAGCTGGAGCCCCCCTTTGAGGATGGCTTATGTTCAAAAGCAGTAATTGTTAGGGAACCAGCAGTTAGTGTAATGGCTATGTCGCTGGACTCCCACGTAGTCGACCGCGGTTCGTGTCCCGGACCCGGTGGCTTAAAACTCACGCCGGGCGCGTGTGCGTGCGTGCCCAAGATCCTGAGAGGAGAATGGAGGAGAAGGGATTGCGGCGTGACCATCCCCCCTGGGGGGTGATTTCTCGCTTTCTGTCTCTATGTCTCTCTCTGTCTGTCTGGCGAGCGCACGCGCCCTACAGTGAAAATCTCTCAAAAAAAAAAAAAAAAAAAAAAGCAGTAATTGTTAGAAATCAGGACACGTTTGTGATGGGTGAAGCTCCTGTGATGACTTCAAAGTTTCGTAGTCCAGGTGCAGCTGATGTGAAGGACCATGCTTGGTTTCCGGGCGTAGGTAAACTGGCTGTGGTCCGAACTGGATGAAGCAACCGTACTACACAAGGGGACTTCAAAACATTTGTGGGGAATTGGGATTCAAGTAAATGTTTATTTTGATGCAAAAATTTTGAATTCTAGTGGCCGGCAGATGAAATGGTGGTTAAGGTGCTAGACTCCCACACGCTTAACTGTGGTTCAAGTCCTAGACCTGGTGGCTTGCTTTCTCTCTCTCTGTGTCCCTCTGTGGTCAAATTTAAATAAATAAATGAATAAATAAATAAATAAAATAATTCTTTAAACAATTTTTTTGAATTTCATGTAAGTTTTTTATAACATACATTTTCCATGAACTTTTGGAAGATTTCTCATACTTTTTATTTAAGTAATTATTTTAGTTAACTTCATTTATTTATTTATTTTAATTTGATCAGAAAGGGACAGTGAGAGAGAGAGAGAAAGTGAGAAAGTAAGCCTACAGGTTCAGGACTTGAACCATGGTTGGCCATGTGGGAGTCCAGAGCCCTTAACTATGCCACCTGCTAGACCCAAGACTTCTCATACTTAGAGATGTCAAACTGCAACTTCTTTTAATATATTATTGGATTCTCCCAATGGGAACATTTTTCTAATGTTACTTTTTTCCCTTGGAAAGGAAATAAAGTGGCACCTGGTCAAGCTTATATTTCACTCAGTCACAAGGTATATTCAACCAGAAACAATCTTTTTTTTTTTTCTTTCCTATTTCACATTCTATTGGCCTCCTCAATCCAAGCTGCCTCATAAACACTTGTACTTTACTTTCTGTTTTATAAAGATTCATTTATTTAATTCCTTTTGTTGTGATTATTTTTTGACCAGAGAGAGGCAGAGAGAGAGAGAGAGAGAAAGGGAAAGTAAGAAAGCCAGCCGCCAGGTCCAGGACTCATACTGCAGACGGCTATGTAGGAATCCAGCATCCTTAACCACAACTCCACCTGCCAGTCCCTTCGTACTTCACTTCTGCCTTTTTTTTTTTTTGTCCGTTTAGACCAAGGACTTGAAGCATATTTGAAGGAATAGAATCAGCATTGTGTTTTCAGTTGCTTGACTATGGGACAGAACTTCTCAACACATTCTGTTATAAGCATGATTTGACAGAAGAAGGGTCTATTGGCAAAGAGCTCAGTTCTTCAAGCCACTTTTCTTGTTATCTTTCAATATATTTGATACCACTGTTGTGGTTTACAGACTTGGCACTGCTGAACTTCTCATAGTGATGTGCCGGGATCTATTGCAATCAACACTGGCTTGGGTGGTAAGGCGTTTCCTAATAGCCAATGCATTGAGCAGTAGAACAGGTGCAAGGCAGGACAGGGTGCCCATTATGTACGGGCGCGAGACTGACCTGTTTTTCTCAGTGAGAAAATCAATATGCAAAGCATTTACTCAGGCTAGCTGGTGTAACTTTAAAGCCTCCCTGCTTTAAAAGCAACATTAATATTTTTAAAGCTCTCTGAGCTACGAATAACATGGTGAACAAGTAAATGCACTGTTTATTATCGACTCCATCTTCAGCCAAGAATGAAGTGTCTGTAGAAGAGAGTTGTACACATTTGTTTACTGATGAAATGAAAACCGAGTGAATGAAAACATTTCTTTCCAAAACCTGATGTGTACTTTTTGGGGACTGGATCTTCTTTTATATTGAGGCAAGTCCCAAATCATGAGAGGAAGACAAATAGCATTGCTGCTGTCCTAGGGCCACCTGGTTTAATCTTATTTTTCTAGCTTGCAATTACATCAGCCTATGTCACTAGAAGCAGAATGTGTTTAATTATGTAGTGTCTTAAATCTGAATGCCTCTGTACTTGAAAAACATTATTGCTTTAACCATCACCACACCCCTAGGAGGAATTACAGGTGGAAACTCTGACCAGCATCCCAGTATTACAGGTGAAGGAGTCAAGGAAGAGATGCTGAGTGATTAACCAGCCTCTGTAATTCCCAGACAGCCTGGAGGCAACATGTCAGCACTGAGGAGTCGGGTTCCAACCTCCAGACACTGATCTCTGCTGAATGTCCAGTGAGCAGGAAGTGGACGATCGGGTAGCTCCTGATCAACAACTGACTTTGGTGGACGTACAGACCAGGTAGATCATCCTAACTCTAGCTTTTATGAGTTTAAAGGACTACCTTCCTGGCTTAGAAGAAATCGAGTCCCTTCATAGAGCTTTGAGCCATTGGTTTGAGGTAGCCTGGTCAGAACTTAGTACACGTTGGATGGGACCAGCAGTTGGCATAATGGCTATGTTGCTGAACTCCCATGTAGTTGACCACGGTTTGAGTCCCAGACCTGGTGGCTTAAGCTCATGCCGGGTGTATATGGGTGCTTGCCCAAGATCCCGAGAGGAGAATGGAGGAGAAGGGATTGCCCCAGGGGGTGATTGCTCACTTTCTGTCTCTCTGGTGAGCGCACACGCCCTATAACAAAAACCTCTCCAAAAAAAAAAAAAAAGAACTTAGTTCACATTGGTCTTGTTTTTGGATTCTATTCTATTTAAAAAAAAAAATATATATATATATATACACACATATATATGTATATATGTGTGTGTGTGTAAGAATTATTCATTTAATTTTATTTATTGCTATTCAATCTGACCAGAGAGAGAAAAAGAGAGAGAGCAATACACCAGGTCTGGGACCCAAACTGTAGCTGGCCAAATGGGAGTCCAGCACCTTAATCACCACAACTTCTGCCAGTTCTTCTTCTTCTCTACTTTGACCAGCGAGCATGCTCTCACACACAGACACAGAGTGTATTCATATGCACCACACACACACACACACATACACACATACACACGCCACAAACATCCTCCAACACACACATGCTCTTCAATTCCACTCTGGCTTTGTGAGTCTTTTTCACTTTACAATTCAAGGAGAATTATAGCACTATAATATTAAAGATAACATTAAAGCCGTAAGTCATTTAAAATTTTTCAAAGAGCAAAGCTCCTGGTATTATTAAGCCAGTTTATTATCTTCTTAGGCACCTAGTGTCTCTCAAAGAGAGCTAAAGATTCACGTGGACGTTTGACGTGAGGCCTTGGCAATGCAGTCTCCTGCCGGGGACACCTACTTAGCTGGCACACCCTGCTGGGTTTTGCTGGCCGCCTCACATGTAGCAATTACTTCCCCAGGGATTCCTTTTATGGTGGGTGGGTAATCTGGAAAAAAGTGCTGAAGGATTCCTTACATGGTGGGTGGGTAATCTGGAAAAAAGTGCTGATGTGCAGTGATGCTGAACTGCACCACTTATTTTAGTCAAGTGTGTGCAAAACAGTTACATAAGGTATTATTTTGAGACTTGGTTAATGTCAGGATCAGGAAAAGGTACTGTCCTTACCCTAAGGAGAGGATCTTAAGGTAGAGGGCCCTGAAACTATCACCTAGTCCAGTGGTTCTCAACCCCATCAGAACTGGTGCCTCTACTTATTGCAAATATTTTGTAATTTTGTAGAGTCATTGCTATTTGGGTACAGAGGTGCACTCCTGCAATCCCAGCTACTCGAGAGGCTGAAGCAGGTGGATAGTAAATTTGAGTCCAGCCTGGGTAACACCACAAGACTGTTTCTTAAAATAAAAAATAATAAATAAATACTAAAATGATCTATCCTTAATTAAAATGATAGATAATATAAAACCCAACATTTAAAAATCATTATAATGTGTGTGTGTGTATTTAAGGATAGATATTTTTTATGATAGCACCAGAGTGCACGTGCAAGAGCAAGAGACAGTAAGAGACAGAGCAAGAGAGAGGAGCACTTCCACAGGGACTGGTCATGCCACAACCCCCATCCTCTGGTCCTCTAGCCTCTCAGGTCCTGGGGATGGCATGTGGCTGGCCAGGCTGGGAATGCAAACCATGGTCACCATGTAGGATCTGGCCTCTTTCCTAAGTAGAACATTACCACTGTGACATAGAGATGGTCCCATCATAATGCAGTCTTGCGTTCTGATCTCCCTGGCCCTACCACAGGCCTGAGGATGTGGCTCTTAAGTGTTTGAACCCCAGCTCCATGGTCAAGTCCACAGTCTGACCTGCTGATGGCTGACTCAGTTAGGGCTCACATCTGGCAAGGGCTGTGTGGAGCTTGTAGGCTTTTTATTGTCCAGGTTTGCTCACCTGCTTTTTACTGTCGTGAGTAATCTACATTCAGTAGAGTCATGGCTAGTGGGTGCAGGGATGGCTAGTGGGTGCGGGGATGTATCCCTGCGATCCCAGCTACGCAGGAAGCTGAAGCAGGTGGATAGCAAATTTTAGTCCAGACTAGGCAACAGAGCAAGATCCTGTTTCTTAAAATAAATAATGATAAATAAATAATAAAATTAATTCAAGAGGAAAAAGAAAGAAGGCCCAGCCTAATTCATAGTATACTGGATTGCCGTGCTGGGAGCCATCTGGCCAACCAAGGGTTTGGATCCTCAGGCCAGGCTGAAAACATACTGAGTGCTCTTGGGAGTGTCCAAGATTGTGACGAACTGGAGAGATGGGAGAACGCTGCATGGCAAGACTCTGTGGAGGATGTCTTTCTCTCCCTCTCTCTCCTCTCTCACGTGTGTATGCATGTGCTCTTTATTATGAATATTAGAAAAAAATTTAAGAGTCATTGCTATAGAGATGGGCATATTTCATCTGCACTCCTGAATAATATACAGAAAATGTGTCACTATGTTCAAATTTCAGTGGAAGATAGCAGACTCCTGGGGAAAATAAATCTGTCATATCTGCTCAAATCCAGGCAGGGAAAACGAGCTTGACTCGAGGCACCTTAGTGGGGCAGATTCCTTTTATTCTTTTCTCCCTACCCTGAACGTATTGGGCTCCAGCAAATGTAGCAGAAGTAACCCACTTGACAGGAAGGAGGAGGAATGTCAGGCTGGGAACCAAGGAAATGGGATTAGAGAAAGGGAAAGATTTCTAAACTGATTAGAAACACAAGGCCACAGCAAGGCCAATTTGAAAATTGACAAAGAAAGCCTTTAATGTGAATAATTTTGCACAGAATATCTTATGCTAATTTGGGGGTTAGGATAATCTTCAAGTGCTTATGCATGCAAAACTATTGACAGTCACAGGGTTGTAGCCTGCATAAGGAAGGACAAGACCCTGGCCTGGCAGCCTAGCGGCAGAGTGATCTGCGTTCAGAAGAGCCCATGCCAGGAGATGGACGCGGTATCTGTGCGGCTGAATCACTCAGACAAGGTTAGTCTTTGTTTATGAATGTTTCCCATTACTGCTCATTCCCCAGCATATGGCCACCGTGTCGTATTGCTGCGTTCTGTCCTCCTCCATGGGCTGCCCAAACAGCTGGTACTTATCTTTTAATGTTTTCGCTGATGACTTTTCTGATGTACTGGGTCTCTTATGATTAGAGGGAAAGTTATTGATCTACCAAAGACCTTAGTTTATTGTTGAGATACCCAAGAGTGGTTTTTTTCCCAATGAATAATCAATCACATTGCCGATTCCACCTCAGAAAATGAGCGTCTGAGGAATTTTCAGACAAATGTGTATCGATTGACAAGAGTCATTCTCTCTCTAAAGCATCACAGTGTGATAATGTTCTAAATTGTGGTATTGGACCTTCGTCGCCTTCATGAATCCACATTTCATCAGAAAACGTATGGTCAAGATGGTGCGTACATCAGTGGTTTAACACAGCTTGTTAGATTTGACAGGACACAGCCTTGCCAACTTGGGTTTAATCTTGATTTTCCGCAAGTTTTCTGATTTTTTTGGGAAAAAATAGCAAACCTGAGTATTTGAGCTCTGAGTAAGGACTCAAAATGTGTTCTTCAGATGCACGTTTGAGAAGCAGGCCACCACATTTGGTAGGGCAGATCTTGAACAGCGCACGACTCACAGTGGCTCCCACGAGTTCCAGAAAGGCAGAGGAACCTGCTCTTCTTCAAAGGCCACATGCTCATGTGCCTTATCCATCCTATTCCAGAGCTTCTGTCAAATGTCTGTTTTTAGATATGCCTTTACATTCTTGGAAGTATGGACTGATATGAACGGATATATAGTGGCAATTCTGTAGTCTGTGAAATGAGAAAAAAAATGTACTACTTGAACCTTCCCCAAATAGGTTAAATTCAAATAGATAAATAAAAATCATTATCAACCTGGGTACATTACTTGGAGTGTGAGAGTCTCAGAAACATGTTCTGAAGGCAATTCCAAGTGATGACTCTAAAAAGGTGATTTCAGTGAAATCAGTACACAACCTTTCAAATAGTTATTGTATAAAAATAAATTATGTGCTGGGGCCAGCAGGTGGCGTGGTGGTTGAGGCGCTGGGCACTTCCACATGGCCGACCATGGTTTGAGTCTTGGACCTCGCGGCTTGCTTTCTCACTTTCCCTCTCTCTCTCTTTCAATCTGGTCAAATTAAAATAAATAAATGAATAAATAAAATTAAAGAAATAATTTTAAAAATATGTGCTTGGTTTTTTAAAATAAAAAGTTCTCATTACATAATATTTTTTATTTTACATTCAATTTTCAATGTTCTATGCTTATATAGACGAGAATATTTGACACCAAATGTATAATTGATAACTATAAGTTGGGCAAATATTTTATTGAACTGGTAACTAAAATAAAAGAGAATAAATTAAGTCTTCTTTTTTCTTTTTTTCTTTTATTGTGTGTGTGCTTGCCTGGAGAGACAGAGTGAGACACTGAGAGGGAGAGTGAAAATTCACTCTCTCTCGCCACCCCCAGGAGGGATGGCTACTCTGCAATCTCTTCTCTTTCATTCTCCTGTGATTTTTGGGTGGATCCAGGACTTGAACCATGGTTGATTATGTGGGAGTCAAGTGACGTAACCATTACCCCATCTGCTGGCCCCCCTAGTGTGTTTGTTTTATTTTTTGAGAGGTTTTTGCGCCAGACTGACAGAGAGAGACAGAGAGACAGAAAGTAAGAAATCACACCCCAGGGGGGATGGCCATGCCGCAATCCCTTCTCCTCCATTCTCCCCTCAGGATCTTGGGCGCACACACACACGTGCCCAGCATAAGTTTAAGCCACCGGGTCTGGGACTTGAACTGCGGTCAACTACATGGGAGTCCAGCGACATAGCCATGATGCTAACTGCTGG
>NW_006204954.1:2315276-2344620 GCF_000334495.1 Tupaia belangeri chinensis
TTACTGGAAGATGGCGGTTCCCCCTCGTGTGTTTTTAAAGCCTCCTGGTCTGAGACTCAAGCTGTGTGGTTGGTCATGTGGGATCCAGTTGCCTTAACCACTATGCCACTGGCTGGCCTAGGTCTAGTTTTATTGAGTCTGTATTTCCTTTTCTTTTTAAATAATGCCTACAGCTCTCAATAACATCAGAAGTTATAGCTGGGGGAAAAAAGAAAGAAAGAAAGAAAGAAAGAAAGAAAGGAAGAAAGAAAGAAAGAAAAAATAAAGAGCATTCTTGTTCTTGCTATTTGGAATGAATTACAAAAGCTGTTAAACTGTTTCTTTTGCAAAGGGGGTGGTGGTTGAAGATGGTAATCTATTTTTTCTTGCTTGGTAAAACAGAAACGGAACCAGTTTTATTACTACATATATATTTTATTGTTTTTTAAATGTCAGCAGTTGTGCCAATCTAGGAATTTGAGACTTAAAGAAGATAGGGTATAAAGAATATTGCTTTCAAACGAATTTTGTTTTCATTTATCCTAGCTGCAATAAGCAAACTGGGCTTGAAGATCTTTAAGGTGGGTGGGAGAAAGACATTAAAAGACAATCGCTTTGGGAACTCTTTTTGCATTGCTTGACTGTAGAAGACTGGCTTTATCCTTCTTCTTTTCTCAAGCTACGGATGCCCACTTGCCCTAAGGTCTCAAACCAAGCATCCCTTCCTCATAGATGCTTTCCTTCCTGCTAAATCAGATGGACTCTTAGGGGCTCCATGGCACCCTATCCTTCCCAGGACTTGTAATTAGGACTTATTTTTCAGCTCTTCTTTCCTGCTCGGTTCTAAGCTCCAAGACAGCAGAATCTTATCTATCTTGCTTATCATCATGTCCCCAGTATCAAAGCCAGGAGCCTGGTATGCACCAGGAGCTGAATAAATATTTGTTTAATAAGTGAAATTTCCGGTGTGATCAACTAGCCTAGAGACAGAATGGCTGTCACAAAGTCAATTAGTAGTGGAGTTGGAAACACAGCTGCTAAAAGCTTTATTTTTCTTTCTTCTTTAACATTTGCATTATTTTTATTCTATACACACACATCATTTCTCTAGCACTGAGTTCAAGATCAGACTTGGCTTTTTGTGCTTGAGGGTGATGAAAATATACTTTGGTGGCTTCCTATATTATGAAAGTAGCAGACATTTGGATCCCCTCCCAAAGTATAACCTAAATACCCCTCAGACAACTTTAACCACTTGAGCGGTGCTTTTATGTCAATAACGTTAGCACCACCTAAGAAATGCATGGAAAGGCATTTTATGGCTTGGCCTGTCTAGGAATCCTGAGACCCCCTAAGTCTCTCTTTCCTGAAGTTCACAATAAATTACTCCCCTCAGCACATCTGTTATTCTGCTACTTCCACTTCCTTGCCTTTTGTGAAAGCAAAATTCTTAGAATTTATCTTACAGGCACAAATCACCTGGTAATTCTTTGCACTTAGTAGCTATTGAGCACAGTAACTACAGAGCTTAACAATTACCATATACTGTAATCATGCAAAGATTTTAATCTTTCAAATTAGATCTCACCTCCACATTCGGGAAGAAAAGGAAATTTACAGGATAATTAACTCGGGGCTAGTTGGCACTTCTCGTTGTCAGGAAGTCCTCTGCAAAAAATAAATGGTCTTAAGATACCATTTATTTTTTGTTGAGTGCCTTCCGTTAAAACTACCCTGTTTGCTTTGAATGGAAAACAAAACAAAAAACACAAGAGAAAATGCTTTTCTCAAGCTGAGGCAGTCCTCAGCCCTTCTGTAATAATACTTGGACAGAGTTGGTCTTCCACATGCGACAAGGGCGCCAAGTCAAATTTTAAAAGTGAGGCCCAGTCATGTGGAGGAGGTGGTAGAGCACTGTGGAGAGATGCTGGAGCTGTGTGGGAAGGTCCTGGGATCGGATCCCAGATCACCATGAAGATGACCATGCTAGGTGTATTCGAGGACTGCCCTATGAAGGCTATTCAAGGGTTTGGGGGATCATGGTGTGGTGAGACCCTGTCAAGGGCACCTGTCTCCATTTCTCTCCCATAAAATAAAGGAATCAACAGAGGAATTTAAGAAAATGAGATACCGGGGACCAGCAGATGGCGTAGAGGTTTTGTTGTTGGACTCCCACATGGCTGACTGCCGTTTCGATTCCTGGACCCGGTGGCTACATACTCATGCTGGGTGCATGTGCGTGCATGCCCAAGATTCCAGGGGGAAAACAGAGAAGGGATTGTGGCATGGCCAACACCCCACCCCTGGGGGATGATTTCTCACTTTCTGTCTCTCCAACAACTACATGGACCCTACAGCAAAAATATCTCTTAAAAAAAAAAAGAAAAAGAAAAAGAGGGGCTGGCAGGGGGCATGGGGGTTAAGGAGCTAGACTTCCACATGGCTGACTATGGTTCGAGTCCCAGACTGGTGGTTTCCTTTCTCACATTTTTGGAGTGGTTTTTGCTATAGGGTGCATGCTCTCGCCAGAAAAACTGAGTGAGACAGAGAGACAGAAAGCAAGAAATCACCCCCCAGGGGGAATGGCAATGCTGCAATCCCTTCTCCTCCATTCTCCTCTTGGGATTTTGGGCATGCACACACACATGCCTGGCGTGAGTTTAAACCACCGGTCCAGGACTCGAACCGTGGTCAAGTACATAGTGACATGGCCATTATTCCAACTGCTTGTCCCTATTATCATTATTATTTTTTAATTTGCTATAAGTCACATGTTCTCACCAGAGAAAGACAGGGAGAGAGAAAGAGGGAAGTGAGAACGCAAGCCACAAAATCTGGGACTCAATCCGTGGTTGGCCATGTGGAGTCCAGGGCTCTAACTCCCATGTATTTGCTCTTTATGAATTAGTTTCACAAAAACTTTGGGGACAGGGTTTCGAGTTGCAGACTGTCCACCTTTATCCCTGTTAGAGCTGGTCCCACCCCACTCCCTGGAGTGGATCATGCACATTTCTTTACCTCTGTGTTCAGTGATGTCACGTCCTTTACTTGAAATTGGCCAGGTGGTACTAATTACACCATGAAAATCTGCCCTTTATTCGCTATGATAAAGAGAATCATCAGGATGAAATTATATTGCCAATCAAAAGGTGTTCTTGGAGCTTGTATGTGACTCGCCCTGAAGCTGGTATTGCAGAGGCACAGGAGCAAGATAGAGCCTGGGTTGTGTTTCCATGGGTCTCCTCAGGGACAAAGCTAACCCACAGAAAACGGTAAGGGAAGTCTGATAGTCTAGTATCTCTACACTTAAGCTAGTAGTGTTTGGCCTGCTGCAGTGGCGCAGCAGTAATGCAGTGCTCTGAGCTGCTGAACACATATGGGAAGGATCCCGGGTTCTGTGCCTGAGGTCTCCCTGAGCATGTGTGTGCCCACAAACTTGACCACCTAGGGCGAGATCACAAGTGTGAGTGCCCAGTGAGAGGTGCCTCTCTCGCCTTCTCTTAAGAAATAAATAAACTAAAAAATATATATCTAGTAGGGTTTAGGGAAGGAAGGGAGTACTATGAACAAATTCTTTTTTTTTTTTAACTTTATTTTTTTTCCATGAGTAAGAGAGACAGAAAGTTAGAACCACCGGTCCAGGACTCGAACCGTGGTCAAGTACATGGGTCAAGTACAGGATCATGACACTGTGATCCACCCTCAGCTTTCAACCAGTCTTGGGTTGTGAAAAAGTATATGTCCAGCATACTTGGGAAGATCTTTGGACTTGAACCAGAAATCTTCCCATGTGTAATACCGTGAAGAGTGTCATGTTTTACTGCTGGCCCACCCTCTGGCACCTGGATAGATTATTCTTAAAGACCATGATAATAGAGCCTTTCTGAACTTCCATGACTGCTAATGCATTTCTTTTTAATATTAGGAGCTCTTTTACCATCATCAGAAAAATTATAGTTCCATAATAAATTCTTTACAATAGTTAGAGACTCATTTATCCTTAGAGGTGCATTCCCAGCTAAGATATTGCCAAGTATTTTAAATCCTTGCTTTATATTCACTAAGTCAAATTCGATACCTTGTCTCTAGTTTTTCATCATGTCCGTAGCAGAGTCAGAGGAAAAAACAAAACAAAATAACATGCAAGTCTCCACATGTGATCATGGCTTCAAATGAAATAACTTGAAGATGATATCAGATTTGAAGATGGGCAGTAGCTCAGAGAAGCTCCAGAATGCCAGAGGAGATGAGAACCACCAAGGAAGGGATGGTCCTGGATGTGAACCGGCTCAGACCTTCAGACAATTGGGAGGTATGTGGACCATACATGGAAAAACTGGAAGACAAGATAAGTCGAGATTAAGGTGTGCACGTGGGCTTTGGTCTCAGCAAGGAGCAATTCTAGGAATGTTGTAGATAGTGCCAGGGAATTAGCTGAGGACTGCTGGCTATGGGAACTCAGTGTCAGTTCAAGGGTCCAGGAACTTTGTTTGGGAGTAAATTACAGAAAAGAAATAAAGGAAACAAAAAGACATTTTTTTTTCCCCTCCAATAAGACATTTAAGTAGAACATTATCAGACAGTTATGATAGGAAGTATTAGTGTAATTGAAAAGTGGCCAAGAAAGCCTAGCCACTGTTACTGCTGCTAAGATGCTGTGTTCCTGAGGCTGGAACCCCTGGGAAGACCAGGTTCAATTCCTGGTCCAAGCTGAAGGCACCTGTGACCTAAGCCACTCAGAAGGCTGGCCGGGACCACATAATGAGACTGTCTGAAAAACAGCTGTGCGTGGTATGTGCACCTGCACTTCCAGCAGGGAGGCTGAGGCAAGGAGAATCATGGCGTGGCAAGATCCTGTTTTAAAACAAGGGGAAAAAGTGGCAGAGAAGATAAATGGGGGAAATGCAAATTTAAGGGCAGTCATCATCATCAGAAATAAAGTATTTAGTATCTGGAATAAATATCGAAGTATGAAAAATGAAAAAAAAAAAGACTGAAATAGCTCTAGAATGAATGGGTGATAAATTTTAGTCAAATACTTAGAGAACATAGGACAGAACAAATTTCTAAGATGTAGAAATGTCATTTGTTGCCTGTCATGCTATTGTACAGACCAGTCATGAGCATTAGTTTGAACAAAAATACCGTTAGGATGGCTTTTGGGTTTACCAGATCCCTGTCCAGAAAAAGACAGAGATTCAAATCTTGAAGTCATTTATTGAATTTTTCATTCATTCTTTTATCAAATACTTATTGAATGCCTACTTTGCGTCAGTCAGTGTGAAGGATCTTGGAGATATGGAAATAAAACATGCACAACCCCTTGAGGACTCTGGGTCAAGCAGACAAAACAGATGGCTCAGAAAATATGTAATTACAAAATAATGTAATGATGTGTTATAATAAAAGAAAGTTCATAGGCAATTGTATTGCCTTTTGCAAAGAGACTCCCATTTCACTTCTGAAATGATATGTTGCTTACCCTGAATGAGAGAATTATCCAGATTTACATTGCTCTGTGGGGACTCGGAGGGCACTGGAAGGCTATGTCAGAATCACTCGTCATTGCGCAGAGAAAGCACAGATGTGACAGAAAGATACGAAGCTTGCCTCTGAAGGACCCTTTTTTTTGTTGGAGAAGCTTTTATTTCTATAGCATTCAACATGGCTCAATAGTGCACACCGGTGCTGTAGAACACCAGTACCTTCCTTATCGAGCAGAACAGTTCTTGCCAGATGGCCTTTCCATTTTGCGCAATGACATATGCCATTGTCAGACACAAAGGCAAAGTACTCAGTTGAAAAGCCAAAGATTCAATCAATAGGCTACCTAGTTAAATTGATATCATATAAGACATTTTATTAATTTTGGAATTGAAAAGACATCTGTTTCCCCAGAGAATGAACTAAATTGGAGGTGTTTGGAGGTGTATTGCACAGAAAACCAAATACACTTCTAGAATCCTGTTCAAGAAAGACAAGGACAATACTAATAAGCATCCTGGATTGTGTTGAAAGGTTAGACCATGTGAAATATACATGGGGCACAGGATTCAATCTGTAGCATGAATTGATGATATAGAAATTCTTTATCATGAGGTTTGTTTCAATTTCTGGTTCATGCTGCTAGCTAACTGGCTTCTTTCTACTTGATGGTATGAAGAATTTGACAATGATAAGGACCAAATCAGGAATGATCTGAGTGTCCTATGGACAGGGGCTGAGTATATTACTTTACAAAGTGACGATGAGAACTGAAGCAAGTTTTCAGATAATTCAATAGGAAAAAATATCCAACTTGTTCATATGAATATTATAAGGAACGTACATAGACATTCTGGGGTCTAGTATTATCCTCTCTACTGCTTTCGTTGTCTGCTTCTCCTGATTGTACATAGGTAAGCTCAGGGTTGAATTGAACTACTGCCCCAGAATTTTCTTTCCAGAAGAATTTGCTTTGCTGTTGTTAAAGAATTCTTTACTGGGGCTGGCAGGTGGCGTGGTGATTAAGGTGCTGGACTTTCATATGGCTGACCATCGTTCGAGTCTCGGACCTGGTGGCTTGCTCTCTCACTTTCTCTCTCTCCTTTTCTCCTCAAATTAAAATAATAACAACAAATAAAATAAATAAATAAATAAATAAATAACAAAAACAATTCTTTATTTACTTAATTTTTATTTGTTATTATCATTCATTTTTTAATTTGACCAGAGAGTAAAAGAGACAAAGGGAAAGCAAGTTGGCAGGTCCAGGACTTGAACCACTGTTGGCCATTTGAGAGTTTAGCTCCTTAACCACTATGCTACCTGCCAGCCCCCAGAAGAACTTTTGATTGTCAGTTGTACCCAACTTGTTGAAAAAGCTCATATGATCAGGTTCTAGAGCACCTCTATCTGAAGCTCATATGAATTGTAAGGTACTGTATTTACTCCACTGATAGCTTAAGGGAGTTGGCTGAGGGAGACTATGGAGAGGAGGATTACTGAGAGTGTAAAACACTCAGTTTGCCCCTTGGTGCTTCCCTTTTATGGTCAATATTGAAGGATCTGAGGTCGGTTCAATTCTCTCTCTCTCTCTTTTTGTTTTTGCTATGGGTCATATATGCTTGCCAGAGAGGCACAGAAAAGGAAAATGATAAGATAAATCACCTCATGGGGGGTGGGGAGATGGCCATGCTGCAAGCCCTTCTCTAGTCTCCTTTTGGAATTTTGGGTATGCATGCGCATGTGCCTAGTGTGATTTTTAAGCTGCCCAGTCTGGGGCTTGAATTGCATAGCCAACCATGTGATATCCAGTGCCTTAACCTCCATGCCACTTGCTGGCTCCTGGTCTGTTTAGCTTGAACACACAGTTTGTCTCAAACTGAATTTACCACCTCTGCCCCATTTTTATTTCCCTGCCAAACTCCTACTGATGTTCTAAGGAAGTTGTGTTTCTTAGAACTCATCTGTTTGGGCACTGTGTTGTAAATATCTAAGTTAGCATCTAAAATTTTTCAGCATGGATTTAAAGAAGTTCATTCTTTGTTAATGGGAGGTAGAAGATATTAGGCCTATTACAATTTAAAATAAACTGAGAACCAACTGTAATTGAAATAAATATTTTATGATAGATTTGATAAAATAGATTTTAAGTACCTTCCTACAGTGTTTGAGTCAGAATGAATTTAAATAGAATTTTTACCTGCAGGTTCTATATTGAAAAAGTCAGTAATTTGGGCAGGCTCCATAACACAGCAGTTAAGTGCTGTGTGGAAGGTGGATCCCACGTGACCACCATGGTTTGAGTTCCAGCCCTGGCAACACCATGCTGGTACACATGCATATGCCTAGGATCCTAATGGAATGGAGAACTGGAGGGCAAAGGACTGCTTTCTCCCTCTCTCATTCATGTGAATGCACACATACTCTTTGGTATAATAACATGAAAAAATTAAAACAAAACAAAAACCTTAAAAAAATGTTAGTGGGCTAGCCCCTTAATGCGGTGGTTAAGACTTGAGTATAGAGACAGATCTAATATGGCCAGCTATGGTTGGAATCTCAGCTCCAGTGCCTTGGGAAACATGCCAGGCACATGTGCATGCATACCTCAAATCCTGGTGGGATAGAGAAATGGAGGAAAGGAATTGCAGAGTAACCATGCCTCACCGGGGGCTGCTTTCTCTCTTCCTTCCCCTTTCTCTCTGGCAAGTGCACATGCCCCCAAGCAGTTAAAAAAAAAAAGTTGATAATTCTAGGAAATATTCCAAGAACATTAAATGACCAATGTTAGTAATCTATACTGCTTTGATTATTCTGAATTCAAAGGTCAAATTTTATCCTCATGGGAAAGAACAAAGATAAAAGGGAAAGACAGGAAGTCCATAGGTTTCGGTGTCCTAAGGAATCATTAGCTCAATCTAGGAAGGTTTGGGATAGGTGAGGGATATTTGGAATTTGTTTTATTTTTCTTGTGTAATTAGGGCTCTCAGGCAGTTTTTGAGAAAAAGCCACACAGAAGTTGTGATCTAGAAACCGATTCTCTTAAAACAATCCATTTAGCATCTATCCTCTGGCAAGTCTTCAGAGATCCCTAGGGTTTAAGTTCCCATTTGAAGACCCCTGTTTCAGCATTCACTTCTGGGTTCTACTGCCATAACCGTCGGAACTAATATCTTGACTAGCTCCCTGGCCCCTCGAGGAGTCAGTTGCTTCAGTACCCTCGAACTTCTATTCCTTTTTAGACAGTCTCACTATGGCATGACCCTTCTGCCTCAGCCCCTCAAGTAGTTGGCACTACAGACACCCATGTCACCTCCTTTGGCTTTCTCAAACCTTTTATTCTACAGAACAAAACCAACTCATCAGCTGGGTGAGGGCGCTCCCAACCACGGGCTCTGCAGACCCATGTTCCCTCTCTTCAGCTCCACTCCCCATGAGCCCTTCGTGGTAGCTTCAGGGGTCTGTGGACTCTTTCTTGAATGCGCATTGCTTTTTCCTGCCACCATGCTTTTGTTCTTTCTTTCCGGGAATATTATTCTGCTGGTATTTGCTGTTTTTACCTCTCAGGGAACAGCCTGACTCACCCTGTGGGAGGGTTTCTCATTTAGAATCTCTCTCCCTCTCCCGTTTCCCACACTGTGCTTTGTACCTCCAGTGTATCTTCCATATCCATGTGTCTTGAATCAGTATTACCTGGACATGTGTTTGTCTTCTCAATTAGGTCCAGGTTCCTAGCAGCAAGGACTATGCCACATTCTCCTGTGTGCCCTCCCAGCACCTAGCACAAGATTGGTTAAGCACAGGCCGACCCTCTAACTACTTTAAATCCATTTTGAACATGAGAGGTACATGGGCTCTCCAAGAGGCATGTTGGTACTTGCTGTACAGGGCAAAGGCTCTGGCTATGGAGTTTGATTCTCTGACTCCAACTATAGTTTGGGAAGCCAAAGGAACAAGAAGGGCGTACTCCCAGCCTACCCTAACTGAAATGGCTGTGGACATGGGTGACATGCAAGCTGGCTGATATTTGTATAATAGCTGTGAGGTTTGGATGGCTACCCCTAATAATATAAAGGCAAATGAATATGTTGTTTGTTTGTTTTTGTTTACAAAAATAAAAGATGTTGGCCAGCATGTGGCATGGTGGTTAAGGTGCTGAGCTCCTACATGGTTTGAGTCCTGGACCTGGAGGCTTGTTTTCTCACTTTCTCTCTCTGTCTCTCTCTGGTGGGTCCATGTGTCCTATAGCAAATTAAAATTAATTAATTAATTAATTAAATTTTTAAAAAAAATTCTCAAATGAAGAAATAAATAAAGTTTGCCTGCCCAAAGTATTTTAGGATAAGGAAGTATCGGGTTGTCGGAAAAGTCATGACACAATTTTTTTTAAAGGTTATTACTTAATTTATCTATTTATTATTATTATTTTTTAAATTGTTCAGAGAGGGACAGAGATAGAGAGAGAAAGTGTGAAAGCAAGCTGCCAGGTCTGGGACTCAGACTGTGGCCAGCCATGTGAGAGTCCAGTGCCCTTAACCACCATGCCACTTGCTGGCCCCGTTTAAAATGTGTCAGGACTTTTCCAACAACCCAGTAATTTTCCCCTACAGGGTTCTAAACAAAGAATTTCAGTCCCATGGTCATTAATGTCTTTGTGGCAGGACCCTAATCTTTTCTTTTTTCAAATTTATTTCAAAGGATGGTTAAGGAGCCTTTAATGGACTATTTAAGCGAGTGCTCTAATATGGAGGACAAGATTTAGCAAATCCCTTTAATTACTGAAACTAGATTTTTCTCCTGGTGGTAAATACCAGTTTACTCCTCAACCAAATTTGGCTTTAATTAAGCTGGGGGTGGGGGACTGGGGAGTTAAAATGCCTTAATTTGCATCAGCCCTAGTTTCAATGAATTTGATTTAAGGGTGGGAATGAGAGGCTTCTATGGTTTTTTTGTTCAAACAGGAAAATCAAGCAAAATGGAATTTGCTTTCCATACAGGAACTCATGGAAATGAGACACACCCTTGTCACCCGATTTATTCAAATACTGTTGCTATAGGAGTACCACAGGGTCCCTGAGTGGTATTAATTTATGAACCAGCCATGCTTTTATATTTTTTTTCTCTCTCTAGATATTTTAATGAGGCAAAATAGGCTTATGGTTCTAATGACAAGGAAAGAAAACCAGAGCTTGTTCTACCCCTCGCTCAATGCAAAGTTTAACATTCAATATGGTGCACAGTTTGTTGAGAAAATAAGGTACATGTTTTGTCATTCCCCTTATGGATTTCAGTCAACACATGGAGGTGTTTGAAATGATCTGCTAATCCAGTTTTCTTTCCTTGAACCATCTGGTTCAAATTCTGTCTACCTGCTTGGAGTATACCAGTCTCGTCTGCATGTACATATAAGGAAGTCACAACTCATTAACAGTTTAAGGAAAACCCCTGTGGAAATATACAACTTTCCTATTGTGGTAGGTTTCCTCTTGGGAGCAAATTAGATAGGACTTTGATGTAAACCAAAGAAACTCGAGGGTTTGGAGAAGACATGAGTGGTCCCGTAGAAAAATTAAACTTATTTCATTGATTTTTATTTTTAATAGCAACAGAGTTATTGTGTACTATTAGCTCACTCCCACTGTAGTTCGATAAGTGGTCAAGTGCCGAGTCAGAAGAATGTGGCTTTAGTAGCTCCATGATGGGGCCCCTGCTGAAATGTAGGAATGATCGTCCAAAAATAATCCTGTGGCAGGTGCATATCATTGACTAAGCCAATAGACCTACTCAATCTTTCTGTCTTCATTTTAGAGGACAGAAAACCTCAGGTAGTGTAATGGTTACACTGCTGGACTCCCATGTAGTTGACCGCAGTTCAAGGCCCAGACCTGGTGGCTTAAATGCACGCCGGGCATGGGACGTGTGCGTGCGTGCCCAAGATCCCGAGAGGAGAGTGGAGGAGAAGGGATTGCAGCGTGGCCATCCCCCCTGGGGGGTGATTTCTCGCTTTCTGTCTTTCTGTCTCTTCCTGTCTTTCTGGTGAGCACACGTGCCCTATAGCAAAAACCTCTTCAAAAAAAAGAAAGAAAGAAAGAAAGAAAATAAAAAAAAGGTAGGTAGATGTGACATCTAGAGCAGAGGCAATCACCTTGTACCATAAAGTACTATGGTATAAGGCTATAAAAGTCACACAAATTAGCCTGACTTTGGCAAGGCACTAAACCCAAAGCAGCAACTATCTTCCTCTAGATTTCCTTTTTAAATAAATAGGAATAGCCACTTTATTGGTTAATTTCAGCTGAGAGCAATCCTATAAACCCTATACACGTGTGTGTCTTGAGAAAGTTCTTGCCGAGTACAGTGTGAAATAAAAAATATGAAGAGCGGGAACCAGCAGTTAGTGTAATGGCTATGTCGCTGGACTCCCACGTAGTCGACCGCGGTTCGCGTCCCGGACCCTGTGGCTTAGAACTCATGCCGGGCGCGTGTGCGTGCGTGCCCAAGATCCCGAGAGGAAAATGGAGGAGAAGGGATTGTGGCATGACCATCCCCCCTGGGGGGTGATTTCTCGCTTTCTGTCTCTCTCTGTCTGGCGAGCGCACGCGCCCTATAGCGAAAACCTCTCCAAAAACAAAAAAAAAAATGAAGAGCCCATTGATCCCAAAGTAGGGCCAAAAAGTAGTTGAAGGAAACTGAACTCAGACAAGCTGAGGGTAACTGACCCTGGAATATGCCCCACCCTGCTTCTTAATCATCTTTCATCCCCTTTCCTTCTCAAAGTACAGGAAAGAACTTTGCTCTGATAATTCATTTTCTGTCTACAATTCAGCCAAAGGAGAGAATGATCGCTTATGTCCCCTCCCTTCTCATATCACAGAAGGGGATCGAAGAATATTAATACAGCTCAGCAGAGTTTTGCCATGAGCTATTGCTCATCCCCCGCGCCCATCCATCTGCCAAAAAGAATTGTTTACTCATGTTATCTGAGCATTATTTAGACCATGGCTGCTGTACCAGGTGACCGGCATTAAAGCTTTAATGCTCCTCCTTCGCGACTTTTGCCTTTAAAACCATCCTGAAATCTCTATGACTGTGGCACATGTGATTTGGGACAAACTAGATGCTGTATGTCTGGGTGATTGCCTTCACTTGGGCCCAGATAAACGGTGTGCCTTACTTGTTTGCCTCAGCCTTCCATTACAGGTTGCTCCTCATGACTTCCGACGGTCTTTGTCCCTTCAGTATGGCTGTGGGGGTTTCCAGTGGATTGGGTTGGCCATACAGGCCTAGGAAGTAGTATTTGAGGCTGAGCACATGGTGGATGATACAGGATTAGTTGAAGGAACAAGTCAAAGGCTCAAGAATATAGATGAAAAAATTATTTCCTGCTCTACTACTGAGAGAGGGAAGTGAGGCAATAAAACAGTTCCAGTTTAGGGGTTCAGCTGTGGCAATGCATGCTGGCCGATGGTGCTACTCAGCAGGCTAAGGCCACATGGGAGGCCAGGGCTAGAGTCCCAGTCACCCTAACGTCCAGCACGGTGGCAAGTTGTTGCTCATCTCAGCTGTTCAGGAACCTGAGTCAGGAGAATGGTTAGTGTCTTTAAGAAATAAATAAATAAAAATGTTAAAAGTTTCACTCTATTTTATATGTTGTGAGTGAAAATAAGTAGTCAATTCTTGGGACCAGCAGTTAGCGTAATGTCTGTGTCGCTGGACTCCCATGTAGTCAACCGCGGTTTGAGTCCCGGACCCAGTGGCTTAAACTCACTCCGGGCGCGTGTGCGTGCGTGCCCAAGATCCCAAGAGGAGAATGGAAGAAAAGGGATTGTGGCATGGCCATCCCCCCTGGGGGGTGATTTCTTGCTTTCTGTCTCTCTGTCTCTCTCTGTCTGTCTGGCGAGCGCACACACTCTATAGCAAAAACCTCTACAAAAAAAAATAAATAAAAAGGTCAATTCTTCATATAATGCGACCCTCCCCCACCCCCACACTGGCCTATCTGATTCACTCAGAAGTCCCTTTTCCCCTCTGCTTCTCTCTCCCCCTCTGCTTCTCTCTCCCTACTTTTCAGCTCTTAGAAACCCCCTAATGAGGTCTCTGCAATGGTTGATTTGCTTGTTTGGTTCTTACGGTTGAACTTTGATGCCAGCTGACACCCCTTTCCCAATTCCCTCTGCTTTCCATTTTTCCTGAGTTCTTTGCTTTAGCTCTCCAGGTCTCATCTTTCACAAAGTTAGTTCAAAGGTGCAATATACTCACCGGAAGGAAGTTAAGGCTCATGCAGCTTTATAGTGTCTGACATTTTAGCCAAGCAAGAAAATCTTTGTTGATGAGAAAATAAAAAGAGAATCCTTAAGAACAGATGCAGATGTTGCATTTCCTGATTTAAAACAGGATATCATATCTAGAAGAAAATCGCTGTTGCAAACATTTTTACTTTTCCTGAACTGGATTTTGTTAGGAAAAAAAGAATAGCTGAATGCTTCCCATTGACCTAATATACAGAAGAGAACAAAAAATAGGCTATAGAAATCTGACTGTGTTCATTTTTGGATTTTCCCTAGAGGTGCACTGCTCAAGGACAAGGAATCTTTTTTTAATAGGAGTGTTTCCTTTGCCCTGGAAAAAAATCCCAGACAGACCCCCAATTCAGCAGGTCAAAGGCCCACTCCACCAAAACCTCCTTTGGGCCCAGAGGCACTGCTTGGGCAGGAAATAGTAGATTTCCTCTTCAATAGGAATCCTTCCCAAAGCAGAGCAGCTTGGGGGTGGGGAAGCAGCTGTTTTTGACCACTCAAATTCAGAATTTAAATAGGGAGAGATCACCCAGAGCTGAGATCCTGTCCCAAGGTCTGTGGGGCTGGGATAACTGTGCCTTGTCTTTTGACAATTACCAAGTTAGTCCTGATAGAAATGCTAAAGCGGAGGCTCTGGTAACATTTTGCAGAGCTTAACCTCCTGAATGGCCTGGAGACAAGTGCTCCTCAAAATACATTTTGGTGTTTCCTAAGACCTTAATGAGAGCTCCATGCAATGAAAATTTGGTGGCCAAACAAATTTAGAGGAAACACTGACTTAAATAAACAAATTCCTTTGCTATTGTGATTCTCAAGAGGACATTTAGTATCCAGTAGTCTCCAAATCTGATGATAACAAACCTACCTTGCTTGGTTTTGCTTTTCTTGTAGTGGCAAAACCTTCCTCAGATAGTAGACAGTTTTAACAATGTCGGGAAAAGATAGTGAGAAATCTATGCTAGCATCCATTTTTCTTCTCCTCAGTCTTCAGCTACAGAAGCAGTAACAGCTAGCAGTGTTTGGATACTTCTACTTAACCTGTTTTAACCCAGTTCTCCAGCATAGACTTAACCCTTCATTTATTTAGTATCTGAAGATACTTCTAAAGAACATGATGTACTCAGAAAGAATCTGGAGTCTGAATACAGTGTTTTGCTTCTACTTGTTGGCCATGCAAGGTCTACCTTTTTGAAGGGGAAAGAGCTTCAGAGAATATGGTACTGTTTACCCAAGCACAGGAAGACTATTGACAAAACTGCAGCTGTATTTTTCAGTCTCATGAATTACCCATTGCATTCATGTAGAAAGTTGATTGCTTCTTCCTATTTGTTTTGTCTTGAAATAAAATCTTGACTAATTTCTACGTTGGGAGAGAAAAGAATTTGAAAATAATTGTTCATTTTAGAAAATAAATGACTTTTTTCTTCTTTTTGTTCCAGCTGGGATGAGCCATGATTAAGAGCTCTATTTTTTTTTTTTTAAATATCCCTCTAACATTACATATGCTGACAATTTGCAAATTGACCCCTCTATCATAAGACTTTCTTTTTGCACTTCAAACCAGTATGTACAGCTACCCAAGATGGAATGCAAACAACCATTCCAAGATCTCCCAGAGGCATTTTTTTTTAGTCTGTTGCACTGTTTAATAACTGAATATCTGGGGCCAGCTAGTGGCATGATGGTTAAGGCACTGGGCTCCCACATGGCTGACAGCGGTTCGAATCCTGGACCTAGTGGCTTGCTTTCTCATTTTCTCTCTCTCTGGTGAGTGCATGTGCCCTATAGCAAAATTAAAGAAAATAATAATAATAAATAAAATTAAATAAATACTACTTAAAAAAATAACTGAATGTCTACTGAAGCTAGGTGACTCAGGAATAGAGCTTTCAGGTCAGCTGGAGGTGTGGTATTTAAAGCAGCTAGGTTCCACTTGGCTCACTGCACAGTTAGAGTCTTGGACCTTTCAACTTGAGAAACATGCTAGTGTGGAGACTCCTGGAACATTCAGACAAGAAGCCATTTTAAATCTGAGGTGTGTCCTGGCATGTTTGAGGACCAAGGTAACTAAAGTTATGCTCTAAACGTCATCTTCCAGACTCCGGAAACACTCAGACAAGGTAGGGCGACCTCTGTCCTCTCTCTGTCTTGTCTCTCTCTCTCTCTTTCATTTTTTTTTCTTTAAGTTTTAAAGCACTTCTCACCTTTTCTTTCTCTTGCTAATTTCAGAAACCATTTTAAATCTGATGGGTGTCCTGGTGTGTTTACACAGTGTGGTTTTAATTTTTTACATTTTAAAAATAATCTTTTCCTCTTTTTTTTTTTGGAGAGGTTTTTGCTATAGGGTGCGTGCGCTAGCCAGACAGACAGAGAGAGACAGAGAGATAGAAAGCGAGAAATCACCCCTGGGGGGGATGGCCACGCCGCAATCCCTTCTCCCCCATTCTTCTCTTGGGATCTTGGGCACGCACGCACATGCTCCTGGCATGAGTTTAAGCCACCGGGTCCAGGACTCGAACTGTGGTTGACTATGTGGGAGTCCAGCGACATAGCCATTACACTAACTGCTGGCCCCGAATCTTTTCCTCTTTTTTGGCTGTTTTGGCTAGCTTTTTTCTTTTCCTTTTGCTTTTATTTATTTATTTTTTTTAACTTTACTTTCCTACTCTGCTCTTCAGTCTATACATATTGAGTGTCTAGACAGGCCTAGGTGCACAGTAGCCAAGCATCTAAATGCTTTTAGGGTTATTGAAATCCTCAATGCTTATTGAACTTCCTGCTTTAAGGAAGAAACTTTTATGTATATATATCTGAGCTCATAATTTCTTTCTGTGGATAGCACGTTGCAAAACACAGTAGAGGAGAGATTTTGTCACAGAATGACCAGGAACCACCATAAAGGCCCAAGAAATATAAGAAACTAAGGGAATACTCCTCCCATAAGCGAAAAAAAAAAAAAATCCCTCACCATTCACAGACACTACAGTGGAACTAATGGAAATGTCTGATAAAGAATTCAGAATTCATAGTGACAAAACTAAAGGAGATGCAAGAGGTGAGACAATGAATTCCAAAAGATGCAGGAGAAAAAAGACAATGAGTTCTAGGAGGTGAGGAAGTTCTTGCACATCTGAAAGAGGAAATACACACCATAAAAAAGAATCAAACAGAGCTGTTAGAGTTGAAGGCTCCAATACAGGAAATCAAATCCTCCCTTGAAAGTACTAAAAGCAGATTAGTTCATGCAAAAGACTGAATTGCAGATGTTGAAGGCAAAACCTCTGAACTAAAAAAAAGCAATAAAAAAACCTGAGACAATAACAACAAAAAAATGAGAATACTATATAAGAAATACTAGATACCATTAAGTGCCCAAACATTCGAATAATCGGATCCCAGAAGGTGAAGAAACTACTAAGGGCATTGATAATCTATTCCATGAAATCCTGGAAGAAAACATCCCCAATCTAGAGAGGCATTCAAATATCCAGACCCAAGAAATACAAAGGACCCCTAATAGAATTAACCCAAGAAGATCTTATCCAAGGCACATCATAGCCAGATTGGCCAAATCCACAGATAAAAACAAAATACTAAACTGGACAAGAGAGAAACATTAGTTTACTTATAAAGGTAATCCCCTCAGGCTGACATCAGACCTCTCATCAGAAACAATGTGAGCAAAGAAATAATGGGAAAATATATTCGGTGTTAAGTGAAAAGAATACTATACCCAGTAAGATTATCCTTCATATGGGGAGAAAAGATAAAAACATTCTCAAACAGAACCTGAAAGAATTTACTAGACCAGATCTCCAAGAAGTTCTCAAGGGAGTGCGATATCAGAAAAATTAAATACAGACACATGGAAATAAGAGTTCAACAGCTAAGAAAGTGACCAACTTAATCCTAGGGACAAGTCTGGAGTTGAATATTATATCTCAGAATTTAATTGGCAAGATCAAACCACAACAGAAGATAGATTAAGTACATGAGACTGAACTGGTGAAATAACATTTTATGACTTTTGACTAAGACATTGCTGATTTTCTTCTAGGCTTTGTTTTCCAGTTTTAAGGGTTGTGCTATCTTTTCCTTTACTATGCTTTGTTTTCTCAATTTAAGGACTTTGCTTTCTTTTGAGCTATTGATAGGTTTAACAGTTTATTAAAATGTCTTTTCTTGTTTGTTTGTTTCTTTAAATGGAAACATAAACTTTTCTCCCTTCCTGATTCCTTTGGAATTGGAAAATATTTGGGAGTTTTCTTACTTTGTGGCAGAATGGTTATTTGCATAAGTTTAGTAATACCTGTTGCTTTGAATCAGAAATTAGAAATAATTGTTATTGGACAGTGCTTTGACTGGAATGCCATATTTGAAGATTAAACCAAAAAACTATGGAGCTAGGGTGAATCTTAAGTGAGCCAACGGAAGCTCTTGGGAAGATGGCCTGGCATCATGAACAGTTCTGCCTGGCAGAGAGGATTAGAAAATCTACATGAAAGAATTTGTAACATAAAATAACTTGGAATTTTCCAGTCCAGCGTTGTAACCATTGCAAAAGGGCACAGCCACAACCAGAGGTTTAACTTGAGGAAGACTTTAAAGAAAAATACTATTTTATTAAACTTTATTTATTTAGACCAGAGAGGGATAGAATGAGAGAGAGATAGAGAAAGTGAGAGAGATAGGGAGAGTGAGAAAGCAAGCTGCCAGGTCCAGGACTCGAACCACGGTAGACCAGGTGGGAGTCTGGAGCCCTTACCACACCACCTGTCTTCCCCAACTTGAGGAAGACTTTGAAGGAAGAAAAAGAGACTGATCTTTACTAGCAGATGGTAGGTATATCACAGAATACTTGGTAGGCAGGGCAGAACTGAGAAGGTTTATGTGGGAATTATGTACTGGCTGTTTGCTTTTTAACAGTCTGAGTAGTCGGCAAGTAAATATTTTCTCAAAAATATTTAAAACCATACTGTCTCTGTTATAGAATCACAAATAAAATTATAACAAATATTTTGATAATTATCTTGAAATTTAGTTTCTTGAAATTTTGAAAGTTGTTTATTAACTATCAAAAACTATGGAGTATGAGCAAAAAAAATTTTTTTTGGAGAGGTTTTTGCTATGGGGCGTGTGCACTTGCCAGAAAGACAGAGAGAGACAGAGAGACAGAAAGTGAGAAATCATCCTCTAGGGGGATGGCCACACCGCAATCCCTTTTCCTCCATTCTCCTCTTGGGATCTTGGGCGCACACATGCACACGCACCCAGCATGAATTTAAGCCACCAGGTCTGGGACTCAAACCACGGTCGACTATATGGGAGTCCAGCAACATAGCCATTATGCCAACCGCTGGTACGACAAAAATTTTTTGATATGCAAAGTAAATGTTTGTGGGAAAATGTAAAAATAAATAAATAAATGCTAAGAAATAAAAAGAAGAGAAAACATGCTAGCATGTGCATGTACATGCCCAAAGTCCCCCAAAAAGAAATGGAAGAGAAGGGATTACTGGGTGACCCTCCCCCATGGCGAGTGCTTTCTAACTTTCTCCCTCTCTCTCTAAGGTGAACACATGCTCCCTCTGACAGATTAGAAACAAACAAAAAGAAAACAATGAACCAAGAATAGGGGTTTATTCCGTTTATGGTTTGGAAGTTTAAGGTTTAGGGGTCCTTTGTGGTGAGGGTCTTCTCATGGATACAGGGCATTATATGGTGAGGCAGAGCAAGAGCAGAGTGTGAGGTCTGTGTGAAGTTTAGGGGGGACACATTCAAACTATAGCATCACCATGAATTCATCACTGTTAACTCAGGCCTGCACTCTTCTTCCTACATCTTGCATCCTGGTTGATGGTGATTCTGTCTGTCCACCAGCCCAGGCAAAACTTTAGGAGTCATACTTATCTTTCTTTCTCTCTCTGCCTCTAGGTGTGACTTTTTGCATCCAATTGTCAATTCTACTTTAAAATAGCCGTCAACACTGTCTCCTCTTGGGCCAATCCTGAAATGCAGTTAATGTGCACTGGGAGCTGGATCCCACGTGGCCCTTTGCAGTTTAAATCCCAGCCCAGTGGATTGAAAAACACACTGTGTGTGTGGGTACCCCAAGTCCTGACAAGACTGAGAAACAAGGAAGAGGGTTGTGGTGTGACCATGTCCCAGTGGAGGAGGTGCCTTCTTTTTCTCTGCTCATGCCCTCTGGCAATAAAAAGGTCTCTTGCCTGAATTTGGTCAGCCTGGCCTGATCATGTTCCACACTAACTCTTACCTTCTCTTTATACCATGCTCCAAGAGCTCCTACATTAACTGCTAGAACAACTTTAAAGAAAAAAATAAGGAGGACCAGCAGATGGTGTAATAGTTATGTTACTAGACTCCCACAGGGTCAACCATGGTTCCAGTCCTGGACCCGGCGACTTAAACTCATGCCAGGTGTGTACGTGTGCATGCCCAAAATCCTGAGAGGAGCCTGGAGGAGAGAGGCTTGCAGCATGGCCATCCCCCCACCGGGGTTTGGGGGGAGGGGCATGATTCTCACTTTCTATGTCTCTGTTTCTCTCTGACTCTCTGGTGAGCACACATGCCCTGTAGCAATAATCTCTCTATCTCAAAACAAACAAGCAAACAAACAAAAACAAACAAACAAAAAACCACCAGAAAACCAAAACCCCAAAACCAAATAATGTAGCTCCCTTGCTTAAAATCCCTTGTAAATTCCCTGCTGCTGTTGGAATAAAATTCAGACTATTTTTCCAACCTGTCCTTTGTCATCTTTTTTATTAAAAGAATTATTTTATTGAACTTTATTTATTTAATTTACTTTTTAATTTGATCAGAGAGGGACAGAGTGAAAGAGAGAGGGAAAGTGAGAAAGCAAGCCACTAGGTCTGGGACTCAAACCGCAGCTGGTCATGTGGGAGTCCAGCACCCTTAACCACCACTCCACCTGTCTGCTCCTCCTATGTTATCTTCTACTGTAATCAGCCAGAACTCACCCAAATAAGAAAAATCTAGTACTGACTTATATAAATTTCCTTGCAGAACGCAGGTGCTCAAAAGGGCTAAGTGACCTAAAGCTGATCCCAGTTGCAGGGAAGGAACAGAAATGCTGGCTGCAAGAGAACCGCCAATTGGAACAGCAGCGTTTCAATCCTCCATTTGCATAAAAAATGTCATGAACCTGTGGAACTGTGCTTGAGTCAACTAATCAGAACTGTACCAGTTTCAATCCTCCATTTGCATAAAGGGCCTAATTGAGAACTTGGGTGTGAATGATTCCTCTATAAAAGATCACATTCTTATGTTCAAGGAGGCAGATCTGAGGTGCTCCTGCCCCCTTGCTAATGGCCTGTGCAATGGAACTCTTGGTTTACGACCCAGTGTCGCAATGATTGGTCTTTGCATTGAGCAGTGAACCCATTGGACAGCAACACAAGTCCCCACCGCATCCTGTGCTACACTCACACCAGTTTCTGGATAGTGCCCCAACCTCACTCTGTTGTTTCATATGGCATTTTACCTATTATTTTATTTCTGTTTTTTTTTTATTAATTTTTTAAATTAATTCATTTATTTTAATTTGACCAGAGAGAGATGAGAGAGAGAGAGAAAGGGAGAAAGGAAGCCACCAGGTCTGGTACTCGAAGCATGTTCAGCCACTTGGGAGTGTCCAGCACCTTAACCACCACACCACCTGCTGGTCCCCTCCTTTCCTTTTTTATCCCTCTTTCTTTTTTCCTTTTTTTCTTTTTCTTTTCCTTCCTTCTTTCCTTCCTTCCGTCCTTTCTCTTTCTTTCCTTTCTTTCCCTCTTTCTTTTTTTTTCCTTCTTTTTCCTCTTTCTTTTTTTTTTTTTAAAGTTTTTACCCTAGGACATGTGTGCTTGCTGGAGAGAGGCAGAGTGAGACAGTGAGAGAGAAAGTGAGGCCACCAGGAGGGGTGGCCATGCTGCAGTTCCTTCTCTTCTCTTCTCTTCTCTTCCTGGAATTTTGGGCATGCATGCACATGTGCCCAGTGTGATTTTTCAAGCCGCCAGGTCTAGTATTCAAACTGTGGTTGGTCATGTGGGAATCCAGTGCCTTAACCATTATGCTACCTGCAGGCCCCTTATTTTCAGTCCTTCAAACACCTGTTTCCCTTCTTTGCTTGATGAAATTCCATTCCAAGTCTGAAATATCCATCCAGTGCTTCTGAGAGCCTTCGCTGAGAGCCCCACGCTGAAATGACCACTTTGGAGCATCTCCATACCACCACCGTGCCTTTATGAGAAGCCTTGACATTTAGCTGTGTATGGAACATGAAGAATAATAAGTGGTTTTTGTTTTTTGGGGCAGATTATTATGCACCAAACCCAAACCAATATAGCCTGGTGTATATAATGTAAAGTACTTAATAAATGTTTGATAAATGAGCAGGTTGTTAATAACTAAGGGCTCTTTATTTGCCTTCATGAAATAAAAGATTTACGATTAAGTTGCCTAACTTAGTTGCCTATTCGAGGAGAGACCGCTGGGGAAATGCCGGAATGTAGCCATTCTCTCGTTGCCACATTGGAACTTGCGGTGGGCAGATGGCAGTGGTCTGGCTGCTCTGTGGGGCTATTCAGCACAGGCATCATGGATGTGCGGTGCGGCAGCCTCACAGAACTAGGAGCAGCTGTCACCTGGCTGGCACCTCGCCTCCGGCAGCCAGCTGGCAACTGAGACTTGAATGATGGAGTTCGTGTCAATGACCTGTATGAAGCCTGAGCCAGTGTGCACATCCTGTACGAGAGTGCTTTCTTGTCCTTCTGTTTTTTTAAAACACACACACACACACACACACACACACACACACACACACACACAAATACAAAACTAATTTCTTTTTCTTGAAAACCTACTTAGCATGGGATTTTTAGGGCAGTGAAACGACTCTGTATGATATGGTAATGGTGGATGCATGTCCTAATCCATTTGCCCAAATCTCTAGAATGTACAACACCAAGAGTGAACTCCCTTAATAATGAGTCAATGTAGGCTCTTCATTTATAACATGCCCCTCTCTGGGCAATGTCCACCGTGGTAGAGGCTAAGTGGTAGAAACTGTATGGAAAATCTCTCTACCTTCCACTCAATTTTTCTGTGAACCTAAAATTACTCTAAAATATCAAGTCTATTAAAAAAAGAGCATTGCGGGGCCAGCAGGTGGCATGGTGATTAAGGCACTGGACACGCCCACATGGCAGACCATGGTTTGAGCCCTGGACATGGTGGCTTGCTTTCTTACTCCCCCCCCTTTCTCTTTCTGTGTCTTTCTCTTGTCAAATGACAATGAATGAATGAATGAATAAATAAAAATAAATAATTTAAAAATTTGTTTGAAAAAGATCTTTGCATGTGATGTGGGCAGAAGTTGCTAAGGTGCAGAGTGTTTTGCATGCATTCGTTTCTCTCTTTTTTTTTTTTTGGAGAGGTTTTTGCTATAGTGCACATGTGTTAACCAGAAAGACTGAGAGAGACTGAGAGAGACAGAGAGACGAAAAGCGAGAAATCACCCTCCTCCCCCCGGGGGGGATGGCCACGCCACAATCCCTTCTCCTCCATTCTCCTCTCGGGATCTTGGGCACCTACGCACACGCGTCCGGTGTGAGTTTAAGCCACTGGGTCTGGGACTCAAACTGCGGTTGACTACATGGGAGTTCAGTGACATAGCCATTGAGCCAACTGCTGGTCCCCTCATTTCTTTCTTTCTAAGGCAAATTGCCCCCCTTCATCTCTATCATCCTCTTCTCTCTTGACTCTCCAACCTCTCCCACTTCACTGGCTCTCGACTCCTTGCCTGTGAACAAGCACAGGGCGCTCTCATCCTAAAGAGCCCTCTGTGACTGCTCCCGCTCACTCGGGCTACGTCCAGCAAGTGTCTCCTCTGGGGACCTCTGGCTCATGTGCTTGTTCTAGTCACTGCAATCTGGCTTCCAACCCAGGCGTTCCACTTACAGTTGCTCTTGCCACAGCAGCTCTGACCACCTAATGATCCATTTTAATGGCAAATTCTGTCATTGACATGCTGCAAGTTCTCTTTGAAGCCATACCTCCTCTTGGCTGCTGTGACATCACTTTGTCCTGGTCCTCTTTCGAACCTTCTGACATTATCTTCTGACATTTCTTCCCTCTTTTTCTAAGTGTTGATATCAAAGTCTTACCTAGCCTTTGGAAAGCTGTCCTATTTCTACCTCTTTGACAAAATCAAATCCAATTTCTTTCTTTTTAGAGAGAGATTTTTACTATAGGGCACGCGTTCTCGCTGGAGAGACAGAGATAGAAAGCGAGAAATCACCCCCCAGGGGAGATGGCCATGCTGCGATCCCTTCTCCTACAGGTTCCTCTCAGGATTTTGGGCATGCAAGCATATACACCCAGTGTGAGTCTGAAGTCACCGGGTACAGGACTCGAACTGCAGTTGACTACATGAGAGTCCAGTGACATTATGCTATCTGCTGGTCCCCAAGTCCGATTTCCTTTCCTTTTTAAAGAGAGTTTATTTATTTATTTATTTATTTTTGCTATAGTATGCATGTGCTCACTGGAGAGACAGAAAGTGAGAAATCATCGCTCCCCCCTACCCCCATGGGGAACGACTGTGTTGCAGTTCCTTGGGATTTTGGGCACACATGCACATGTGTCCGGCATGAGTATTAAGCTGCCAGGTCCAGGACCTGAACCATGGTCAACTACATGGAAGTCCAGCGACATAATTATTATTATGCCATCTGCTGGTCCCCCAAATCCACAGAAAGACACACACAGAGAAGGAAAGTGAGGAAGCAAGCCACCAGGTCTGGGATTTGAACTGTGTTTGGCCATGTGGGAGTGTCCAGTACCTTAACCACCATGCCACCTCCTGGCCCCCCATATCCAGTTTGTATACTTACCGATCATAACTTCATGCAAAATGGTGTTCACAAAACCCATTTCATAGGGTTTTGAATTTGTTGTGAGAATTCAAAATAAGAAATTTAGCATGATTTTAAGGTCTGAATATATTATAGTATTATAATGATTATTTCCAGATGGAGCCAATAGATTTCTTATTGTGCTAATGGATGAATAGTTCTCTCTGGATGGAGAGGTGTCAGGGAGGTGAGAGGACGATTTGGTTTACTCATCTCTGTACCAGTCACTGTTGCATTCCCTGTACTCTTTATTTCTCTTACTCATGATAATAAATTCTGTATCATTCAGTGCAAATTCAGTTGATGCAATTTAGCTCCATTCAATAAAGCTACACTAAACCGTCTGCAGAATATCAGACATTGCACTTGGCTAGGATCTTCAGTCCTTGCCTTTGAGGAGCTCCAAGTTGGGCACCTTTATTTCCAAGGCGAATTGCCCCCCTCCATTTTGACCACCCCTTAGGTACAAACCGTCAAAACTTCACACTGAATTTGACATTTAGGCTTGATGACTGCAATATCGGTCAGGTGTTTTGGGGTTGAATGGATGGATAATTCAGTCGTATGGCTATAGGTACACAACTTGGTGTAGTACGACCTGTTTCTGAAGTGCTCGTGTTCTACCAGTGAGACTGTGCAGGTGAGCTTGTGTCCTCATAGCTCCTGCCTCTTCATGTGGAAGGCTGGCTCTGTTGGCCAGTCTTCCACAGCCTCCAGTTAGCCTTCCTAGGAAGTTTGCAGAATGTGTCCCCAGATGTTTCTTAGCAATGAAAGGGAATTTGGACTATGGAACCTCTAAGTCCCTTTTGACCTTGAAACTCTGTGATGGTATAGCTGCAGCCCAGAGCCTGCGTCTAAGATTCGGCGGCAGCATTGATGTGGCCTGTTTGACTTGTTAGTGTTAATCAGTAACAGGTTGCTAAGACAATATTTGAGAGGTGGATACCAGTGGATTAAGGTGGAGGTGGGGTGGAAGAAAGTGCTCTTTGAGGAGAACAGTAGTTAAAGGGAAACATGACGTAAGCCCAGCTCAAGCCTCACCTTCTCTGGAAGACGTTTATGCTCGCTCAATTCACATAGCACTCTCAGCTTGTATAGCGCCCCTCTCCCCACCTTTATCACATATTCTGGACTTAGACTATGATAAGCCTCTGCCACATGGTTTGGCTTTTGATTTTTAAAATGATGTATATTCATTTTGTAGCCACCAGGGAAATTTTAATTTACCTGAGGTTAGTGACATTGACTTACACATTTTGGGAGAATGCCCCATTTTCCACAGTCCTGGTTCCACACTAGAGACAGAGTATTTTGTTCCTTAAGAATGCACTTGACTGATAGCCTGAAAGGGAAAGTTTCTAAGGATCGTAGCTTAAGCCTTTGCGCTGGGCTGGGGACGCTTGAGGCTCCCTCTCTTCCTACAAGTCCCTGAGAAGGTCTTAGAGATGACCTGTTCTAGAGGTAGGTGGTTGCAAGGGTGCTCTCCCAAGCCCTCCCACCCCCAAATCCATGCTACCTGAGCTGAGTTCTTCCAGTTTGTTTCCAGGAAGTTGAAAGATGGGATGACAGACTCCTTTTGGAGTGCAGGTAGGTGTTAGCGTCTTATTCTCTCAGAAGTAAATACTTTCTGTATTCTCCAACCCTGTTTCCAATCTGTAGTTTAGGTTTCGCAGACCTCTTTGAGTTGGGATTAGGGTGTGAAACTACCTACGGATATCATACGGATTTTGTGATGTATAATTTTTCTAGAGAATAGACCCATTGCTTTAAAAACCTTCATGTCCCACATACTGATAACTACTATTTTGGGACCAGCAGATGGTGTAATGGTTAGGACCTTTCTTTTCCATCTGGAAAAAAATAGACTTTTTAAAATCTGTGGCATGGGAAGACCAGTGACTCTGTGAACATATCTCAACATCTAGCTGTCATGAGGCCACATCTGGGTGTATCTTTCCACAATATTCCTTTAAACAACCATATGGAATTGATGTTCTTTTAATGCACATCAGTATGAGAAGTACTGCTCAGTTTTCTAAAAGCCTGCTCTCAGGTCGAGGGCCAGTGAGTCCTCGCGATGAGGATTGGAGTCAGGCACATCACTGAGTGGTAGGATCCTGGGACAGGGCAGACATGCAGCAAGCCGAGGGGGTTTGTTGAAGGTGTCCCTTGAAATGCTTGATAGTGCCGGAGACTAGGCAATGGTCACAGTGCCTTTTGGTCGGAGCAGGTTGTGTAGGAGTGAAATCAGTGTGGTGAATGAAATGCTCCTTCAGAAAGGGAGCATGGGGCTTCACAGGAGAAGCGGGCCGAAGTCCTCCTGACCTTGCTCGAGGACAAGTCACATTAGGAAGGACTCATACACTTTCTGTTACAAAAGCAGAATATCCACATTTCCAATACACATTTCTGAGGAAAGGATTTGTGTGGAAATCCACATGGATCCTGCATGACAAGGACGGATAAGCAGCCATTTGGAGACCAAATTTTGGTGATTTTTTAAGTGACAATGAGAGATCCATTTTTAGCTCCCCCTTTAAGTTGGAAGTGAGTCCTTTGGACAAGAAAGGATTTTAGCAACCATGCCTTCCATTTGGTGGACAAGACAGTAAGACAGAGAGTGCTTAGTTGGGAAGAGGAACTGAAGGGTCATGCAGGCACTCCTGGGGTGGTTGGACTGTGTGGTTGGACTGACCCTGAAGGAGGTGGTGCCCACTGAGGGGCATTGTCGTGAACAACCTGGAAACACAAAGAAGCTTGCATGTCAGACCAGTCCTGTTTCACACTAAGGAAGCCTTCTCTACCAATTTTACTTCAAAGGGAAATTAAAACTGAGATCAAAAGCAGTTGTATACCCTTTATGTTTATTTTACACACACACACACACACACACACACAAATACTCAAAGTAAACTAGATAATGTTCATACAGAGTAGGTTTTATTTATTTATTTTTTTCTCTAAAAAAACTTCTGTTGTTCTCATAAGATGGCTGTTTAACTCTTAGGTAACACATTGAGATGCCTGATCTGGTAAACATTCTAAAAAGATGGATGAATTCCCTGGAAACCTCCAGCCAGTCAGCATGAATCATGCCAGGCACTCACCAAGATCCGAAGGGCTGGAGGAATGGAGGAAAGGGATTAAGACATGACCAGACTCTTAGGAGGGTGCTCATTTCTCCTTCTCTCTTGGACATGCGTGTGTCCCATCATGACTTCAACAAAAGGTGATTTTTAAATAATCGGTTATTTGAAATAATATCTTGAGAGACCCCCTCCCACACACTGTGTACAACTTGCCCCCCTCTAGCTTCACCAATAGCCTCACCGATAAACAAGCACAAAGCATCTAGGCACACAAGCTCAAAAACAATGAGACAACCCAAATGGTTGACAGGGTAAGCAAATTGCTTCCTGATCTGTCTAATAAGCTTTGAGGCCTAAGCAAATATCTATTCCCTGCAGGCCAGCCAGGCCACGACTGAAACAAACACACTCTTCTGATGCTGATACTGCCTTCCAGGCCATGGGCGGCCCCAAATGCCCCAAGGCTCATGGTCCAAAGGTTGGGTTTTCTCACTGGGCCCCTGCAAGTGAGCAGGACAGCTGAGGGCTGAGTTGATGGCGGCTCAGGCTGTTGCTGAACTGAGGCCTTTCTGAACTCCAAGGCCCTACAGCTTTGTTTCCTGGCCAGGGATGTTTTCTCAGAACTGGAAATGCCTCCCTTTCTCCTTCACTTTCCTTTCCCACATCCTTTACCCTAGAAACTGCATCTTCAAAGTCCTTTGTGGAACTGAAACAATGCAAGAATCTGGCCTATCCTAACTTCTCCAGGTTTGGCCCAGTGGAATATGAGAGAAAGATTAAAAGCAGATTGCATGACAGCAAAATGACTAAACCATTTCTCAAAAAGGACAACTTCAAAAAAAAAAATCAAGATTACTTTCCTAAAATAATTATTGCTATAGAGGTGTACTTGCAATGGAATGATGACTTTTTCCCTTTGTGACACAGCCTACTGCAAGTGACTTCACATGCATCTTTGCATGTCATCCTAACATGTCCCCTTCAAAACAAGCAGGACAGTATCATTATCTGTATTTCACAGAAAGGAGTCTGAAGGGCTGTGATTTTGCTCAAGTTAGGTGTGAACAGAGACAGTCCATGCACGTGACGATAATACAAAAAAGATCAGGACCTGCTTAACAACATTATCATTGAAAAGGCTGTTCTCGGGGACCTGCACTTGGCATGGTGGTAAAGGCGCTGGACACTCCCACATGGCCGGCCAGGGTTCGAGTCCTGAATCTGGTGGCTTGCTTTCTCACTTCCTCTCTCTCTCACTTTCACCCTCTGTCTCTCTCTAGTCAAGTTAAAAAAAATTAATGAATGAATAAATAAAATTAAAAAAAAAAGGCTGTTCTCTCATTGTTTCCTAAAGTTGCTCACATCCCATAGAAGTCAGAGACTTAAATGATTCCAGTTTGCAATGTCACAGAGTATCTTGAACATGAGGTGAGCGGGAGAGCCTTATGTTTGACGCTTTGAATAATGACCTTTTTCTTCTTTTTTTCCCTCTTTCTTTCTTTCTTTTTTTTTTTTTTTTTTTTTTGAAAAAGGGTCTCCCCCCGTTATTTTCCCCCCT
>NW_006204954.1:2345407-2382269 GCF_000334495.1 Tupaia belangeri chinensis
TGAACAGGTGGTTTTTGAAGTATTATGGTTACATTATGACTTGGGAAATCTGTGGATGTTTTTCAAAAGTGGCCAAATCAGAAACCCAAGGAAAGGTAGGAAAAAAAAAAAAAAAAAAAAAAAAATTAGCCATAGAATCTTTTTATTAGTCTCTTTTTATTTCTCCAATTCATTAGTGAAAAAACAGATGAGAGCTTTGCAACTTTAAAGTAATGATGTGACCATATTTGCTTTAGTGGAAGAGCTTTGACTGGCTTCCAATCACTATCTGATATTGATAAATGCTTCCTGAACAATCATTCCAAACTGGCACCTACCTGCTCCAGCCTCACTTGGCTGCAGAGTTCAAAGAACTGTTATGGGGGGACCAGCAGTTAGCGTAATGGCTATGTCCCTGAACTCCCATGTAGCCGACTGTGGTTCGAGTCCTAGACTTGGTGGCTTAAATTCACGCGGGGTGCGTTTGCGTGCGTGCCCAAGATCCCGAGAGCAGAATGGAGGAGAAGGGATTGTGGTGCGGCCAGCCACCCTGGGGGGTGATTTCTCACGTTCTGTCTCTCTGTCTCTCTCTGTCTTTCTGGCACTCTAAAGCCGCCCTGCCCCCCCCCCCCCCCCCCCCCAAAAAAAAAAACAGCCTGTGCCATCGAAGCTTGGGCTAGAGTCTGTCTTGAGTGCCAAATGAACTGTAGCTCTCCCAGTTTTCATTGTATATATCCAGTTTTTGATTTCGATTCCATTTTCCCCATCTCAAAACTACCTAGAGATTCAGCTGCTCTGCTCCCTTTGTCAAAGTAGACAATCTCAGCCCAGGAGCCCAAACAGTTGCATTTTAAGGGCAGTGGGATCAGTTCCCCCAAGTTGCAAAAATAAGGGGTACATTGAATTTTTCGTTAGGCTAAGTTCTAACAATTTCGATGTCATAAACTTATATGTAAGCTTCAAGTGAGCACATTTTTATTATTGTTATCTAATACACATTATATTTGTCAAGGATTTTAATTCTGAGGACTCTTAGTTATATAACTGGCTCCCAATAAAGGTGGATACAGACCTATATTTGTTATGACTTGGAATGATTTGATCGCACTTAGGATGCAAGTTTGTGTTTCCACCCTATGGTATCAGATCTGCTTGTGTTTAAACAATAGGTTCAATATAAATGTAGCTGTGTGATAGTACAGTGATTGTACACATGGAGAAACTTGATCACTTGGAGCTTTTATGTATGTTTAAAATTTCGTACATATGAGTTTTTAATTTTTTAAAAAAAATTTGTACTCACTGGAGAGAGAGAGACAGAGAGAGAAAGAGTGAGGAGCTACCCCTACCTCCCAGGGAGGGGTGACCACACTGCAATCTCCTCTTGTCTGTTCTCCTCTTGGGATCCTGGAATACATGTGTATGTGCCTGGCATGTTCCCCAAGCTACTGGGCCTGGGACTTGAACCTCACAGTGGGCCATCTGGGATGTTGTAGCCCCAGTCACCATACCACCTGGCTGGCCTTGAGATTTTTTCTTTTTTAAAAAATACATGAATGTAATTAGAAAGGAGTAACACATTAATTATTTCCCTATTATGTACTTTAATACCTATTTTATCATTTATCATTATCATTATTTACAGGCACAAGTATACAAGAGAAATAATAAACTTCACTATCAGTGTTTCTTTTCTGGCCATTATATTAGTTTTATTTTGGGGCTGGAAGGTGGCATGGTGGTTAAGGTGCTGGACTCTCACATGGCAGTTTGAGTCCCAGACCTGGTGGCCTGCTTGCTTACTTTCCCTCTTTCTGGTCAAATTTAAATCAATTAATCAATAAATAATTCTTTAAAAATATTTATATTAGGTTTATTTCATGATTATTACTAGAAATAATTTTGTTTTATAGGGCGTAGTTTTAACAATAATCTGTTTGGGGCCAGCAGGTGTGTGGTGGTTAAGATGCTGGACTCCCACATGGCTGACTATTGTTTAAGTTATAGACCCGAAGGCTTGCTTTCTCACTTTCCCTCTCTTTTTCTCTCTGTCTCTATGATGAGTGCTTGTGTCCTATAACAAATTTAACAACAGTAATAATAATACAGTAAATAATTATTTAAAAAAATTAAGGGTAAACTACTCTAGATATGGGGGCTGGCTCTATAGCACAGTGGTCAAGTGTTGTGCAGTGGGAGCTAGATCCCACATGGCCAACTGAGGTTTGAGTCCTGGCCCTGGTGGCTTGAAAAACATAATGGTTTGGTGTGAATGTGTGGCTCAAATCTTGATAGGATGGAGAAATGGAGGAAAAAACCTTGTAACATGACTGTGTCCCACTGGGGGTTGCTTTCTCTCTGGACGGTACATGCTTTCTTTGGTAATTGAAAGAAAATACTTTAGATATGAGTGAGTCTATGTTCACTGTGCTTCTTGGCCTCACTGTGATTTGAATTGTACGTCACCCTTTCCCCCGGGGGCCCATCCCAGTGAACAGCAAAAGCATTATCTTCCTTTCTCATTGCTATGTTCATGACTAAGACCCTAGAACAAAAGACAGATTAACAAGAGAAAAACATACAAATTTATTTAATATAGCTTTTATGTGACACAGAGCCCTTTACTAAAGACCCAAAGAGTCAGGAACTCTGTGTATTTTTATGCTTAGTCTTAAAGAAGAGTGGGTAGTTGAACAGAAATACAGTAGGACAAAGGGGTATATCTAATGGTAATAAATTGGAGGAACTTAGCAAGACCTGTGCATTTAGATTCTTCTCTGCGTCTTTATGTCTCCAGAGATAAGGACTCTGGCTTTATGGAAAGCACTGATTGAATGAAGGTCTCATGACCTGATTTAAGAGAGGAAGGTATGAGGAAGGTGAGACTGAACTTCCTGCTTCTACTGTTTTCTTAAATGCCAAGATGCATTTTTTGGGGGTAGGGTTTCTTGAACCCCATTGCTGTCACCTATCTTAGTCTTTTAATTCTTAGTTTTTTTTCTCTGCTGAGATCCCAGCATGCCTTGCACCAAACCTCCTGAGCTTTGACACTTAAGAGTCCATGACCACATCTGCTGGATAGCAAACATTCGGATAAAATGAAAATTTCAGTCCATTATCTAGATCTTTTGTTCACTCAACAGCAGACATCTGGTTGATTGAATAGTTTTATCTGTGCGATATTGGTCAATGCCACTCTGGTATACTTTTCTCTTTAAAATACATCAGAGGGTAGTAGTCATAGATCACTAGATAAGAATGGGCATTGTTGGCAAAATGAGTCTTTGTAGGATGGGGCTCTAAAGCCATGACTGTAGGATCCTATTTGAGCTTCCTTTTTCCACTGCTGGTTTCAAGGCCAAGTTGATTATAACTGGGGCCCCATGTGGTCTAATTTCAAGGTGGTTTAAAGAATCCGTTGTTTAGCAGGAAAAGATTACTAATATGAACTTCATTTTAAATTATGCCTACAGAAACCACAGAAGTGCAGAAAGAAATATACTTTTAATTTATACCAAATTAGAAAATCTCGTCTTTTCATTTCAGCCATTCTTAGAGTGTTGTTTTCAGAAAGAAGCTGTCCTTTCCCACTCTCTCTCTTTCCCATGCTTTTTTTCAAGAGATTTTTGCTATAGGGTGCATGCGTTTGCTGGAGTGACAGAGAGAGACAGAGAGATAGAAAGCAAGAAATTACTCCCCAAGGGGGATGGCTACACTGGAAACCCTTCTCTATTCTCCTCTTGGGATTTTGGACATGCATGCACATGTGCTTGGGGTAAGTTTCAGGCTACTGGGTCTGGGACTCAAACTGTGGTTGGCCAAGTGGGAGTCTAGCACCTTAATCACTATGCCACCTGCTGATCTGTCTCCCACACTTTTAATTTCTAACCTAAATAAATAAATAAATAAACCGTAATCCCCAGAAAGCAAAAATTCTCCAACATCCAGCTGGTGTAGCCCCTTCATTTTGTATCTTGCATTCTTTCTGCTCTCCAGTTCTCTGTCCCTGTCCCTGATTCTGCACCACCAAAGAACAGAGATCAGAATGGAACAAGCCAAGACTACTTTTGAAACTTGTAGAAAATAAATTTTTAAAAAGGAATGCTGGGACCAACAGATGATGTAATGGTTATGTCACTAGATTCCCACGCAGTTGACCTTGGTTCGAGTCCGGAACCCGGAGACTTAAAGCTCATGCTAGGTTTGTGTGTACCCAAAATCTCAAGACGAGAACGGAGAAGGGACTGTGGTGTGGACAACCCCCTGGAGCGGGGGTGATTTCTTGCTTTCTGTCTCTTTGGTGAGTGCATGCACCCTATAGCAAAAATCTCTCTCTCAAAAAAAAAAAAAAAAAAGGAATGCTATGAACACAACCAATACAAACTTTCATCTTACCATTTTTTTGAGAGTTTTTTTTTGCTATAGTGTGTGTGCTATAGCATGTGTGTGTAGAGAGACAGAAAGCAAGAAATTACCCCCTGAGGGGATGGCTACTCCGTAATCCCTTTGTTTCCATTCTCCTCTTGGGATTTTGGGTGCACATGCACATGTGCCTGGAGTGAGTTTCAACCCCCCACAGCTGATCATGTGGGAATCCAGCATCTTAATCACTGTGCCACCTGCAGGCCCTTACACAGTTTTCTAGATAATCTGCTATAGGAATTATATATAGGGCTAGCTGGTAGCATGGTGATTAAGGCAGCTGGATCCCACATGGCTAACTGTGAGGTTCAAGTCCTGGACACAATGGTTGAAGAACACGCCAGGTACATGTGTGCCCAAAATCCCAAGAGGAGAATAGACAAGAAGGGGTTGATGCATGGCCATTTCCCCCAGGGGTGGTGGTGGTAATGGTGGGGATTTCTCATTTTCCCCTTCTCTCTCTCTCTCTCTCTGGTGAGTGCATATACACTACAACAAAAGTAGAAAAAGAAAAAAAAAAAGAAAAAGGCAGTATCGCTCTGACTGTTATACCTAGATATAGTGCTGTACAAGCATTATATTTCCTTTTTTCCCTTTGGTATTTTTAATGTGTTGAAAGGAGAAGCTTGGATTTGGGCATGTAACACTTAGAAGAAACTATCAAAAGGCACAGAGGAGCACGCCTGAGGTTTGAGATTGATGGCAGACCAAGATGCCTTAACGAGGCGCTTGATTCAGGCCTAACTCAGCAACAAGTCATTCGCATTTAATGGCCGTTGAGAGACCTATGTAAAGCTGTTCTCTGGTCTCAGTCCAGTCATTGGTGGTCAACTGTCCATGACCAATGGCCCCATTGTTTGACTGTGAAGTGTCACTGCTGAGCTGTGTCAAATCTCCTTCAGTATTCTGAATTGGAGCTCAGGTGTTAACGCCCGGTTGGGGCAGAGAGGTTTGGGAGAGGAAAGGGCATTTTAGAATGTGAAATTACTGTTGGCTATTGCTTGTTTCTTGCCCCAGGGGACCAGAAAAACAAGCTCAACCAGTGTCAAACTCCAAGAAGTGTGTGAAGCTGCATGCTAATGGCTCCGGCTTGTGTGATAAATCGCCAAGAACAGGACTTTTCCCTGTTGTAGATTCTGAGGCAGGGGGGCATTTTCACAGCATCTTGATTATCCTTAGCTGGAATATTTTTCAAACGTGCTAAGGAGATATACAACAGGATTTTTCACAAAGTTGATCTTTCCCAAAGGGTGTCCAGTGTCTCGTCTGGAGACATTTCATCTTAGTTGCTGTGGCGGCTCTTTGATCAGTGAACTTTCTCTTTTACCCTTTTCTCCGATTTCATGGCCCAGTTTACTAGTTCCCTTCCTATTGCACATCCACTCTGTCAGATGCAGTTTCAGATGACTGGCATTTTGTCTTGATCAAAGCTAAGGAAGATTTTGTTTGCTGTGTTTCTGGGTTGCAAGTTAATGGGGTAATTTTTAGGAGCTAATAGCAAACTAACCAAATATTGGGTCATCGGAAAAGTCCTACGTATTTTTCTAAGCAAAAAGTGTCATGACTTTCCTTTTTTAAAAAAAATTTCTTTTTTATTTAATTTAATTAATTGATTTATTTATTCTTAATTTGAGCAGAGAAAGACAGAGAGAGATAGAGGGAAACTAAGAAAGCAAGCCACTAGGTCTGGGATTCGAACCGTGGTCGGCCATGTGGGAGCGTCCATGACCTTAACCACCATGCTACCTGCTGGTCCCGTGTCATGACTTTTCTGACAATCCAGTACATAGTCCTTTATTAACATGGAGACCAGGGACTAAACTGTGTGGACCTCAGGATGCCCCAATGAAAGAATTATTACAGGACTTTGCATTTAGGATATAAAACTCAAGACAAAGTGATACAACTTATTTCAGAGCTAGTAGATCACCTACTAACTGACTTCAAAAATCAAACTGCAGAGTGTCTTTTCCAATCCTTTCCCCACATTCATGTCCTCTGAAGTCAGTGACCTGCCAGCTCCTTTATGATCCCTGAGTTGGAGGGACCCAGAGGCAGCCTTTGCAGTACCTCCTCCTCTCAAGAAAATCTCCCAGGTCAATAACCTTTTATTTCTGACCTTTTAACCGGCTCTAGTGGGCCATGAAACCTAAATGCCATCTCTTTCAGATTCGTGGGAAGCTCCTAGTCTCTTGAATCTAATTCTCCAGGGGAGTTTTACTCCCATATATTCAGGTCATTGATCCTGCAATAACACCTTCAAGTCATTTGTGCGAGTCATTTCCCTAGGGAAGGAAAAGCATCTGCTGAACAGTACGAAGGGTGATGTCACTAGATAACTGCAGTCTTCTCCAAAGCCAGGGAGCTCTCATTTCTGAAGTCTGGGAGACTTGGAGAAGCATTACTAATAGGGGTATGGATTGGCATCTTGAAAGGCTAATCAATAAGGTAAGTCGCTGCTTATTCTGAGATGTATTGGAATTTTTATCTAGAGATCCTGTGGGCAGCACATGGGTCTTAATATAAGAAAGCAGACAGTCCTGGTCTCTGGTGTGCTTCTGATGCCCATGTGTTTTGACCTTAACATGATTTGAGTGGAAACATGACAGGTGATAACAATTATTTGCCAGAAATACTTGAATACAACCTGCAACAAGTTGTTGTACAAGCCTGACCTGTAAAACAATAAGTGCATGGCCTAGACTGAGGACATTGGTCCATTCTTATTTAAGGGACTTTGAAGGCTTACCCTAAACAGGAGATAATTTTCTATATTTCATATCATTTTTAGAGGATTAAGCATCCTTGGAACCAGCAGGTATCGTGGTGATTGGGGGTGCTAGATTCCCACAAAGCCTACCCAGACTGGTTCGAGTCCCAGACCTGGCGACTTGCTTTGTCGCCCCCCTCCTCTACCCCTGCCCCATTCTTCCTGGTCAAAAAATCGAAATAAATGAATAAATAAATAAATGAAGTTAAATGAAATAATTCTTAAAAAAAAGAGGATTAAGTATCCTTTTTTGATTAGGAAATTAATATTTTATTTAAGGAGTTCCCAAGACCTGGATTGGGAGTCAACCAGTACCTGAATCCTAGCCCTGGTCCTGTCTGTGTTTTGTACAATCTTGTACTCTTCAACTTGCTCTTTTATAATCTTTGCATCTGTGCAATAAGAGTACTGTTAGCATCTTGCCTATTCTTTAGGGTTATGTAGAAACCACATAATAGATGTAAAAATGCTTTGGAAGTCGCGAAAGCAATTATGCCCATTGTGTCCTTAGAATTTATTCAAACTTCTCTTGACGATGTCTTTGAGAAGTGCATTTTAAAATTGTGTTACTCACCATAATAGTGGTGTTTTTTACATTCCTCTGCTCTTTTCAGGAGATGTGGGGGGCAGGGGGAGGGTCAGGTAGGGAGTTGACAAAGCTTAAATTTGTGTCTTTCAAACTGTAGTGTGACCCTGACGTGAGATATCTTTTCACCATTTTATTAAGAATAGTTGTCTTTGAAAATACATGAGAGTTTGCAGATGAATGGCTGAAAAATAAGCTAATGAGTATAAACTTTATATTCTGACCATTATCTCTGCGTTTATCGCTTCCATCATACTTTTATGGCACTCCGCAACAGGATATTGCATGGAGAATGTGGAGTTTATGAAAACCGTATGTGCATTGTTCGTCTTCCCTACTGTAGGTTGGCTGCCCTGCTGTGCAAGATGTGACTTACGCTCCTTGCTTTCATTTTACAAATGTAAGAGAACTGGAAAATTATTCAGCAAAGACACTGTGGTCTTCTGTGTTGAATCACTGTTGGGCTTGGCAAATTAATCTTTGCCTGTGTGGTAGGTCTGTTCAAATTTAGTAAAAGATTTGTGGTTCTCAACAGGCGATGGGTTATCTTTAATTTGACCAGATGGTTAAACCTGATTTCATTAAAATATGTTGTCCTCTGATTTCTTTAAACATTTGCCTTAGGCTTTTATCTGCGCCAAACAACATGGTCCCTTCAAGATGGCAGGCAAATAAAAGAGACTTCTCTTCTTCGGCTATAGATGGTGTTGCAGTAGGCATTGCTTTCATTGAATTGAGATGATACTGTTTCATTAATTTTCTTACTAGTGCCTTTAAAAAAAATTCCTATTTATACATGCTAGCAATACATGAATACTTCTTACTGTAAATTATCCAAATAATTATCGAAGTGTTCCTACCAATTTGCCCCATTCCCCTCTCTCCACTGAATCAGACCCACTCTCTTCCTTTTCTCTATGCATTCACATTATATGTGTAGATGGGCATATAGAAAAATATACTTTGATTTAGCTTGATGTATGTGTATATATTTTAACATAAATGTAATTATATTTGTCTAGAAGCTTGGCTTTTTCCCTAAATATGTCCTAGAGATTTTTCTAAGTCACTACAGTTTTTAAACTATCCTGCTATATTAGTTTTTAAACTACTAGATGGTATTGTAATATAAAACCGTGTAATAATTTGTTATAGTTTACTGAGACGTCTTTCATTTTCTTTTACTCACTAGAAACAACACTATGGTGAATATCCTTCTACCTAGTTTGTAAGTGGAATTTTTAGATAAAGGATGTGAACAACTTTTTTTTAGAGAGTTTTTTTTTCTATAGGGCATGTGTGCTTGCTGGGAGAAACACAGAGAGAGAAAGTGAGAAATCACTCTGCAGAGGGATGTCCATGCCACAATCCCTTCTCCTCTATTCTCCGCTAGAGATTTTGGGCACATGTGGAGTGAGTTTAAGCAGATGGGTCCTGGACTCTAACCATGTGATGTATACATTATGCCATCTGCTAATGGTATAAGGATAATTAAATAAATAATTTTAAAAATTATTTATTTACTTTTATTTATTTATTATTATTTTTAATTTTCCATTGAGAATGTGCACTCACCAGAGAGAGAGAGAGAGAGGGAGAGAGACAGTGAGAGAGCAAGCTGTTAGCTCTGGGCTCGACCATGTATGAGTCCAGTGCCTTAACCCTCATGCCACCTGCTGGCCCTGGGCATTTTTATTTTATGGCATCAAAGAATAGGAAGTAATAATTTACATGTTATCTGAAGTGTCCCTATTTCATTTGTAATAAAAGAGATCCTGGGTTTCTATTTCTGTTTTCATAATTATTTCCTCCTAAGACCCCCTTTGGGGTGATATTTGTGCTCATCTACAGCTGAGGACAATATCATTATTCAAATAATTCTATCCCAGAGGCATACGGGTTATAGGGTCTTGGAAACTAAATGGTAAAGACACTGAACAACACACAGAGATACCCAGATAAACAGTTCCTTGGGAAACAAAACTCCTTTGAATGAAAATATTCTGGACTTGGAGAAAACCACAGAATGCTTTGCTCTTCCTATTCTGATTTGGTAGAGGTGGCTGAGGACAAGGCAATGGTGGAGCATGGTCATGTCTAATCTCAGGAGATAATCAAGGCTAGGTGATAAAGGGCTCTTTGGAGGGTTGGACACGCTATGCGGAGGAAAGTGTTCTGTGGCCCCTAGGTCCCAGGGTGAGATACCTGTGTCTCCTGGGCACCTGCCAAATGGGCAGTGCTTTCTCAGACTTTCTCTCCATAAACAAGGAATACTGTGCTAAGGTAGGTACCTTCTGTCCTCTCCAACTGACTAATTTTTATTTTTATTTTCAAATTTTTTAAATAATTATTTTATTTATTCATTCATTTATTTTTTAGTTTGAGCAGAGAGAGACAGAGGGTGAGAATGAGAGAGAGGAAGTGAGAAAGTAAGCCACCAGATTCAGGACTTGAACCCTGGTCAGCCATGTGGGAGTATCCAACGCCTTAACCACCACACCACCTGCTGGTCCCTGACTAATTTTTATTTTTTATAAGAGAATTTCTGGCAGTGCAATGGGGCACTGGGACCTATCTTTTTGAATAGAGAGATCGCTGGGCCCAGCCCTGTGGCTTAATGGTTAAGGGAGCTGGATCCCATGTGGCCAACCATTATTTGAATCCAGACAGATTGGCAAGTAGAATAGAAGAGATTGTGGCATTACTGCTCTCCATTGGTGGTTGGCCATTGGTTTTTCTCTCCCTGTCTGTCTTTCTCTGGTGTTCTCTGGCAATTAAAACAAAGGGGGAGGAGGGAGATCATCACATAATGAAGAAATCTAAAGCAAGCTGGAGACTATATAAGGTGAAAATGGCCGGCCAGGCAATGGCATGGTGTTGGGGTGGCTGGATCCCACATGGCCAACTACACAGTTTGGTCCTAGACCCAGTGGCTTGAGAAGCATGCCTGGCACATGTGCGCGTGTGCCCAAAATCCTGAAAGGAGAGAAATGGAGAAAAAGGAATTGCAGCATGACTATCCACCCACGGAGGATATTTTCTTACTCCCATCTCCTTGCCATGAGCACACATGCCCTCTAGTAAATTTTAAAAAGATGGTGAAAATGGCAAGACAGTAGTTGGTGAGTGTGATAATTGCACTAGATCACATGTATTGAACACATACTATAGGACAGACACTGTGTATTGTTTTAAGGCTCATTTAAGCCTCCTAGCAACCTTATGATCCCAAAAGAAACTTATGTTCAGAAAAAATACATAACCAGATCGAAGTTACACAGCTGGTAAACAGTGGAGTCCGGCTTTGCATTCAGAGCATGAATTTAAAAAAAAAAATTATTTGTTCATTTGCTGTTATTTTCAAGCCACTGGGCCAGGACTTGAACCATGGCTGGCCATGTAGGAACCCAGTGTTTTAATCACCATACTACCTGCTGGCCCCAGAGCATGGATTCTTAACTATTATCATGGTTATAATTCTCTACATCCTGGCCTGGCCTGGTGTTCTGACAGTTTTCTTTCTTTCTTTTTTTTTTTTTCCTTCTATGTAAAGTGATTATCTCTCCCACATCCTGGACTCTTTTCACAGCGTGATAATCTGGGATGCACCTGAAAGTCTCCAGGCTGTGAGCTCAAGGGAAGGAGAACCAATTCTGATACAAGTAGCACAGGAGTTCCTTTACAGAAGAAAAGTGATTTCTCAAGCTGTACTTTCTTGATAAGAATATATATATTTTTTGAAAATTTCTTAGTTTATTAATCCTCTCATGAAAAATCCACACAATCACGGCAGATAGTCACTGCAGAATCTTTACTCCGACTTTTTGCCAGCACCATCATTGGCCTTTGCAGTCCCCCTGAATTTCTTCATTCTATTCTTGCTTTCCTTTCACTGTTTTCTTGATGTCTTTTTCTTCTCATAAAGGCCATGCCTTGCAAGTCTATGTTTGGGTTCATTTTTCTTTGCATAATCCAAAGAATCATAAATCATGCCAAAGTTCATTGTCTTGCCACCACCAAAATGGGTTCTGAACCCAAACACAAAGATGCCATCTGGTGTGGTCTTGTACATCTTCACTAGTTTTTCCTGAATTTCCGTCTTAGGTACTGTTGCCTTCCCAGGGTGAAGGACATCAATGACTATTTGTTTCCTCTGAAGTAGTCGGTTGGTCATGAATTTCCTGGTTTGGATAGTTACTGCGTCATTCATGATGGCGATATATCCGATAAGAATATTTTGAAGTCTCGCTTTCTCGCCAATTATTTTACTTACCAAGCAAGCGCTTGCTCTTCTTTTGATTTTCCTGCTGGAAACAGAAGGTTCTGTGAAGTCTACACAAGAAGTCTAGTCATCGTGGCCATTACGTTTATCCCTAGAGTAATGAACTAGAATCTTGGATTGCTTGCCAGTCTCTTGTGATCTTGGTGAATATGACATTTAGAGTAGTCAGAGCAAGGAGAAAAGGACGAATGGGTTGTGGAGAAACATGCTTTTCTCTCTGACCTGAAACATAGGAAGACTGGTGGCCAGACTCCCAGTCCTGAAGATGGCTGCTGATGGGTCAGGGGGTTGCTGTTCCCTTGCAGGCTGTTGACCAACTGGGAATTTTCAGACTGGATTTGGAGAGTGACTCTTTGTCTATACCTTAGACTTCAGTTTCCTGTGTATTTCAATTCACTTCTATATCTTTCCACCCACCGCTTTTGCTTCCTTTGACCTCTTGCCGTTCTCTGAGGGCCTGAATAATCACACGCCTAAGTGAAAGTTCTGCAGGGCTCCTGCTTGTAGGCTGCCACATTTTGACATGGAGGCTGTGAATGACTGATGGCTGCAAGCCATTTTAAGGGCCACAGCATCCACTGTTCATCTGTAAAAACTTACTCTCCTGCCAGTTTCCTGCCAGAACTGATGCAAGTCAAAGTGTCAGTTTCTCAGACTAAAATAACACTTTTTTTTTTTTCCTTCTACAGAAAGAGGTTTTCAGATGGAGTCATTCAGACCCTCCTTGTGCCCTGGGGAGGTGGAATCGCAGTGTGCCCTCTGACACTGCGGGGAAAGATAATTACTCCTCCACCCTGCACAGCCCCTGCTGGAGTCTGTGCTGGACTGAGCAGAGCAGAGCGCCGGGCTGGCAGACCCTACGGCTATTCTCCAGAGTGTAACTTGCTTTGAATCTCAGGCAGAAAGTCTCTAGTTGCACATGTTGGAAAAGGCCAGGGTCCTGATCAGGGTGATGCAGCTTCTTAATCCTCTCCTGCATTCCCTTAATGTACAGACACATGTGCATGCACACACACACACACACACACACACACACTCATACATACACACGCACACAGGAACATGAACATGGGCAAGGAAATTTCCCTTTTATCTTTTAGGGCTCACTGACCATAGGGCGATAAATAAGAGAAATGGCATGCAAACTTTATTTACTTTTTTGTTCATTTATTAATTTCTTTCGTAAGACAGAGAATGAGAGAACTGCTAACAGAATCCCGATGTGTGATCCACTCCCAGCCTTCAGCCAGCCCTGGATCATGGGCATACAGGTGCCTTCCATAGACACGGAGCTCCCTGATCTGGAACTGAGACTCTTCCCATGTGGGATTACCTTGTAGAGCATTGCATTCCACCTGTGCCATTGGCCTCACACGTTTTTTTCTTTTATTTGCTAGAGGGAACCTGTGATTAACAGAGAGAAGAGAGAAAGAGAGAGAGAGAGAGAGAGAGAGAGAGCGTGCATCCACTCTCCCACGGGGGTGCTCTACAATCCTCTCTTTCCTGTTCTCCTTTTAGGATTTTGAGCAAGCACGCTTATGTGCCTGGCCTGTTTTTCAAGCTGCTGGGTCCGGGGCTTGAACTGCACAGTTGGCCGTATGAGATCCAGCCACCTCAACCACCATGCCACTGGCTGGCCCACAAGTTTTATTTAACGTATACATATGTACATGGGAGCCATAGGAAAAACATCTCAAAGAGGGGCCAGGTGGTTGAGGCTTTCTGTCCCTTCATAGGTGAGGTGAAATTTGGGAAGGTCCAGGCAATTTTAGAGTAAATGATTTTTAGGGGTTTAAGAAGAGGACCAATGCTCAGCCACTGGTCGTGGGGAGTAAATGATATTCTTTGGGAACTGTATGGGTCTGGGAGACAGATGATAGCTTGTGACAATATCAGTACAAGATATGTTGACATTCCTCAATCTTCCTTTCTGTGCGAGTGTAGTTAATGAAACCTCAGGGAAGGAGCCCAAGGCCTTTGTTTTCTTATTTGGTGGGTCCAGTCTTTAAGCAGGTAATGAACTGTCAGAGTAAAGGTCTTTTCTGCAATTTGGAAGAAAAAGAGGATCAAAGATGATCAAGGAATGGGATGGGAGTAGGAAGGGAGGGTCAGAGAGAGAGCTTGGCTCTGAAACTGTTTTTTAAATTTGGTAAGTCAAAGAGCCTATTTGAGGTGTCCTTTGCTGAGCCTTGACACACACAATCACACTTTACTTTTTTTCTTTTTATTTTTTTGAGAGAGATTTTTTTTTTTTTTTGAGAGGTTTTTGCTATAGGGTGCGTGCGCTCGCCAGACAGAGAGAGACATAGAGACAGAAAGCGAGAAATCACCCCCCAGAGGGGATGGTCACGCCACAATCCCTTCTCCTCCATTCTCCTCTCGGGATCTTGGGCAGACACGCACACGTGCCCGGCGTGAGTTTTAAGCCACCAGGTCTGGGATGTGAACCGCGGTCGACTATATGGGAGTCCAGTGACATAGCCATTATGCTAACTGCTAGTTCCTGAGAGAGAGATTTTTGTATAGGGCATGTAAGGCCCCTGGAGACAGAGAGAGAGAGAGAGAGAAAGAGAGAGAGAGAGAGAGAGGGAGAGAGAGAACAAGAAATCACCCCCAGGGAGGAATGGCCATGCTGCAATCCCTTCTACTCCATTGGGATTGGCATTTTGGGCATGCACGCACATGCCTGGTGTGAGTTTGAACCTTCTAGGTTTGGGACTGAAACCATGATTGGCCATGAGGGAGTCCAGCAATGTAACCATTAAGGGCATCTGCTGTCCCACAAACACACTTTTCTGAATAAGATTCAAGGTCACATTTGCACTGGTGTTTTGTAAAATAAAGCAACTTTATTTTCCTTCTGTGCCCTATGTAAGCCTGTACAAGCCTGACTTTTTGTGGGTGCAGGGAACACAAAGAGGTTGAAATATACCTTTTCAGTTGTGCCTTCAGGTCACTAAAGGTCTTCCAAGCAGATGTCAATATTGAGAGTCCCATTTATAAAAGCGAAGTGAAACGAAACATTTTGTTTGTTTCATTCTGAGAAAGAAACTTCCTGATATACTTTAATTTCTTGACCTGGCCCCCATCTCATTTATCAGAGTGTTTTATTGTTAAGTATAAAAGGGACAGGACCATGTTTAATTTTTCAGTTGACCATTCTTTGCAATTCCTTCAAGCCTTTCCAATTTCCTATCCTTACCAAGATAAATGAATATGACTAACAAGCCCACAGGGGTTAGGAGTCTGGAAGGTGAGGAATAGGAAGAGAGAAAACTGGAACGAACAATGCTGAACATGTGTCTTAACCCGTGGGCCTGGTCTCAGATTTAACAGCCAGTCACCATGATTTACAATCCAAGATCTCATTTCTTGCATCTTATATCCCTAAGATATGAAGAATGAAGGAATGAAACTGTCATTTATTTCTTACATTGATGACTTATAAGTTTTTAAGGAGGTTCTCTTGGACATCGGAGCAAGTTGCCCTTGACAGATGACTTTGCTACTGTATTTGATTTCAAGTTCCCACTAAGGAATGCCAAGCAAAATCTGTTATGTTTTAAATTGTCATATAATTTCTGCTTCCCTCCCTCTGCTACACCACACACCCAACTAAGAAATAAATCATGCCAAAATCCTTTAACCACATACTTCCAAATGAAACAAGCACAGGGGACATTTTTCAAGCTGACGTCTGGACCCATTGTTCAGGAAGAACTTTACCAGGTAATGCTCCATTTTTCTTAAGGAATTGTGGAGTCTGGCCCATTTGGGAGAACGTTCTGGGTGTGATCTGAGGTGGTTGCTGGGCTTCCTTTAGCATCTGATATAGATGAATTACCAGTGCTGACACAAAGGGCTTTTAGAACTATCTAGTAACCCACTGAGCTGATTGATTCATCAAGCATAGATATTGCTCCATCAAATGGTCTGGGTATGGATAATGCAGCTTATAAAAATGCTTTCTAGACCCAAGGAGATTGAAATGAAAGGAGAAAAAGAAAGAAAAACATTTAAAAATCAGGCATAGCTCTTTTTCTCTTTAAGTTCTGTATTAGTCAAATCTAGGAAGGTATTTTCTGGAAAAAATGTTATACCTGGCAGACAATAGAAGATTGTTATTACAGTTATCTTGTTTCTTTCTTTTCCTGTTCCCTGTTCCCTCTTTCCTTCCATTTTCCCCTTCCCTGTGTTCACTCTTTCCACCCTCTTCATCTCTTCCCTTCCATCTTTCCATCCTTCCCTTCTTTCTTCTTTCTTTCTTTTCTTTCTTCCAGGACACAGGATAGTTCTGGGCATAACAGAATTGCTCAATTAGTACTTTTTGGTCTTCCTTTGATGTGGAACAACTCAAGTCTGATAATTGCCTGAATTTTCTGTTCTGATATAGAGAAACTTGTCAATAACCTTGAAGCAGCCCAGGGCCGGCTGATAGCTGCATGAGCTTTTTGTTCCCCAGCATGCTGAAACTGTCTCTTCCCTGAACTGTTGAGCTGGAGACCTTGAGCTCCCCATTCTCTGCCAGCTCTGTATTAGGGCAGATGCAGAGCCCCCTACCTTGATAAGATATCCTAAGCATGCTGAAACCACCCCTCACCCATAAAAGACTGCGTCCAACTCTCAGCTAGGGCTGGAAACTCAGTGCGTTAGCTCCTCTATGCCTGCTAACATAATAAAGAGTTCTCCTTTTTCTCTCTGGAGTTCTGAGTTTCTGTCCCTCAGCATCTGTTTTTCCGTAACACCTTGACCTGATTGGAGAGAAGAACTGAGCAGGGAAAGGCACCCAAGCTGAATAGTGGCAGTAGTAGGAGGCTCTCGGGTTCTCCTGTGCTGCCTCAGGGAAAGGAGAAACAAGAAGGATCATAGGAACATTCCAGAAGAATGCTTTCAGCCTCTCCCTGGGAAAGGAGACAATGGTGGCTGAGAGGGGAACCATCTGAGAGGAACCTCAAGAGCCAGATTACTGGGCAGAGAATTCCTCAAACCCCAAACAGCAAGTTTTCTAGGGATATAGCTTCTGAGGGGAAATTATTTTGAGCAGAGAATTTAGAATCAGATTTCAGCTTTGTTCCTGCTTATTGGCATCTTGCTTGATGATAATAGAATTCTAAAGTTTCTCCTGAAACAAATCAGTTGGTGAATATCCAGCAGGCTGTGGGACACACATGATGAGAAGTGAGGAAGCAACATGGGTGTGACTCATATTTATTAAGATTTTTTTAGAAAGATTTTTGCTATAGGGCATGTGTGTTCCCTGGAGAGACAGACAGAAAGAAAGAAATCACCCCCTGGGGGGATGGCCACATCGCAATCCCTTCTCCTCCTGTCTCCTCTTGGGATTTTGAGTATGCATGCACATGTGCCTGGTGTGAATTTTAAGCCACCAGACTGAACCATGGTCGACGACATGGGAATCTAGCAACCTATCCATTATGACATCTGCTCGTCCTGTGACTCATATTTTTATGAGTAAACGAAGGTCTCCACCACATCTTTAGCTCTCTTCTTTAGAGGCAGAGTTCAACAATGAATAAACACAAAGAGCCTACAGCAACACTAACAGATTTATATTCACTTCCTGGTCACTGAAGGGGATTTCTGGGTGTCAAAAGCCTGGCTTTCTTGGAGAAGAGGTGTCTTGGAAAATTTCATGGAAAATTTCAAATACATATACGAGTAAAGCATAATATCCTGATCCCTGCCCATATCATCCAGCATCAGCAATTATCAACAGAAGGCCATCCTGTTCACTTATTCTCCATTCCCACCCCAACAGTACTCTTTTGATGCAGTTCCCAGACATCGTACTATTTCATTTGTAAAGACTTCAGTGTATATCTCTAAGAGCTATGACTCTGTCTCCCTTTAAAACTTACTTGTAATATCATGATCATACCTAGAAAGATCTCAACAATAATTCCTAACGTCATCCATATTCCATGGACTTTGTACCTTAATTGAGTTGAGACCTTTCAGGCCAGTGGGAAGGGGCTCCCTGGTGGATCACTGGGCATGTCAAAGCACTGTCGTGTGGTGTGGTGTCTGTAGGTATAATGAAGCCTATGACCTTTTCAGATCCAGACAGCAACTAATAAAAATTCAGAGCAAGAGGAAAAAACAAAATCCCCAACTTAGTTATTCCCCTTAGGCATTCTCTTTTCCCCCTTTCGCCCCCGCCCCCCAACTGTTACTGTTTCACAATTCCCCCGAACAAGAACAATCCGTTTTCCTGAACTGCCTAATCACTTGCAAAGCACCACAGCTGTTGACAGCATTGCTGTGTTTCAAAGATAACCTTTTTCTAATTCTAAGTCTGTTGCTTGGGTGCAAGCCGAACTCTGGAAACTTTTCAGGTTGGATTGTAATGATGGTGCAGGGTCATTGACAAAGATTTGGGGAGAAGAAGACCAGTGAGGACAAGCAGGCCTTTGTTCCTGGCACAGAACAGGTTCAGCACTGAAAAATACATGGCAATAATTGACCGTCAAGTCTAGAACTTTCTTCAGTATCTCTGACAGAAGTCTGTGGCTGAGGTGAAATATTTCTTTATTTCTAGGCTTCACAAGAGATGCGGCTCACAGTGACGATTATCGGGTGTTCCACACTGAGTGCCGAATGACAGCAATTAATCAAAAGCTTTTTAGATCATTGTTTGTGGGTTTATTTTTTCCAATTTTTAGTATAGTCACTGACCTGTGAGACCAATGATTGTTGCAGGAATTGAAGGGACCCAGTAAAAGTTTTTGTTGTAAAATGTTAACTTGAAATGAGGTCCTCAAATCTCTCATCTTGTGTGGGTGGAGACATGGTTAAATAGGGGTCTGCCTATTTCCCTAAACCATCAGGAAAATGATCCTACAGTTACGTTCCTGACACAGTGTGTTTCACTGTCCATGCCATTACATACGGGAAGGGAGAGAAAGAGCTACCTTCGTGTCCCCATGCTGGGCCCAGGCTTGGACTTCACTATTTCCCAACTCAGTCCTCCCTCCTCAGGCACCGTCTGGCAGGTAGGACGTTCCCCTTCTCCTTTTGGCATCGGAATATACATATTTGAGTTGGTTTTCCTAGACTTTTGCTCTCTGCATGAAAATGTTTATTATAAATCAATTCAACAAATTACTGGCCTCCTTTTATTAAATGTAAGGTTAGATGTTAAGAACTAAGAAATAAACAAGACAGATTTTTGCCTTCGAGGATTTTAATAATTTTCTGTTAGTGAGAATGAGACCAGGGTACAGATAACCTACTATAATCCGATAAAATGTCCTTTGATTTTATCCATTAAATATCACTAGAATCTGTTCATATTTCTCCATAATCATTACCCTCTTGACCCAAGTCACCATCATATTTCACCTGGGTGCTCCGGTTACCTCAGTGTGATCTCTACGCACCCATCTTTGCCTTTCTACAGTCATAAGCAGATAAAGCCAACGTTTCAAAATGGAAATGTGTGGGCTGGCAAGTGGGATGATGGTTAACGGTGTTGGACTCCCACATGGCCTACTGGTTCAAGTCCCAGACCTGGCAGCTTGCTTTTTCACTTTCTCTCTCTCTCTGTCCTTCTCTGGTCAAATTAAAATAAAAAAAAAAAAAAAAAAAAGTAACATAAAATAATTTTAAAAAAAAATGAAATGGTAATAAGGCAATCCAAGGTTTGGAGTTCAGGTCAAATGTGTGGGCTGGCAAGTGGGATGATGGTTAACGGTGTTGGACTCCCACATGGCCTACTGGTTCAAGTCCCAGACCTGGCAGCTTGCTTTTTCACTTTCTCTCTCTCTCTGTCCTTCTCTGGTCAAATTAAAATAAAAATAAATAAATACATAAATAAAGCTACATAAAATAATTCTTAAAAAAAATGGAAATGTGATAAAGCAATCCCAGGTTTGGAGGTCAAAGACAAAAATTCTCTGAGCTTTCAAAACCCCGTCTTCCTCTCCAGCCCTCTTTTGTACATCGCCGTCACAGCCACTCCCCATGGCCCACAGCTGCTGGGACATCTTTCAGCCTTCCCCTGCTGGCTGCCTCTGCCATGGCTCTGCAGCTCTCTCTGTCTGATGAACTCTTCCCTCCTGTCTGCCTAATGAATTCCTGTGCCTCTTTCAGCACACATCATTTCTCAGGAACCTTCCCAGGGAGCCACAGCGTTGTACTCCTGTCCCTTGCATCACCGGCTGCTCTTGTCATTTTACACTGAGCGTGACATTATCTGATGTATATCTGTCTCTCTGTGCCTTTTGGACAGTAAACAAAGGGTAGCTTGAAGACAAGGACCAGGGCTCCTTCGTTCACAATTTATCCCCAGTGCCCAGCACAGTCACTGGGTCACAGTTTGTAGAATGAACAAACACAACACATACCTAGTACATGGGGAAAAATCATGCTGGAGTGGTGGCCATAGAGAAGGGAGAGAAGGGGAGGACCGGAGAGATGAGAGACTTTGTGGAGGCAAAATTGAGATGACTAGGAAATGACTAACATCAAGAGGAACTCGAAGGCGAGTGTGAGTTTCTAGGTGTGGTGACTTTTTCCCTATAGCATGTTGCTCACCCTGTCCATTCAAGAGTTGATCTGGAAAAGAAGAAAAGGGTTCCATGGACAATACATTTGAAAAGTCTCCCAGTCTGCATCTCTTTTTAGGAGGCTTGTGATATAAATGATCGTATTGAAGGCTCTTTAAGGTTATATAAAGAAAAGCTATTGTGTCATTGGAAAAGTAATGATATATTTTTTCAGTGTAAAAATACATTATGATTTTTCTGATCACCCAATACTTGACTTGAAGCATGGGGAGGAAAATGATCTTTCCGAACTGTTGAGCTAAAGTGCTGTGCGTTGCCAAGTGGGAACGTTAAACAGGGCATTACAAGTGTAGGTGGGAAATAAGAGAGCTGATATGTGAATGTACTCCTGACACACAGCAGAATTATCCAGGCCTGAACATGTCAGTCTTTTAAGGGAACAGGCTTTTTGAAGATACAGTCCTTTTGCCCACACAGAAATTTTAGAGGAAAGTTTAGACTTGGGAGCAGACTGAGAATTATTTTAGAATTAGTGGGCATTCTTTTTAAATCTTATTATTTTTTTTAGAATGATTGGTTTAATTTAATTTATTACTACTATGATTTAATTTGCTATAGGATACATGCGCTCACGAGAGAGAGAGAGAGAAAGAGAGAGATGGAAAGTGAGAAAGCAAGCCATCTGGTCTGGGACTTGAACCATGGTCAGTCGTGTGGGAGTCCAGCAGACTAATCATGCCACCTGCTGGCCCAGAGCTAGGGTGTGTTTTGATGAGAGTTAGACTCTTCAGAAGAGTGGCATGGTCTGTCAGTTGCCTACCCAATATTTTCTGTCTCTTATTTGGGAAATCTATTATTTGGGATGACAAATGCGCCCTGGTAAAAGACTACTTTCCCCAAACTTCTTTGCAGTGAGAAGTGGCCAATGAGTAATAAGTAGGTGTTGGTGAAACTTCCGGTCAAATCCTTTGAAGGAGATCCCCTTGATACACCAGTGTTCCTAATAGCATTATTCACACTAGCTAACCAATAAGAGACAACCCGAATGCATGGACTGATGAAGGAATAAACAAAATGTGGCACATATATGTATATGTATACACACACACATACACACAGAGTATTGTTCAATTTTTAAAAAAGAAAGTTTTGACACATGGTATAATACAATGTGGATAAACCTTAAATATATTATGCTAAGTGAAATATGCCAATCACTAAAGGACAAATGTTGTATGGTTTTACTTTATGATGTACCTAAAGTAGAGACAGCAATTTGAATGTTGGTTTTCAGAGGTTGGACGAAGAGGGCACTGAAGAGTCAGTATTTAATGGGTACAGGGTCTCATTTTTTTTTTTTTTTTTTGGAGAGTTTTTTGCTATAGGGTGTGTGCACTCGCCAGAAAGACAGAGAGCAACAGAAAGACAGAAAGCAAGAAATCAGCCCCCAGGGGGGATGGCCATGCCACAATTCCTTCTCCTCCATTCTCCTCTCAGGATCTTGGGCACGCACGCACACGTGCCTGGCTTGAGTTTAAGCCACCAGGTCCGGGACTTGAACTGTGGTCGACTACATGGGAGTCCAGAGACATAGTCATTAAGCCAACTGTTGGTCCCACAGTGTTTCCTCTTGATATGATGAAAATGTTCTTGAGATGGATGGATGTATTCGGAACAATGTGGAGGTACTTAATGATGCTGAATGGTGCATCTAAAAATAATTAAAATGGTAAATTTTACTACAAAAACTAGGAAAAAATTTAAGTTAAAGAGAAAGAGAGAGAGACCCAGATGTTGTGTAGTTGTAATGATGCAAATGTCCTTCAAGACTGGAAGCCCTTCAGCTGACTGTAGGTTCAAATCCTCACGTCAGCTGGAAACATACCAGGTGTGCACATGAGTATCCAGTATTACGACAAGCTGGAGGGCTAGCATGACAAGACCCTGTCAAGGGTGCCCCCTTCTTCCTCATGCACACTCATGCATTTTCTATTTCTCTCTCTCTCTCTCTCTCTCTCTCTCTCTATATATAATATATATATATATACATATATAGCATAAAAAGAAGAAAAAAGAGAGAGAGAGGTCCACTTGGCTGGCTGGGGTGCATTTGCCCCTTTCTTCTTTCTGCCTTCATGGTAGATTTGATGACTGGTGCTTTACTAGTCACTTTGAATGTTAGTAAAGAAGGAGGTAGCTTAAAGCTAAGATGAGCCTGGATCCCTAAAAACTGTGGAAGCACCATGTCAACTTAGGAGTCTTTCCTCTCTTTTGTGTAAAACAGAAAAATCTTTGGACTCCCACGTAGTTGACTGATTCCAATTCTGGACCTGGTGGCTTAAATCTCAAGCATGTACGTGTGTACCCAAAATCCCAAGAGGAGAGTGGAGGAGATGGAGGAGAAGGGATTGAGATGTATCCATCCTCCCTTAAGGTGGGTGGGGAGGTATATGTGATTTCTTGCTTTCTGTCTCTCTGGCAAGCGAACGTGCCCTATAGTAAAAATCTCTCTTAAAAATGAAAAATAATCAAAAAATAAAAATCTATGTCTTGCTTCATCCTCCCATTTTGGTTTTCAGGGATGTACCTGCTAAACCTAATTTTTTTAGAGAGAAAGATTTTTGTTATAGGGTGAGTGTTCTTGCCAGAGAGACAGAAAGTGAGAAATCACTCCCTGGGAGGATGGCCACACCACAATTCCTTCTCTATTGTCCTTTTGAGATTTTGGGCACACATACACATGCACCTTAAACCTGAGTTTTAAGCTGCCAGTTCCAGGACTTGAACCACTGTCGACAATGTGGGAGATGAGTGACGTAACTGGTATGCCATCTGCTGGTCCCATGCTAAACCTAATTTTAATGACTATAGTAGGAAACCACTCACTTTTTATTTGTTGAATTATTTCACCAAACATGTATGGAGCTTCTACTATGTTTAAAGGCCTGGGGATACAAAAATGGAAAGAAAGGATTCTTTCTCTCTAAACCTTTGCTTTCTAAAGGGAAGAGCAACAGTCGAACAGTCAGGGGCAAGGCCAGTAATATCTGGCTGTTTCTTCTTTAGTAAGCAAGTGAACTGCACTATTTATAGAATTCTTTTAAGATAAAGCCTCTTTGAAATAAATCAACACCTTAATAACTATTTAGGAATGAGACTTCACCAAGTCTTGGCTATGGTGCATGGCTGAACATTGTACCATTAATACCTGGGCTGATTTTATGTGGCGGCGCCATATGTATCAACGCACACTTACTTGAGTCCCACTTTGGATTTACAGTGACAGGCAAGGAACAATAGGCCTGATTGAAGTCACAGTGATGGATCTTATTGCAAACCACAGGCTTTTAAAACTTTGCATTCAATGTAGAGAGTCTTCACTGGAGCACAGAAACTAAGATCGCTATTGATAACCACGACACCAAGATGACCTCATCACCTCTGCCCGTCTCCACGCCAGAGTGTCTCTCAAGGTCCCTGGGTATGGTGACACTAACAGGCTTCTTTGAAGATTAGTCATTAACTTTAATTTAACACAGTATCTTGAGATTGCATTTGAACTCGAAGTTAGAAGAATGAAGCACCCGTGACCAAGAGTGATTCAGGGGTCATTGGAGAGTAATGCAGATGTGACTTTAGAAGTCTTTTTTCCAAACCTCAGTTCCTTATCTTTAAAATAAAAGTGTTGTATGAGGTTATTTCAGGGTCCTTCCAGAGCAGATACTCTGCAATTCTACTTATTGAGCTGCTTAAGCCAATGTCTTACTGGGACTTTTGAAATTGTGCCTGCCTGGAATTCTAGAGTCCAAAGTAATAGGGCATTTGCTCATGGACACATTCATCCATTGCACATTTATCAAGGGCTTACCTCATGCCCAGTTCTAGATGCTAGAGCTATCAAGATGAATATAACCCAGTTTTTACCCTATGAGGCAGTAGAATTTTAATAAGGATGAGAACACAAAGAAGAAAGTGCCTGTGGTAGGTGGGCAAAGCTTTCCTGAGACAATTAAATGGGGAGATATGGTCTTGAGAAAGAATGGTGGGCTCCAAGTTGGGGATAGTGAAAAGATAAGATGTATCCATCCTCCCTTAAGGTGGGTGGGGAGGTATATGTGATTTCTTGCTTTCTGTCTCTCTGGCAAGCGAACGTGCCCTATAGTAAAAATCTCTCTTAAAAATGAAAAATAATCAAAAAATAAAAATCTATGTCTTGCTTCATCCTCCCATTTTGGTTTTCAGGGATGTACCTGCTAAACCTAATTTTTTTAGAGAGAAAGATTTTTGTTATAGGGTGAGTGTTCTTGCCAGAGAGACAGAAAGTGAGAAATCACTCCCTGGGAGGATGGCCACACCACAATTCCTTCTCTATTGTCCTTTTGAGATTTTGGGCACACATACACATGCACCTTAAACCTGAGTTTTAAGCTGCCAGTTCCAGGACTTGAACCACTGTCGACAATGTGGGAGATGAGTGACGTAACTGGTATGCCATCTGCTGGTCCCATGCTAAACCTAATTTTAATGACTATAGTAGGAAACCACTCACTTTTTATTTGTTGAATTATTTCACCAAACATGTATGGAGCTTCTACTATGTTTAAAGGCCTGGGGATACAAAAATGGAAAGAAAGGATTCTTTCTCTCTAAACCTTTGCTTTCTAAAGGGAAGAGCAACAGTCGAACAGTCAGGGGCAAGGCCAGTAATATCTGGCTGTTTCTTCTTTAGTAAGCAAGTGAACTGCACTATTTATAGAATTCTTTTAAGATAAAGCCTCTTTGAAATAAATCAACACCTTAATAACTATTTAGGAATGAGACTTCACCAAGTCTTGGCTATGGTGCATGGCTGAACATTGTACCATTAATACCTGGGCTGATTTTATGTGGCGGCGCCATATGTATCAACGCACACTTACTTGAGTCCCACTTTGGATTTACAGTGACAGGCAAGGAACAATAGGCCTGATTGAAGTCACAGTGATGGATCTTATTGCAAACCACAGGCTTTTAAAACTTTGCATTCAATGTAGAGAGTCTTCACTGGAGCACAGAAACTAAGATCGCTATTGATAACCACGACACCAAGATGACCTCATCACCTCTGCCCGTCTCCACGCCAGAGTGTCTCTCAAGGTCCCTGGGTATGGTGACACTAACAGGCTTCTTTGAAGATTAGTCATTAACTTTAATTTAACACAGTATCTTGAGATTGCATTTGAACTCGAAGTTAGAAGAATGAAGCACCCGTGACCAAGAGTGATTCAGGGGTCATTGGAGAGTAATGCAGATGTGACTTTAGAAGTCTTTTTTCCAAACCTCAGTTCCTTATCTTTAAAATAAAAGTGTTGTATGAGGTTATTTCAGGGTCCTTCCAGAGCAGATACTCTGCAATTCTACTTATTGAGCTGCTTAAGCCAATGTCTTACTGGGACTTTTGAAATTGTGCCTGCCTGGAATTCTAGAGTCCAAAGTAATAGGGCATTTGCTCATGGACACATTCATCCATTGCACATTTATCAAGGGCTTACCTCATGCCCAGTTCTAGATGCTAGAGCTATCAAGATGAATATAACCCAGTTTTTACCCTATGAGGCAGTAGAATTTTAATAAGGATGAGAACACAAAGAAGAAAGTGCCTGTGGTAGGTGGGCAAAGCTTTCCTGAGACAATTAAATGGGGAGATATGGTCTTGAGAAAGAATGGTGGGCTCCAAGTTGGGGATAGTGAAAAGATAGGAAGGGATCAGTCACGAGGTACCTGTCACAGTAAGAATTTTGGTCATTTTTCAGTTAATACAAGGGTGTGACCAAATGGAGGATCTAAAAGCATCTCCTTTTTAAGGGTAGCTTAGAATAATAAAATATTCCAGGAGTTTCTCATCTTCTTGACTTGGTGGAATGTGACAGCAGCAACTGTAAGAGGTCCCAGGAAGGTTCTTTGGGCTCAACAGATAATCATTCCTCCTGTCTTGACCATCACCTTGACAGAGTAACATGATTTCCTAAGTCATGTAATTCGACGTCAAAGTGCTCAATTGAGGCCCATCTGTTCAGGAGTGCAAAAACAAGCAAAACAGAGAAGTAGAGCTTTGAACTTAGACAACAAACTCCAGTGTCACATGACTTTAGTCTGGTTACTTAACCTCTCTGAAACCCAGTTTATTCATCTGTAAAATAAGGATAATACTGCTTACCTTTTAGGGCTCTGAGATTCAGATTAGCCAATGAAAGTAAAGTATTTAGAACTAGTGTAAATAAATACTTAGACCTGTGACTTTTAACACTGAAATCTCTTCCCTACTAGACTGGCAATTCTGTTAACTCTCCCTCATGTCAATGGTACCCAGCACAGTTCCAGCTTAGAATAACCAGTGATGACGATGTTTTCTTGTAAAATACATGAGTTGATCATGAAGGCATGCTTTAAAGGTTTCCCTCTACATTTTTGTTTGTTTGTTTTGTTAGAGAACCCCGATGTCAAATGCATCAGCTCACCTTATTTGCATAGAACTCATTTCTGGGCTTGATAACTGTCATGCAAGGTGTTCTATAGATGTCATTAGGGTTGGGCAGATTCTCATAGATTATGAGGTTCATAGTGTCTGCAGGAAGAATCCTGGGGTCAGCTGGTTCATTTCCTGAGTTATATTCAGTCACTTATTAGCACCCTGTAGCCAGCCTCTGGATTTTTTGAATGATATTCAGTCAGGACTTCATTTTCCCTGCAGCCAGTCTGCACAGTAATTTTCTAAAGCATGGAGTTTAGAAAACTTACAGTGTTAGGCTCTAAGTAATCCTGCACCTTGAAAAAATACCACATCAATATATCTTCCTCTGTCAGATTTGACAGTTACAGACATATCTACATTGGACTGTTTCACAATACAATCTGAGTGTCGTAGGCCTCATTCTTACTAGGATGTATAAGGGGAAGTATCTTCATTAAGCAAGATTCTCTGCTTGTCCGTCTCTTTCGGAATACGCAAGAAAGCAACCCTCTTCCATCTTTTTTCCTCCAAGATTGAACCTTCACCTATCCTTTCCTGGGACAACCTCAGAATAATGGTGTCTTATAAAAACATGGGCCTTAGGGTCAGGCAGATCCCAGTTCAAATCTGGGCTTGTTGCTTAATGGCAGAAATGTGGGTGAGCGAGCTCCATTGTGCCTCAGGTTCCTCATCTATAAAACGGGAGTGATAGTACTGTCTACTTCGGAGGGCTTTTAGAAACATAAAAAAATAGAGAACATTTAATTTGCCTTAGTTTCTCTTAGAGAGACCACTATACTTCTTCAAAAGAAACACTTGGATAAGCCACTTTAGGTAGGAAATGAGACCTCTAAGGCCAAGCTCAATTAGTAAACTGTGGCACAGCAGTACAATGCCATATTCTGGGAGGCAGGCTCACGTGGAAAGGTTACTGCTTCATGGCAGAGGCCGCCCAGGTCATGCTGGGCTCTTGGACCCACAGTCCTGGTTGGCTAAGGTTGGGAGCTAATCATGGTGTCCAAACCTGGCTGGAGGTGCCTTATCTCTGTCTCTCTCTATTTTTTTAAAAATAATTATCTTATTTAACTATTTATTTATTTATTTAAATTTGACCAGAGTGGGACAGAGTAAGAGAGATGGAAAGTGAGAAAGCAGGCCGCTAGGTTCCTGACTCCAACCGTCGTCAGTCAGCCATATGGGAGTGCAGAGCCCTTAATCGCCACGCCACCTGCTGCCCCCTTTCTCTCTATTTCTTTCACTCATGGAAGTTTAAATAAACTTATGAATAAAAAAAGATCCAAGTTGTCACTGGCATACTGAATTACATACAACAGGAGGAGGTCTTCATTTAGCTTACAAGTGGGGGTAGTGGGACTGGAAAGGGGAAGGAGGAGAGCCAGTGAGATGATGAGGGTGCCACACTGTTTGCCAGGCCTCTTTCTGCATGCTCCCAAACACCTCTCCTTCCTACACCTTTGCAAATCTGTAAATTTGGTTAAACTAACCAGATTAGTGTGGAAATGCGTAAAGGGGGCTGGATTTCCATTTGGGCTGAATGGGAAGGCAGCCTGTATTAATGCAGAAACCAGATGCCAGGAGATTAAACTCTAAAACTTCAGGAATTCCTGGAAATCCAGAGCAGGGCTTTGAACTTTCACAGTTTTTTTAGAGTTGGGAGATTTAAGCCAAGTTTACCAGAGCTCAAGAAACAAGGAAATCCCACCGGATAGCCAGGTTCATGAGGATTTGAGCTAATGTACCTAAACCATGTATCACAGTGATCACCTGATAATTGGTGGCTACTATCTCTGGCTGCACCAGACTCCAAAGTTGAGTATAGTACTTGAATTGTTATTTCAATGATAGGGCTGAGCCTAGACTAAGAGATGCAAAGAGAGCCTTTTTCTGTTCTTTCAGCCCTTTGCTTATTGTGGGAATTATCTGCACCTGAGTCCAAACACCAGCGTTCTCGTTCTCGTTATGCTCACAGAATCTAGCTGTTGAGTTCTTGACACACCCTCCAAGCCACTCAGCTTTTGTTTTCTTTTGTTGTAAAATGAGTTTCCCAACACTTCTCTCAAAAGAACATTGTCAAGTTTGAATGGAATAACGGGAAGTGAAAATGTTTTGCCAACTATATTGAAGAAGAGTAATGGTGAGTGTTTTCATGGCCACCCTGGCTGTGAGGCATGGCTTAACTGGCTCGTTCAAGACCATATGTGTTTGCCTAAGACGGTGCCGAGCACAAAAATGTGCTAAAAGAGTATTTGTTAGATGAACGTTTGTTGCTGTGTGCAGCATTTTTCACTTATCAAATAATTGTCCCATCTGACCATTTATCCTCTAGCACTGTCGGCGTGGTAGCTATGCTAACACTTCTCAGACCCAATTATGCTAAAATCAGAGTCTCTTCTCTACATAGCCTGGATCACCCTCTTCACAATCCGTGACACCACTACTTTCTCTCATTTTTCAAGTTTGTCTTTGATTTTTAAATTCATCTTTGACTCCTCCTGCTATTTCTCATTTATCCTGCTCAATTAGATTGTACTAAAATAACTTGTTGCCTATTTCTCTCTTCTCCATAATTTTAAAATTTCTTCTCACATTTTTCCTTCTTCCCTTTCTTACTCCATTTCTATTTCAACTCCATCATCTCAAGTTTGAACACTAAATAGTTTCTAAATAGTCAAGTGTGGGCCTGGTTCTGCATATGGACTAGGCTGGCTGGGTTTGTGTCAAGGCCTTACTGCTTCTTACTGTGTATCGAAAGGCGTGTCTTTGTCCTAAACTCCTACTGGGAACTACATGGCCTGTTCTCTTTCATTGCTCATATCCTAATCCTCCTCCGTGACTCAGCTTATCTCACCTTCTCTGAGGAGCTCCCTGACTAGTCAGCACACACGGTTTTCTTGACCCTCGAAACCACGTAGCACTTATATATTAATATTACTATTCCTGGGTAAGAAAACTTATGTCATAATGGATTAATTCAGTCAGCAAATATTTACTGAGCTCCTTCTTAGGCACTGAGGAAATCATGTAGAACAGGGCATAGAATCAAACTTCCATTCTATTAATAACTGTGTGTGTGAGAGATGTGTGTATGAAAGAGACGGAGTTAGCAATCACAGAAATAAATCAGCAACCAGGAGACGATCTAGTGACAAGTGCTATGGTAATGGGCTTGAAAATGACAGGCTATTTTGAATTGGCTGTACACATAATACAAAGGGACTTTCTGAACAGGTAACATTTCAACTGAGATTTGAGACAGAGAGAGACACAGAGACAGAAAGCGAGAAATCACCCCCCAGGGGGGATGGTCATGCCGCAATCCCTTCTCCTCCATTCTCCTCTCGGGATCTTGGGCACGCACGCACACGCGCCCGGCGTGAGTTTTAAGCCACCGGGTCCGGGACACGAACCGCGGTCGACCATGTGGGAATCCAGCGACATAGCCATTACGCTAACTGCTGGTTCCCCTGAGCTCCTTCTTAGGCACTGAGGAAATCATGTAGAACAGGGCATAGAATCAAACTTCCATTCTATTAATAACTGTGTGTGTGAGAGATGTGTGTATGAAAGAGACGGAGTTAGCAATCACAGAAATAAATCAGCAACCAGGAGACGATCTAGTGACAAGTGCTATGGTAATGGGCTTGAAAATGACAGGCTATTTTGAATTGGCTGTACACATAATACAAAGGGACTTTCTGAACAGGTAACATTTCAACTGAGATTTGAGTCCCAAGAAGTGTCAACTGCGGGAAGATCTGGAACGAAAATGTTCTAGGTGATGAGACTAGCAAGTTGAATGTCACCCAAATGGAATCAACTTAGTGATTGGAAGAACAGAAAGCAAGCCTTTTACTTGTTAGATATGGAGGGGATGTGTAAGTGAGGTGGCCACAGGGCTCACCGGACCTAAATCTGGCACTGCCTTGCAGCCGGGTGGGAAGTTTTAGATTTAAGGTTAGGTGTAAGGAGGTAGACATTTGAATATATTAAGCTAAAGAACAATATGCTCCAATTTATTTTTAAAATGTCACTCTGTCTGCTGTGTGGAGACATAGTAGAGGAACGGTAAAGGAAAACTGGAAGCTAGTTAGGAAGCTATTCCAATAGTCCTAGGGAGTGATGGTGGTGGTAGCAGAAAGAGAAAAGGGCGTAGACTGGAATATGTTTGGGAGACATAGCTGGAATCACTGATGGAGAGACTAGTGACTAGTGTAACTGAGAAACCGGGTGGTAAATCTGACTATTTGCTGAGGTGAGGATGCTGGGGGCATGACGAGGGCACAGGTTAAAGTGTTTCAGAGGAGAGAAATATCAGTATGGGTGCAAGGGGCAGGTGGCTCCATGGAGTGGATGAGACAAATCAGCCCTGAGGAGGAGCAGGAGAACAGTGAAAGGGATGACCGAGAGTCTGTCTTAGACATATTAGAATTCAGGGTCTATTAGGTCTCCAAGTGGAGATGATACCTGAAATATTCTCACTTACCTTTCTATGTGGGCATTTTTCTGCTTTACAGCCTAGAGAGCAAGCAAGGTAGAGTCAGGGCTCATGCATATTGCTGGTTCCTCTCGTAGTGTTGGGGAAAGCAGGCCCTCAATATTTTGGAATGAATGAATATATTTGATTGACAAGAAAACTGAGGACAGGGACAAAAGATATCAAAACCAAGATTTTCCCGATTCGCTGCAATACATTTTTAAACCCACATTAGGCTCTAGCACTCTACTAGCCCATGTTGGTACTAGGAATTCACACAGAGACTTCTGTTACAGTCTCTCACCCTTCCTCATCTCTCAGACTTCCAAACCACAGACCCTTTTCTCCAGAATTGTCTAAGCTCTTTGTTTGTCTGACTTGCCTCTTTGTCTCTGACGACATCCACTTTCTCTTACCTCGTACTCCTTCCCTCACTGATCTCCTGTCTTCATTGCCTGAGGAGCTCTGCTTCATTGTCAAAAGCATGTACTTAGGCACCTATTTAGCAACTTATTCTATGTTAGGAAAGGACATGTGTTCCTGGCTTTAAGATTTCTGACAATTCTTACATTCCTTTAGCATTACACATTTTTGCAGAAATTTCATGGTTGTCCTGGTCTGCCTTCCCATCTTCAGAGGGTTGGTGAGGGGTGGATGAGCTTGTTCAAGCTCTGTAGCACGTGCTCAGATATAGGTGTTACTGAACGGAGATACACATCTGGGCTCTTTGTGCATTGGTGAAGCGGCTTTGAGCAAATGTTTGGGAGTCAGATGGTGCAAGATTCAAATCCTGGTTGGGTGACTTGGGCAATGGTCCTAATTTTTCTGACTCTCAGCTTCCTTCTTTGTAAATAAGTGTTTTGTGTTGACATGTCTTACTTTATTTAGATAGCAGCCTGATCACATATGGTGCAAAAACATTCAAATAGTAAGTCAAATGTATAATCAGATGTTAAAGATTGGTCTTCAAAGAGTGAGGCAATGATGCATGCTTGCCTATGATCTCAGCAACATAAAACCACATCCATACTGCAGTGGCCACCAAACGATTCCAGCGAGCTTTCTTTCTTTTTTAAAAAATTTAACTTTATTACTGTTTTTTTTTTTTATTTTCCAGTTTTGATTAGAAAGACAGAGAGAGAGGGAAAGTGAGAAAGCAAGCCACGAGGTCTGAGACTCAAACTGAGTAGGCCATATGGGAGGGAGTCCAGTGCTCCAAACCACCACATAACTGCCAGCTTCCCAGCTGAGCTTTCTTAACTGTGAACTGTGAAGCTACCAGTTTGCGCACTATTGACTATTCTCAGCAAGGGTTGGAGGAACTAGCTCAACCTTGGCTAGTGCCAAAATGTGGCCAGTTGAGGATCTGAGTAAGTCACAGTAGAGTTCACCACTAGATTATAGACATACTGGGCCATGGTCCTAGGATGAAAAGTCCATTGTCCTGAATGGCCAGCTGAATGTCACCCACCAGAAGCATGAATAAGGTTTTTTAAGTTTTTAAAAGATTTTTGCCATAGGGCCTGAGCAAGAGAGACAGAGGGACACAGAGAAGGAAAGTGAAAGATCACTCCCTAGTGGAGTGGCCATGCTGCAATTCCTTCTCCTACATCCTGCTCCTGGGATTTTCGGCATGCACACATGTATGCCTGATTTTCAAGCTACTGGCACTTGAAACTCAGCTGGCCACATGGGACTCAAGCACCGTGACCATGATGCCACCTGTTGGCCTGTGAATGAGGTTTTATTAATTTATTTAAAGAATTATTCATTTAATTTATTATGGTTTCTTAATTTGACCAGAGAGGAAGAGAGAGAGAAAAGGAAAGTGAGAAAGCAAGCCACCAGGTCCAGGATTTGAACTGCAGTTGGCCATGTGGAAGTCCAGTGCCTTAACCACCATGCTGCCTTCCAGCCCTGTTATAAGGTTTTAAACACCAACTTCGCAGTTTTGTTAGTCATAAGCAAAAGGAATGTAAAGCCCTTATCACAGTGGCTGCTGTGGTTGTAGTCAATATGCAATAAAAGATAACTCCTGCTGTGATTAATAAAACAGATACACTACGGAGAACATTAATAAGGCAAAACAGACACCAATACGGTGAGAACAGAATGATAAAATCTTTTAGATATGGAAGAGGACATAGCAAAAAAGATAAGATTGTTGTGAGTTTAAGTGGTGAATGAATACAGAAAAATCCAAAGACTACGTGATCAACTTGATTAAATTCATGGAGATCTGATAAGGGACAGATAGTATTTCCCAGGACCCACTCCTTTAAGAACAGGAAGGTTATATGATTTCTCTCTTTCCAACACCGCAATGGATTATCTTTTCCAATCCCCTTCCTTAGCAGGCTTTGCAGGTCAGGATTGTATCTCTACATGAAAATCCATCCGGGGCTGGGGAGGTACTGACTGCCTCTGGGGTCAGGAAATGACTTTCTGAAGAGCTCACCAGGCTTTGTGGTTAGGTATTTGGACTGAGGACTGCACTAAATTCTTTGAATTAGCCATAGTTTGGCAAAAAGCCTTTCCTCCTGGGCAGCTGAATAATTTTTAGATGATCCAGCAGGCACATTGCGGAAACGTGCTAATGAGTCGGGAATGATCTTCTAAGACTTCCTCCCTCTTCACCACCCCCGCCCCCCAACAACATGCTCAAGGGTAGAGAATTTTCAGGGAAACCAGTGAAAGATTTATGAGACTAATCCTGGAAATGTTTCTTCTCCATCTATTGTTCTCAGCAGGGGTATCAGAGGCCCTCAGTTTGGGGTGTGAGGGGGTGGAGAGGGCACATTAGAAGGGGACAAAGACCCTGATTTCTGCCTTCAAATGAGAGCCTTGGAGAAATGAGTGACTACTGAAACTACCTAATTAGGATTCCACTGTCAATGAAATATTCAGGATCCTTTTTGGAATGTGCCTGCCTGCAAGCTCCGCTGAGCTTTGTAGGTGAATTTGAGGAGGGAAGGAGGCTTGGAGCATGTGGCAAATGGAAGGGGCAGCTTGCTCCAAGTCTGTGCTGGAAGGAGTCTGGTGGTAGCTTGTCTGTACAGAGGTGAAGGAGGGGAGGCTGCCATGATTTGTGCAGGGCAGTGTTTCCTGTCACCGCGTGAAATGCTCTTTCCACTCTCTTCATAACACTGCCTCTTCTTAAGGTGAAATGACCTCTCCATTGCTCGTGGTCTGGAGAAGGTTCCTTCATAGAAAACTGAGGATGGGGACTAGCAGGTGATGTGGTGATTAAGGCACTGGACACTCCCACATGGCTGACCATGGTTTGAGTCCCAGACTTGGCGGCTTGCTTTCTCACTTTCTCTCTCTCTGTTTCTCTCTGGCCACATGAAAATAAATGAGTGAATAAACACAATTAAATAAATAATTTAAAAAATAAAAGAAAGCTGAGGAGGTATGAGTTGGGTCATTGGAGAATATTTAGAAGATGCTGCTGCTGCTCCTCAGCAAAAACATTTCTCTGTGCATTCAAAATATGAATGTTTTGGAAAAAGATATAAAATGGCAAAGTAGAATAACAAGATTCAGTTAGCCTGGCTCAGTTTCAGTCATGCTTGGGTAAAGGGAACAGATATATTAGGTGTGATTTAGATTTATAAATTATCCAAATAGCCTTTGTTTAAAAATATATATTTTAAATTTTTTCCATATGAGAGAGAAACAGAGAGAGAGAGAGAGAGATCCCCCAATAGGGTCTTCACATTGCGATTCACCCCAGCCTCAGTCACTGGATCACTGGTGTGTGTGTGCATCCAGTGTACACAAGGAGGGCCTGGATACAAACCTAGAACCTTCCTATGTGGGTTCAGCATCACAAAGGGCTGCATTATTGCTATGCCATTGCCTGGTCCCTTTTAAAAACATATTTGTTTGTCTGTTTATTTAGGGGTGGGGAGGAACTCCCACCCCAAGATTATTGCGTCTTCATGCGATAATCCATCCTCCACCTTGGGCAGCCAGGATCACAGGCATGTGTATACCCAAAAGGCCTTGATTTACCACAGTTTTTAGGTTTCTCTTCCAGAAAAAAAATCTTTTCCTTATGAAGGGTGGGGAAACAAGGTTGTCTGAGTGTCACCTCTTATGTGCCTATTTTCTGATGGAGCACCACCAGATGTGACCAGCATTGGAGGAGGTTCCGGCAATGATTGCCCCTTTCCCTGTGGGGAAGGCTATTCTCTGAATTAACAAGGACTTCTATTCAGCATCCTCTTTATGCCTCATTTCAGGTAAACCTTAGGCCCAAGACAGAGAGGCCTGCTAAGAGTGGGGAAAGTGTGGGACTAACCTGCATTTGGAGTCCAAGCAGGGCCTGGATGGCTGCTGCCCCTTATGCACTGGGGTTACCTTCCCACGGACTTGCAACTCCACTAGAGCTTTCCAAATGCAAGTGTATTGTTTAACAAGTAAAATGGAACTTTTTGTAAAACAACGTGATGTAATTACTGTCTTGGTAACAGAAAGGGTGTCCACACTGTTTCCCTTCCCTTCTGAGTGGTCTATGAAGGTCTCAGAAATAAGACTCATTTTTGCTAAAAAAAAAAAAAGGAGTTTTCCTGGATGATTCTAGCACTGCATTAATGTTTGCATTAGTATGTCTTTTTAAAAATTATTAAAGAACAGAACTTGGAAGCATTCACATACCAACGACCTTTACAATTTTAGAGTGGCTTTTTCAACCCTTAAGTTCTATAAAATATGTTTGTCCTTCCCAGGTATGTGAAATTTTGGGGTGGTGCGTGCGCACGCGTGCGCACGCGCGCGTGTGTGTGTGTGTGTGTGTGTGTGTGTGCATGCGCGCATGCGTGTGTGCGTTTATCTGTGCTGGGGCAGCCAAAATTGGGGAAAGGGCTCAGGTATATTTAAAAAAGCCTCAAATTTGACGCTAGGGTTCAGGTCTTCACTGTTTATCACGGGTATCTAGGGCAGTCCCAATTCCAAATATTCAGGCCCGTGGTCGGATGAGTATTTTGGTTTAGGAAATGCAAAGTCTGCCTCAGGGAAATAAGCAGGTGGTTTGTCATAGCCCTAGTTTGCATTTAGTAGTTTGCTTATATGGAGAGCAGATCTTGGGCAGTTCTCCAAACACTGGGATCTGAATTATCTTTAAAATGATGAAAAATACCAGGTCATCCAATGTCAGGTCTACTTTCAGTTTCCTGTCGTAGATTAAACCTGTGCCTACACCTAAGCTATTGAACAAACTAGTTCTGCCTACCTGGCCAAACTAGACATGAACAACTGTGATTAATCCAGGAAAGATTAAATTCAGCACTTATTAACTGGTTGCCA
>NW_006204954.1:2382297-2390466 GCF_000334495.1 Tupaia belangeri chinensis
GTGCTGGGGACATAAATATGCACTCATGGTCTCTGAGTATAATAATGTCATGGCAAGATGATTTTCCTTTCAAACCCAGAAATAATAATAATTAATACGCTTCCCATAACAGTTCATCCCACACACTGACAATTGATATGCTGGAGGAAGATCAACATGAATTAACCATATAAAAAGTAGAGCCAAAGGGCATAGATTCAAGATCTAACTGTGAGAACAGAACTTTTAATTAGGAGTTTTGACTTCTTATAGATGTGCAGGATTCCAATCCTTATCAACACTTGGAAAAATTCAGTGGATAAAAAAAAACAGTAATAACCCCATGTTCTTTGCTAATAAGAAACAGCGAAAGATTGACTTTCTTTTTCTTTTCTTTCTTTCTCTCTCTCTCTCTCTCTCTCTCTTTTTTTTTAATTTAGAACTAGGTATGTTATGAATTAAAATGACCCCACAGGGGACCAGCCAGCAGATGGCGTGATGGTTGAAGCACTGGCTGACCGCCGTTCTAGTCCTGTACCTGGCGGCTTGCTTTCTTACTTTCCCTCTCTGGTGAGTGCTCAGGCCCTATAGCAAATTTAAAACAATAATAATGATAAATACAATTTTAAAATAATAAAAATGAAAAATATATAAAAGAATTACTCCACAGACACTTTTGGACTTCTAACCAGCTTCAAATAGAAATAATTTTCCCTCCTCTAGTCCTGAACAACTTGTATTTCCTGTTGATTACAGAAAAATATTTACCAAACTCTCAGATCTGGCTAGACCTTCTGGCCTCTGTGTTTTGAAGTATTGTGGCGTTTGTCTGAGTCTGAGTTAGCTCAGGAGCAGAGGTTTGAACATCTACTCTCAGGGCCTGCAAGGTGACATGGAGTTAGAGAGAGCAGAAGCTCTAACACAAGCTCGGGGGTTAGAACCAAGGCCTTCCTGATCCATCAGCAAGTGTTTTGCAAGTATCATCTTATTAATGTGCTCCAGCGGAGGCACTTATTCCATCTCTCGCTGCCAACATCAAATGAATCTACCTTCATGTGTGGATGAACCTCTTTTTCACTTCCTGGTATCTTTGTAGACATAAAATGTAGTTAGATATTTCCATATATTTGTTTGTTTGTTTGCTGGCTTGCTTGTTTTAGTTGATTTAGACAGGCTTTTCCTGTTAGGATCCTCCTGTATTGGCCTTTCAAGTAGCTGGAACTACAAGTGTGAACCACCAGGCGGCTGAAATTTTTAAAGTGGGATGAGAATATTCTCCAACTCCCTGCCTATTTTGTCTCTCTGCTAGGAAAATTGCTTTTAAATTAGGGATGCTCAATAGTTTTTGAAGAACTAGTTTTGATTTTGCCAAGTCCTGGAATCAGAATATTTGGCCTGGATCCTTGGTTTAGAGTCTTTCATTTTATTGGTATGGCAACCATGGTCTACAGAGCTGTGAGGTCTTGCCTAAAGTAACAGCACCGCTGCTCCTTTATTTACTAATTTATTCCCATATCGAACTATTTTTTTTTCTGCATCTTCCATGTGTTGGGCACTGTACAAAGGACTGGGTATAAAACCATGAACAAGATAAAAAGGACCTCTGTCCTTCAGAAGCATATGGTCTGTTCTGGAAGACTGATATAAAAGGAATATTAGAAATGGTGCTATATTTCAAGAATGAAACAGGCTGCTCTCATGGAGAAAAGACAGATGAGGGGTGGCAAGGACCTTTCTTGGATAGAGTTGCAGGGAAGGCCTCTGGGTAGTGACATTTCAGGCATGGGGAGAGGAAATCAGGGTTGTCTTGGGGGTGCATTTTGTAAGCAATATTTAGGGAGGAAGGAGAGTTAAAGTAAAGAAATGACCATCTGAAGCTTTGTTTCACTTCAGGTTTCTATTGGGTATCACTGGATCTATGGGATATTATTCTGAATTGTTTCAGGTGTCTTTGTTCTCTCTTTCTCTTCATTCCTCATAGTTGAAACGATCTAGAGACAAGACCAAATGAGAATTCAAGTGTAAAAATTTTATTCCACTACATCCTTACATCCTGGTGGATAGAAGAGATGGGGTTCATCACACCAGTGGGCTCATGGAGTGACAATGGTAGAGATAAATTACTCACCACCGAGTACAAGATATACACAAGGGTAACTCAGCACAGTCCAATTCCTGATTGACCCTCCTCAGCCTGAAATAGACTTGCCTTCTTCCCAGCTCTGGCTCTCTCTAATGGTACTTAGGACCCTGTAGATTTTATGTATATATCTACCTTCTATGCTTTCCTGTTAGTTTCTTGAGGTTAAGGATGAGTTAAATTTATCACTCACTACTAGGCCCAAAATCCAGCATACTACCAAGCCCATAAAATGGCTCAATCAATATTTGTTGAATGATTAACACAGAGATATTTAAAACAGTCTGTAGGAAGATGAGCTGATAGGTGGTGGTTCCTTCTTTTTTTCTATTGTGGCTTTTGCATAGTGCTTGATATAGTGCCTGAAATCATCACCACTACCATAAATAACAACAACAACAACAAGCTTTTATGAAACCCTTGCTTAATTCCTTTGATGAAACCATTGGCTCAGTGACAAGAATATTACTGAGGATGGAGAACCAAACATTGAGCTGTTTACCAGAACTCGTTGCAGAGTGATCATTGCATCAGTCTGCTGAGATGTGAGGTAATGTCTGAGCATTCCGTTCCCAGTGCAGGGCCAGCTCAGTCTCTGCTTCCAGTTCAGACAATGACATAAACCCCCATATCCTATCTCCTGACCCTTCCTCTAAAGGCTCCAGGCCTGTCCCACAAGATACAACTGGCAGCCAGGCCCAGCAGGAAGTACACATAGCCCCAGGAGAGTCTTGTGAGTTCAGGGCAACATTGTGACTGCCATGCAGAGTTTGGGGGAAGGATCATCACCGCTCAATGAAATCATTTTCTCTAGTTCTTTGCTTCTGTCCTGTGTGCAAGCAAAAGACAAGAAAATTAGAAGTTGAATTGTTCTGGGACCATGTACTCAAATGAAAACCAACACAATTATTGCACTCAAATCTCAGGTCAAATTCCTATTTTGCCAAAGCAAAAACATTTCATTGAAATCATGGTGGTGGGTGGTGGTACCAAAGATAAGGAAAGTTGAGAACTGAACCCAGGAGATCGTTTGTCCCTGCAGAATGGGTGCCAGGGTAGGTCCCTCCTACAATAAACTATTTTGTAGCTGTACTACTGTACTTCATCTGTAGTAGGAAAACTCATTTTCAGAAGGAAATGTTCAAAAACTACAGAATCTGAGTAGATATGACATTGTTCCAGGTCAGAAGTGAGAAATGAAAATAAAAATAATGAAGAGGATCAGTATTACTAATTTGTTGATTGGCTCTCTGCCACAGGAAAATATCTAGGGAAACTGGGTCAATGGTTAACTGGGCATTTGGGCCAGAGGCACTATGTGGTGTTTATTATTTAATGGAGAATTTCTGTGCTCATGAAGAAGCCTTCAGGAATGAAAGGCTTCCCTCCTAATTCAGTTCTTCCTGAAGACACTGTGTAGACTGGTTTACTTTGAGTTTAACACCCTATAATTACTGTCAGATGAAGAGAAAGATCCATTGTATTTCTTACTACTTTCTTTTCCCATTATCTTTACCTAAAATATAAGCTCAAAATAAGCAGAAAAATAACAACCAGAACCAGGTAAGAGGGGCCCCGTCCTTTGGACTAGCAGTGAGGGCAGAATCTCCACAGTTAAAAGGAGATACTAAGGGGCCAGCAGGTGTCATGGTGGTTGGGGCGCTGGACTCTTACAGGGCTGATTGAAGTTTGAATTCCAGGCCAGGTGGGTTGCTTTCTCACTTTCTCTCTCTTTCCCATCTCTCTTTAAAGAATAATAATAATGGGACCAGCAGTTAGTGTAATGGCCATGTCACTGGATTCCCACGTAGTCGACTGCGGTTTGAGTTGCCGACCCAGTGGCTTAAACTCAAGGCCAGGCGCGTGTGCATGCGTGCCCAAGATCCCGAGAGGAGAATGGAGGAGAAGGGATTGCGGCATGGCCATCCCCCCGGGGGGTTATTTCTCATTTTCTATCCCTATGTCTCTCTCTGTCTTTCTGGCCAGCGCACACGCCCTATAGCAAAAACCTCTAAAAAAAAAAAAACCCCCTAAAAAAAAAGAAAAAAAAGAAAGAAAAAGAATAATAATAAGGAGATCAGCGGGTGGTGTGGTAGTTAAGGTGTTGGACACTTCCACCTGGGCAACCACAGTTTGAGTCCAGGAGCTGGTGGCTTGCTTTCTCACTTTCTCTCTCTCTGTGTTTCTCTCTCTGATCAAATTAGAATAAATGAATGAATAAGTAAAATAAATAAACAATTCTTTAAAAAAAGAATAATAATAAGTAAAATTAAATAAAAACTTTTTTGAAAAAGAGAGAGATACCTAATTGTTTGTGTTTTGAGTTAGGATCACCAAGAGAACAATTAACATCTAATTTTGAGGATTAGCCAATATGGCATTTGCAGATAGTTTCTTAAATAGAACTGTTTGGAGTCCACACTGTACGGGTAACTGAAGTGTTGATACAAGAGAGTTCAGAACAAATAAAGATTCCTACAGTAAACTCCGGGGAGATACTTAGGGTCTCAATTTTTGGGTTGACAGCTTGGTAATACATTGCTGGAGGAATTTCAGCCTCACGAGATACTTTAAAAGGGGAAAAAAACCCCTTTGTCTTAGCAGTCTATTTGTTCTCTGGAGGTTGTCTTGTCACCTGGTCCTGTTGCTATTATTCACATAGTTCTCCTGGGGACCTGTGTCCACCATGATTTGTAGTTTTGAGCTGAGTCAGAATATTTTAGCTTGGGAATCCAATCTTGTTGATCTTGGTTGCAACCTGTTTTTATTTTAGATCATTTGTGTGATTGCCAAGGTAATTTGCAGTAAGAGGACCTCTATTGGATGTTTTTTTTCCCCCCTCTCACCCATTGTTGTATTAGTTTGGCAAATTGTTTATGAAGGAAAATGTTTTACAGCCAGGGAGGTGGAGATCTGATTCTCAGAGGCAACTCAAGAACATATTTGTAGCCCTGACACTGTGCAACAGTCCCCAACCAGAAATGGTCCCGAGTGTATTCCTGTCTTGTACTTTCCCCATCTCCATCTCCCAAGGAAACTAGGTGAGCCCTTTCTTCAAAGAATGCCTAAATGTTAATTAATTACAGGGGTTACACTCCTGTTACTTGAACTTATAGAGTCAAAAAACTTGAGAGCTGGCAGGGATGAATTCAATCTTATTCTCCGATGAGGAAACTAAGGTTCAAGAAAAAAAGATAATCCTTCCCCTAACCCCATACTAGATCTCAAAGCTAGTTACTAGCAAAATGAGAAAAGAAACCAGGTCTTTTGATTTATAGACTAGTATACAACTAGTACAGTATTTAATTTGTCCATTAGAATCATCACAGTTCCAACCTGAATCTCTCACAAAATAGGGGCTCAACCCTAAGGGTTGTCTGGCTAAGTTTGCTGTGAATTTTATTTTTATCAATCAACATTTCAGGTATTTGCAGTTTTCCTGTCACCTGTGTCAGAATCACCTGTTAAACATGTAAATCCCTAACCTCTTCCAAACTGCAGAATCAGCATCTCTGACAGTCTACCCATGATCTGCATTTAAGATGCACCCCAGAAGAGTCTTGAGAACCAGTTTACCTGGACCAAACTCAAGTATTTTGTTGATTTATAATGTTGACTTAATGTTTTGATAATCAGGTGACACCTTATAATCAATGATTAATATAGGGAAAAAAGTTGTTTTTTAAATGAATTGTGTATCTTACAATCAATAGCAATTTAAAATTGAGAATGTACTAAATTCTCTGAAATCCTTGTTGCTGAAGAAACAAAAGTTTTAATTACTCTGAATTCAATTTTATAGCATTCGTTCCTCTGTAGTAGCAAAGAATAAATACTGGAAAGTTTTGTTTTTTCAGGCCATGGGCAGCCTTTTGTGAACTGTTTCCTTTCTTTTCTTTTCTTTTCTTTTTTTTTTAAGAGATTTTTGCTCCAGGGCAGGTGTGCTTGCTGGAGAGACAGAGACAGAGAGACAGAAAGAAAAAAACAACTGCCCCTGGGTGGTGGTGGGGAATGGCCATGCTGCAATCCCTTTTCCTCTATTCTCCTTTCAAGATCTGGGGCATGCATGCATGCACACATACGTCATGTGAGTTTTAAGCCACTGGATCCGGGACTCGAACTATGGTCGACTATGTGGGAGTCCAGCAATACAACCATTACACAATCTGCTGGTCTCATGAACTGTTTCTACATTTTAAGTCCTGTTCTGCAGATTTCTTAAGACCATTAGAAGAATCTGGCTCCTATATTTTAGTTTTTACTATCTGTGATACTTCTAAATTTCATGTGCTTTTAAAAAATTTACCAGAGAGCACATATGCTTACTAGAGAGAGATAAAGAGACAGAGAGAGAGAGAGAGAGGGAGAGAAAGCACCCCTCAAATAGAGTGTGGTCATGCTGTAACCGTTTTTTCTCCATTTCTTTATCTTATTGAAATTTTGGGCATTCACACCCATATGCCTGGGATATTGTATCTTTTTCAAGCCTCCTGGGCCAGGACTTGAACTATGGTTGGACATGTGGGATCCTGTTCTTTTAACCATTAGGCTACAGGGCCAGCCCTACATCTAAACTTTAATAAATATGCTTATTATAAAATTTCCAAGAAAGCCCAGTTATTCACTCTCTCATCTTCTTCCTGAAAGAGTTAGAAACTTAGGATGCACTCTTACACATTAGACACCACTTCCATCTTTATAGTACTGCCACCTAGATTTTTAACATTCTCTTTTAAAAACACAAATTAGTTAAAGTAAATGTTTAACTATACTTTCAACATATTTCATCAGCTTTTGGTCTTTGCATTTGAGTGGCAACATAGTCTTTCTGCCTGAAAATGACTTATTTTACTCTGTTGTGAATGGTAGTTTACCTGGGTATAGAATTCTTGGTTTAAGGACCAGCAGATGGTGTAGTGGCTATGTTGCTGGACTCCCATGTGGTCGGTTGTGGTTCTAGGCCTGGACCTGGTGGCTTGAAACTCATGCTAGGCATGTGTGAATGCAAGTCCAAGATCCTGATAGGGGAATGGAGGAGAAGGGATTGTGGCATGGCCATCCCTCCCGGGTGGGGGGGGTGAGTGGATTTCTTGCTTTCTGTCTCCCTGTCTCTTTCTGTCTCCGATGAACACCCTTTAGCAAAAATCTCTCTAAAAAAAACAAAAAAAGGTATTTTTGGCTGATAATTGTTTCTCCTTAAAGGTCTGAAAAGATTACTCTGATGTCTTCTGGGTCCATTACAGATGAGAGTTTGTCAAAATGTCTTTTCTCTTTAGGTAATCTGTCTCTTCTCTTTGGTGGTTTTAAAGATTTTCTCTCTGTTCTCAGTATTTGGCAGTTCACTGTGAAATGTTTTTTGTTACAGGTTTGTTATTTATTATGTATTCTGTTTGGCACTTTACTTAACCTTTTATTCTGAGAATACGTACTTTTCCATTTGAAAATTCTTATCCAGTATCTCTTTGATCGCTGATTCATAGAGGTTTTCCTTTATTCTATTCTTGAACTCTATTAGCATATGTTATGACCTTTATATAGTCTTTCATGACTCTTAAACTGCTATTTCATATTTTTTCTCCTTAACTCTTTATGTTGCATTATTGATAAATTCCTCATTGTCATCTTCCAATTCACCAATTCTCTTTTGCTATATCCAAGATAGAGTTAATTCTGCCTATTGACTTTTAATATATATATATGTATATATTTATATATATATATTTACAAAAGTGAAAACAGTTACTTTAATTTTTTATTATCTTTTTTCTTTCTTTTTATTTTAGATTTTTGCAATAGGATATGTGTGCTCACTGGACAGAGATTAAGAGACAGAGAGAGGGAAAGTGAGAAATCACCCCCTTGGGAAATGGCCATGCTTCAATCTTTTCTCCTCCATTCTCAGGATTTTGGGCATGCATGCACATGGGCATATTGTGACTTCAAACTGTTGGGTCCAGGACTTGAACTGTGATTGGCCATGTGGGAGTCCAGCGCTTTTTTTTTTTTTTTTTTGGAGATATTTTCACTGGAGGGCCCGTGTGCTCGCCGGC
>NW_006204954.1:2390688-2391338 GCF_000334495.1 Tupaia belangeri chinensis
TTTTTAAAAAAAAGAATTATTTAATTTCATTTAATTTATTATTGTTATTATTACTTTAAAATTCAACCAGGCACAGAGAGAGGGAGGGAAAGTGAGAAAGCAAGCCACTGGGTCTGAGACTTGAGCCATGGTTGGCCATGTGGGAGTCCAGGGCCTAACCACCGTGCCTCCTGCTGGCCCCTTTATTATCATTTTGAATCAGTACATAGTAATTGTACATATTTATGGGAGATGGTGTGATTTTTATTTTTTACTGCAAGAATGCAATGTGTAATGATCAAATCAGGAAAATTAACATATTCATCACTTCAAACATTATTGGTACTTTATGTTGGGACATTCAAAATTCTCTTTTTTTAGAGTTATGTTGTCTTGCCTTTGGTTCCTGGTTGGACTAGGTATAAATATACTTACAAAAGTGCAAAACTGTTATTTCTGTTTACCTCCACCAAAACTTGATTTTCTCTTAGCCATTAACCTAAAGTTGTCTTTACCACGGCTTCAACATTTTAAATAACACAAAATGATATTGATTTTTGAGTGTTTATATTTAGGGGAAATGTAATCCTGTGTAACCTCATTCATTCCACCTATATCATACTATTTTTGTTATTAATTTTGCTAAAGGATATGTGTGCTCACCAGGGAGA
>NW_006204954.1:2391991-2394500 GCF_000334495.1 Tupaia belangeri chinensis
GGGAAAGAGAGAGAAAAAGAGCAAGAGAGAAAATAATCCCCTCAGTGAAGAATGGTCATGTTGCAATCCATTCTTCTCCATTTCTCAGTCTAGATGAGATTTTGGGCATGCATACACACGTCCAGCAAACATGTCCATATTTCAAGTTTCTAGGGACAAAATTTGAATTGCTTAGTGGGCCGTGCAGAATCCAGCTCCCTTACACACAAGGTATGGGGCCAGCCCTGTATCATATATTTTCTTAATGTCCTTTAATCTAACAACATTAGCAGTATTTTTTAGCAGCTTTTTCTTTAAAATTCTTGGAAGACAATTTAACATGCTGAATTGTCTTTACACATAATAATTGTAAATGTTTGTTTTATTTTATCAAGGTGGTCACATGGCACTGTTATCAATTTGTATTTGGAAATACTTCACTTAGAATTAAAACAGACTGACATTAAATGTGTGCATTTTTTAAAGAAAAATCTTCTTTTTAGCTATCCTGAAATACACAATGACTTATTGTTATCCGTAATTATCCTACTCTGCTATAGAACACAAGAACTTACTCTCCATATCTAACTGTAATTTTACATCTATTAGCTAACATCTCCCTATCTCACCCTCCCTCCTATTCTTTCCAGCATCTAGTAACCACTGTTCTACTCCTTTCTTCTAGGAGGTCAACTTTTTTTTCACATATCAGTGAGAATATGTGACTTTCTTTCTGTGCCTCAGTCATTTCACTTAACATAATGCTCCCCCAGGCTCATCCGTGGTACCTAAATGACAGGATTTAATGATTTCTAATGACTGACTAGGATTCCTCTTAATATAAGTACCACATTTTCTTTATCCATTGGACCATTGACAGACAATTAGGTTGATTCCATACCTTGACTCTTGTGAACAGTGCTACACTGGAGTTCACATATCTCTACAACATACCAATCTTCCTTTCCTTACTTCAAGTGTATAAGGATATATGCTTTGTATGAAATTGCTGGATCATATGGCCGTTCTATTTTAGTTTTCTGAGGAACCTCCATATGGTTTTCCATTATGACTATACTAATTAAAATCCCCATCAATAGCTTAAGAGTTTCCCTTTCTCTGCATTTTCACCAGTATTTTCTTTTTTTTGGTCTTTTTGATAATAAATATTCTAACTGGAATGAGTTGATATCTGATTGTGGTTTTCATTTGCTTTTATTTGATGATTAAGGTTGTTGAGCATTTTTTCATATACTTGTTGGCTATTTTTCTTTTCTTTTTTTTGAGAGGTTTTTGCTATAGGGCGTGTGTGCTTGCCAGAAAGACACAGAGACAGAAAGCAAGAAATCACCCCCCTCAGGGGGGATGACCATGCTGCAATCCCTTCTTCTCCATTCTCCTCTTGGGATCTTGGGCATGCACGCACACATGCCCAGAGTGAGTTTAAGCCATCGGGACTTGAACTGTGGTCGACTACCTGGGAGTCCAGAGACATAGCCATTATGCCAACTGCTGGTTCTAACTTGTTGGCTATTTCTATGCTTTCTTTTGAGAAATGTCTATTCATATCATCTGTCCATTTAAAAAATTAAATTACTTATATTTTTGCTGCTGAGTTATTTAAGTTCTTGGTGGATTCTGGTTAATTCCTTATCACATATATAGTTTATAGATATTTTCTCCCATTCTGTAGGTTTTCACGTAGTTGACTGTTTCCTATGCTGTGCAGAAGCTTCTTAGTTTGATAACCCAATTTGTTTAATTTGCTTTTATTGTTTTTTTTTTTTTTTTTTTTTTTGCATGTGTGCTTGCTGAAGAGAGACAAAGACAGAGAGAGTAAAAAGTGGGAAATCACCCCCAAGGGAGTATGGCCATGCTGCAGTACCTTTTCTTCATTCTCCTCTCAGGATTTTGGGCACACATGCATTCATGCCTGGTATGATTTTCAAGTAATAGGTTTGGAACTCAAGCCATGGTTGACTGTATGGGAGTCAGCACCTTAACCATTATACCACTTGTTGGCCCCAGTTTCCTGTGCTTTTGAGGTCTTATCTGAAAAAAAAAATTGCCCAAATCTATTGAGTTTTTAAAATTTGAGTACTATGCATTTCACACCAGGATTCATGGTTGGTTCCTCTTAATAACCGTCTGTTTTTGTTTCATTTTTTACCTGTTTTATTTCACAATTTACTGATAAACTTAATGGATATTCTTTCTTTTTCCCTTTGAAGATTCTAACAATCTCCATTTTAAAATCATTTTCAGATTCTGTCATTATTTTCTTTTAATCTGGAATGTATCTTAAATATTTACTCTTTTGGTTCCCTTTCTTTTTTCTTTTTCTTCTTTGAGAGAGGTAGGTATGTGCCTGGCCTTTTTAAGTTGAGCTAGGAGCTCAATCCAGGCCTCTCAGGTGGCCTCAGCCACTAGGCAGCAGCACCCTTCTGCTTTTTCCAAAGCAGCTGAGATGCATGTCCTTTTTATCTTTCATTTTTTCTATTTAATTTGCTCTAGGGTTCATATATGTGCC
>NW_006204954.1:2394676-2438807 GCF_000334495.1 Tupaia belangeri chinensis
ATGGGTGAGAGTGAGGGAAAAAGAGAGAGAGAGAGAGAGAGAGAGAGAGAGAGAGAGAGAGAGAAAGTGAGAAAGCACCCACCAGAGGAAATGGCTATGTTGCTATACTTTTTCCTCTCCTCTCCCCTCAGGATCTTGGAAACACACGCACATGCACTCGGCATGAATTTCAGGCCACTGGATCTAGGTGATTAAGCAGCTGGCTATGTGGTGGTGAAGAAGTGTAGATTCTTTACCACTTGCTGACCTGGGACTCCTTTCTTGGTGTTAGTTTTCTTCAAGTGCTTTAGGACTTAAATTTGTATAATATCCATTTGGAGTAGTATTATGATACTGCCCTACATATACTTTCTCTCTTCTCTCTTGTTATCCCCCTTTTCTCTCTGCTTACTCTTCCCTGTTTTTCAGTCTTTCATTTGCTCCCATTTAGGACCCCAGTTCACGGCTTGATTTTATGTTGGTGGCTCTGGATCCCTGTCTTTCCGTGATGCTGGGATACTGTAGATCCAGCCACTGAACGAGCAGAGACAGCTTTGCCCAAGTCCTGGTCATGCCTGCTTATTCCTACTGTTCTAGATTCACATTCATATAAGCACTAACTTCAGGCAGCAGTTGGCAACATTTTCCCCATCTCATTTATGTTCAAGCAGTAAGTATAGATTCAGGCTCCAACCATCTAGGGTGCCTTATTCCCTAGTCTTGTGGAGGAGTTATTGTGTCTATCTCTGCATATCTCCAGAGCCTACTGAGCTCAAAGCTTTAGTAAATCCTTGTATTTTTGTTCAGTTTCTAGGGCATACATATTTCTTTCTTACGTATGTATGTACATGTGGTTTACTTTAAAAACTTCTTTGCCATCTTTTACATTTACTTTAAAAATCTTTTATTTATCATTGCTAAGCATTTAGAGTACAAGGAGTCACTTCAAAGCATGCTGTTTTAGCACCCAGACTCTGTGGGGATAAGAACAGAATATTTTCCATGATATTGTCTTTGATTCATCTCCTATTACTGCTACTGTTCTATTGACACTGTCCTTGGTCTCTCACCTAATATGCACGGCACTCCTAAAATGGCTCTGTGCCCCACAGAGGCTGCTCACCGCGTCTAATTCTCTCTTAAATGACTTCATTAAGCCCATCAATGATTCACTTAGCAAGGACTTTTGTAATAAAATTGCAATATCCTCCGAAGAAGTGGGTCTGGAGAAGAGCCAGAATAATTTAGGAGGGAATATGGCTTAAAAATGAATGAATCATTCTCCAATGTACACAAATGACTATAGAAATATATTAATATGCTTCTGTCTTTCTATAGGTTAAACCAATATTCTTTTCAGATAACAAAACAAGCAGAAAAAATTCCTACAGATTAAGAATCTCAGCCAAGTTTTACTGGGCTTACCAGGGGACTTCAAAAAGTTCATGGATAATAAATATTATGGAAAAAGAACTATACATGAATTTTGACACCGAAAGAAACTCATATCTTAATTTTATCTCCATAAAGCTTTTAAAAGTCCTCTTGTATTTGCTTCAGCTTTAGGAAAACAGTCATAATGACTTGTAGAATTACATCAGTAACTCTAGAGCTGAGATTGGGAGTAAAGCAGTCCAAAAATAATTTTTAGCAGGGCAGGTCACTATTTTTAAGGATTTCTGTTTGAAACTCATCTTCATTTTTTCAAAAAATATTTTATTCAACTTTATTTATTTATTTATTTATTTATTTATTTAAATTTGACCAGAGGGGGACAGAGTGAGTGAGTGAGTAAGTAAGAGAGAGAGAGAGAGAGAGAGAGAGAAAGTGATAAAGAAAGCCACCAGGTCCGAGACTCCAACCATGGTCGGCCATGTGAAAGTCCAGTGCCCTTAACCACCACGCTGCCCGCCAGCCCTGAAACTCATCTACATTTTAGTCAAGCCTTACACTGGTGGTTAGGATCCCTTGTCAGTTCCAATGGGGTCATTTAACCCATATTTGTGGAAAAGGACAAAAAAAAGTTTTGTGTGATAAGACATATAATAAAGACAAGCAGATGAGAGACCTGTAACAGTCAGTGAAGGTCAAAGAAGACATTCTGGAGGAGGGAAAGGTGGAAAAGTAGGGATGCATCAGGCAGAATGGGGTAGTGATGGTGGGTGAATAGGGGAGATGTGATATTTCAAGTATGAAGAAAAAAGGGGGTCATGACATACACAGCGTTACTTTTTAGATGACTAGCACACATACTTCATTCTTTATATCACCTTGGTTTCCTCTGGGAAATGACCACTCCCCATTGTGGTACTATTAGAAGGAAGAGACTATATAGTCTCTTTCCTCCCACTAGGGAGTCAAATGAGTCACATCCTCCCTTAGCAAATCTTGGTATGACTGTGATGCTAAGCTGAGGTATGCTATTCAGACACTGTCTTGGAACTTTACTTCTAGTTCAAGGCTGCAAACAAGACTAGGGGGTAATCCACTGTAATGTTGTCATGTTTATTGGATTGTTCTACTAAGACACTTTTGCTGTATTTCCTATTCTGTTCTGAGTATCCATGGTTTCCTGCTTCCTCCTAAGCCTTAACACCCACATCCCTTCAACAAATTCCCTGCTATTTTAGCTTATTAAAGTATTCCATTTCTAAGGACAAGAAGTTCTGCATGAGCACAGCATATGTAGGGTGGTAGGAGGTTTTAGTTGAGGGGCTAAAGAGATGAGCAGATTAGAAAGTGTCTTATATGATGTACAGTGGTATTTCAATCTGATTCCCTAGGCATTTGAAAGCCCCTGGATGATTTTAAGCATGAGTGAATTTGTGTTGTTTTCATGTCAGCTCCATGGTAAATTATTTGGAAATGGGTAGTTGAAGGGACAAGACTGGAAGGAGGGAGAGAGCACTTAGAAATAATTGCAGTAATCTAGGCAAGAAGTGATGCTGGCTTGATTTTATAGGATTTGGACTATCCAGGTATGTGAGGAAGGGAGAGATGAGAGCCCTGGCTATCAGGTGTGTGTGGGGGGGTTCAGAAGACAGAGGAGCCATACCAGAGATAAGGTGTATAGAAGGATGGGGAGATGTGTGTGTGTGTGTGTGTGTGTGTGTGTGTGTGTGTGTGTGTATACAGTAGCTGGAGAGCTCAGTTGGGGATCTAAACACTAACTTTGGACCAGAAACTCTTGTCCTGCTAGAGCAGAAGTGAGGAAACATCCATCTACTAACTGTGGTATTGATTAACCAGCAAGGTGTTGTCATTTCCCGCAATTCCTTTCCTTTTTTAAAAAAGTTTATTTCTTCCATGAGAGACAGAGAGAAGGAGAGAGAGAGATAGAGGCACCCCCAACACGATCTTCATGCTGCAATTTACTCTCAGCCTCAGCTAGCCAGGATCACTGGCCCACCATGCTAGCTACATACATGGTGACTTTGGGACAGGAACCCATGACTTCCCATATGGCTTCGGCATTGCAGAGCATTATGTTCCCACTGTGCCACTGCAGCTGGCAATGATCCCTCTCCCTTTAGCCTCTGTGGGATCTCAGGGTTGGTCTGCCTGTTCCCTTTCCCTTGACCACATCTGCTACTACCCTGAGGTTTCTATCTTCCAATGACTCTCTGAAAGTTTTCTGAGACAGTGGAGAGAATAGTTTTGGTTTAGAATTGGATTAGGGTTCACACAAAAGGGGCTTGGCTTTCTTGGTAAACAGGAGTAGGGCGGAAACAGAACTTGGAAGTACCACCCTGTGAGGGTTTGACTAATGAATTGGTTGGCGCCAGGGTGGGATGAGGTACCAGACTGTGAGCCCGTACTTTGCCTACCTTTACAGAGCTCAGCCCTGAGATCTCATTATTTTCTGCCAAAACTCATATTTGCAGAACAAGGTATTCTGGAAGCATACCTTACTTTTCCTTTTTTTTCATTTTCTTGAAAGTAAAAAGAAGATATTATGCCTAGAACCAAAATGTTCGAAGGGGCTTATCTCTGGACTTTGCTATGAAATGATTTGAGCCTAGGCAAGTTTTTTCTGTCATTTTTGACTTATGGATCTAGGAGGAACATGGAGTGATTGTAGACGACAGGAGGTTGGGAGGCTCTGAAGATCCCAAGAATGCCAGTCCTGGCAGGAGGTGGGAACTGCAGGTGAAACCAATGTTGGTTGGGGTCCTCATCCTCTCCAACACAAGTCAATTCCTTTATGAGCTCATTTTTTCTTTTCTATTAGGTTATTTTACTCCATCAAGTTCACCATGATTAATAGCTTACATTTATTATTTGTTAGCACATGATTTCACTTAATCCTGCCAACAACCTCGGATGGTAACTGTATTTTCATTTTGCAGGTGAGGAACCTGAGACTCACAAGGTATTAGCAATTTGCCTTAAGAGCCCACAACAATTAATACAAATCTAGTTTATGTTCCTAATCTTTCTGCTAAGTGTCTTCATAATTTTTTGTACTCTCTTATACTTAAGAATGAGATTCCTTTACATATCTTAATAACCAGAATGCTTAGGTGACCCCCAATTTACTCGGTGGTTACAACTATGTACAGCAGCATGCATTTCTCTAAGTGTCCTGTTCTTAAGAGCACAAGTTCTTGGGGCTAGCAGGTAGTGTGGAGGTTAACGTGGCTGGATTCCATATGACCAAATACGTGGCTCAAGTCTTAGACCTGGTGGCTTAAAAATCATGCAGGATGCATGTGCATGCATGGCCAAGATCCTCGAGAAGAGAATGGAGGAGAGGTGACTGCGATGAGGTCATCTTCTCTGGGGAGTGATTTCTCATTTTCCCTCTCTTTTCTCTCCCTGTCTCCGGAGAGTACACACTCTGTATAGCAAACTGGAAAAAAAAAAAAAAAAAAAGTTTAAGCTCTTCCTGAACTTTCAATTGTCCTTCTTTTCTACACTCTGGGCAAACACATTCCTTTAGGAATGTTTTCCTGGTAGTGTGATAGGCAGTTAGAACTGAGTGGGTAGTCCTAAGAAAATAGCAGAAGGACATCAAGCCATGTTAATAACAACTTATCTGGAGTTACAACCAGATCCTCCTCCATGCCCAATGCAGTTATCCTTCTCTGGCAGCTGCCCACCTGTATGCCCTTCAGACATGAAGGTGTACTGTTTTTCTATTAAAAATCCTCAATTTTCGGGGGACCAGCAGGTGGCATGGTGGTTGGAGCGCTGGACATTCCCACATGGCCGACCACAGTTTAAGTCCTGGACCTGGTGGCTTGCTTTCTCACTTTCTCTATCTTTCTCTCTTTGTATCTCTCTATGGCCAAATTCAAATGAATTAGTGAATAAATAAAATTAATAAAAAAAGATTTTAAAGAACATGACTGAGTTTAGAAAAAATCCTCAATTTCCTCTTAAAACTTCCCCTTTCCTACTTTATGAGTAGATACAATTTTTCATTTTGTGCCTCAGAACAAATCTCTAAACTAAAAAATCTAGACCTAAAAACCTGAAAATTTTAGCACAGCTCAGCACTCCCCCATCCCATAACAATAGTAAACACAAAGAGTTAAGATGGCTTGTCAGATGCATAAAGCATGGTCATATTCTCTTTAGAGGATAACTACTCATTGTTTCCACAACCATTAATTGAATACCTACTGTGTGCTAGGTCCTATGCTGGTGCCTCTGCAGATCTCTGGCTTTAATAATCATAGCTTAATGGGGAAATAGAAGTGTTGGTCAGAATTGGTATATTTCAGACCAGAACTTCAACAGAATTCAGTAATGGTTTAGGAAACTTGGAGTTTTCCCCTAAATAACATGAATGAAGTGATCAGATTTTTTTTTTTTTTGGAGAGGTTTTTGCTATAGTGTGCACACGCTTGCCGGAAAGACAGAGAGAGACAGAGAAACAAGAAAGCAAGAAATCACCCCACCCCACGCCCCCGAGACAGGTGGCCATGCTGCAATCCCTTCTCCTCCATTCTCCTCTCAGGGTTTTGGGCATGCATGCACATGTGCCCAGCGTGAGTTTGAGTCACTGGGTCTGAAACTCAAACCGTGGTTGACTACACAGGAGTCCAGCGACCTAGCTATTATGCCAACTGCTGGTCCCCAAAGTGATCAGAATTTAAAAGGGGAGAAGTTTCCCTCTGTATTGGAATGCAGTTCTCATTTAGGAGCAAAGTGAGGTGGAGAAGGGCCTGGACTTGGGCTTCCAGACAAGGCTGTGCCATTCATTCACCATATTCTAGCTGGAAAAGCCCACAGCAGTGACGGTGTGTCTATAGGACAGTTGCTTTGTAACTTGGACTGTGCCATTTTACCAATAATTACAGTGTACTGCTTTGTGACGTGGACTGTGCCATTTTACCAATAATTACAGTGCACACTATAGTTTGTTTTTTTTTTTAAGTATGGGGATAAAGAATGATATTAAGAATAAGTTAATAGGCAGCAGACTTCATTCACTTCTTTTAAGGCTAGCAAGGTGCTTACTAGTGGTATCCCTTCCCCTCCTCCCCTTTCCCTCTTTCCAAATCCTAAGCGTGACTAGATGTCCTGTGTAGTGTGTCCTCCAGCCTTTTAGAACATCCTGTACATCTCTCGCACAGAGGAGAACAGGCCTGCCCACATTGTTCTTTTTAAAACAAATAATTCTTATAAGACTTTGTGTAATGTCAAATATAAATATGAAGATTGTCCCAGTGTGTCGAGCCCACGAAGCACGTCAGACAAAGCAGCTTCAGTGAGTTGTTTCAGTTCAACAAGTTAATACATATTTTTCAGGGAGAATGAGCTATTGTAAATAGGATACCTCATTTTCCTTTCATTTGTACACAGTCTCCAAACTCAGCAAAACCCTGTTTAGGCGGCATTCATGTTGTGACACAAATGTTCAAACGCTGGGAACTTTCCCACTAAGGCAGATGCTGACTTCTCTCTTCCCATTTGACAATTGGTTTTCCGGTAGTGAGAATCAAGGGTGGTACCATCTCCACTTTTTAACATTCTTCCCCTTGAAGGGAAGGGCTTAGGAGCTGAGCTATTTACATATACGTCTTGCACACTGAGAGCCTATGCTGGTGGTGCTTTTTGGTACAGCCAGTACCTTACCAGACTAAAACCAGAGCAAAGCTCTTTCAAATGGGCAGAATAGAGCTTTTGGAAATGCAAATGTGTGTATAGCTTTGGGACAGAAGATCGCTCATAATTAATGATCTTTCGTGTATTGCTCACTAAAGGGGGTCAACTCAATAAAAAGCACATTGCCTTTTCTTCATCAGTGACGGATACTCTTATCAGAAACAAGGCTCTTATTGTTCTAGTTTTCCTCTAACAGAGGAGCACAGGCATTGCTGTGCACAGAGCCAATGGGAAGTGAGAGACAGGGAGGGGGAAAGGCTGATGGTGGGCTTCTCTTTAAAGACCATTTGAAAACACCAGTGTGTTTATTGGAATAATCATTAAGAAGCAAAATCACTAAATACTGCAATCTGGGGTCCTGTGTGAATTCTTCACTTTGGCCTGTCGTTTTTAAGGGTAAACTTGACAACTTTTTAGACTAAGCACCCATCAACTAATTTGTAGGCAGCAGATTTTGTAATTGCCAGAGGGTGTATGTGCTTGCCAGAGAGAGACAGAGAGAGTGAGAGAGAGAGAGAGGGAGAACACACCCCCTCTATGGGCCATGGTCATACTCTGGTCTGTTCTCTTCCATTTCTTCATCCTGTTGAGATTTAGGGCACGCACACACATGCACCTGGTGTGATTTTCAAGTCACGAGGGTGAGACTCAAACTATGGTTGGTTCTTTAACCATTTGGCTATGGAACAAGGCCTGCAGGTTTTTGAAATAATAATGAAAAAAAAAATAGCAAAAGTCCCACATTTATTTCCATGAGCTCTCTGAACTTACCTTTTTTTAAATCTGAAATTTATTATCCACCATGAACATTCAAGAACCAGTTCAGAAAGTACTGGGGCTAACAGGTGGCATGGTGGTTAAGGTGGCTGGACTCCCACATGGCTGACTGCGGTTTGAGTCTTGGACCAGGAAGCTTGCTTTCTCATTTTCCTTCTTTCCCTCAATCTCTCTCTCTCTGGTCAACTTAAAAAAAAAAAAAAAAAGACAATGAATAAAATTAAATAATTAAAAAAAAAAAGTACTAAGCAGGAATTCAGCTGCAGAGCAGGGTTCTCCCCTTAGGGTAGGATGTGGTGGAGAAGGACTATGTTCTTGAGGCTGCAACTGAGAAATTCTTTTACCTGGTTGCTGGTTTTAAGGCACTTACTCGACATTAAGGACCACTATACAGGCTGCAAAATTGGCATCAATGTTTTATTCTTCTGGATTAACATAATTCTGGAAGATTCTTTTCATTGAAGGTATAGGAACATTGAAGCTCTCTGGAACGAGTTTAAATAAGTAACTGTAAATGCCCTTTGACTTGCTGAGCAATCCACCAAATTTCCATTTACAGTCAAACCCACCTTGCTGTACAACTTGGCCAGGTTATTTTTACTTCTCTGTGCATCTGTGTCCTTACCTGGAAAGTGGAGATACTGGGGCCAGCAGGTGGCGTGGTGGTTAAGGGTGCTCGACTCCCACATGGACCCGATTGTGGTTCAAGTCCTGGGCCTGGTGGCTTGCTTTCTCACTTTTCCTCTCTTGCTTGCTCTGTCCCTCTCTGGTCAAATCAAAATAAATAAATAAATAAAGTTAAATAAAACAATTCTTTTTTTTTTTTATATATATTAACTTACTGTATTTTATTTCGTTTCACCAGAGAGAGACATAGTGAGAGAAACAGAAAGTGAGAAAGAAAGTCGCCAGGTTCTGGACTTGAACTGCAGTCGGTCATGTGGGAGTCTAGCGCCCTTAACCACTATGCCACCTGCTGGCCCCAAATAAAACAATTCTTTTAAAAAAATGTGGAGATACTAATAGAACTTTAGGAAGTTGTGAGTACCAAGAACGAGTGGCTACAAAGAATGTGGCACACAGGAAGTATATAATGAATGCCGTGTTCACCCTTCTTTTTCTTCTTTCTCCCCTCAATCCCCCTGCATTCTCCACATTTAGGCAACTCTTGTCATCAGACCATGAGAACACTGTGATCTGTCTTAAGATCACAGGCAAAAAAAAAAAAAAAGAAAAAATTCCATGAAAACCAAATAAACAAAAGAAAACAGAAAGAACTTGGATGCACATTTTTACTTAGGCCTGCTTTGCTTCAGACCTTCTACCCAATCTCAAGAGCCTAAGGGCTGTTGTTCACTTTCCTTCTGCCACCAATGTCAGCCAAGTTAGCCCAGCCAGGTTAGTACGGGAGCAGGGAGTGGAGGAAGGAGCACTAGGTGAATGGGTGGGGCTGGTTCTGATCTCTGCTCTGTCCTAACTCCATGCAGTGTTGGGGAAGTCATTCCACCTTCCTGTGACTTGGTTCCTGGGTCTTGGTTCCCTCTATTGTAAAATAAGAACTTTGGACTAACTGATCTTTAGGTTTCCTTGAAGCCTGGACTGCTGGGGTTTCAGCTCCAATCTGGACTGCCTGGGGCACATCCCCTATCCTCTCTCCATCCCAGTTTCTTGGGACTTTCCTCCTAGGAGTAAAGCAGAAAGTACATGGGTAGAGGGACTGCTCAATGAGTAAGGCCAAGTGTCCCTAGTGACAGCGAGTTGGTTCCCTTGACCCATGGGTCCCAGGGCCCACTGTTCTCAAGGTTTTTCTACTCTCCACTGTCTTTGGGTTTAGCTGGAGCCTACCCTTTGCTTGGGAAAGCCAGTAGAGTTGAAGGTAGTGCTGACAAGGGAGGTAATTTGTTAGTTCCTCTTATTACCATATTAGCAAATTTATCATGTTGGGTGCAAGGTGAGGATGGGGAGGTTTCTGGGGTCCCAAGACTTCAGTCTTTCAGATTTTCTGGGAGAGCTGCACACAGGAGGAGTTTTCCCACAGCCACCTGTGGTTTGGGAAAACCCCAGGGACAGCTCTTTGGATAGCCTGGATGACCTGGGGGTATCATTTCTCCTTAGAATGGTTCATTGGACTCTGTTCTTCCAGTAATGTTCTGAGAAGAGAAACTTGGCCGTTTGGTGGGGTGGGCACTGGAAAGGAGAAAGAGGTTCATTTGGAACCCAAAGAACATGGAGGGTAGAGAAACCACGAGGGCAATGGACCCAGGACCCATGGAACAAAAACCTGGAGAATAATGAGGCCCTGGGGAGGGAGAGGAGTATGTAAGACTATCTGGATTTAGAAGCAAGGGAAGGACTTTCTATTAAGTTGTCTGCTTACATGTTAGAGAAATATAAGCCTGTAATTAGACCTGAGAGAATATTTCCAGGGAGTCCTGGAGCTGGTCTTGTTGTTGGAGATCAGTTGGTCCAGAGTGGGTTGCTCATGGTGGCCTTCCCTGCTCTCCCACATTTCTGCCTTCCTGTCCTGGTGCATGGGTCTCGTCGCCCACCACATCCTCAAATACAGATCCTAGTATTAGATTATAAATTTCCTGAGAGATGGTTTAGTTTAGGGAAGCTGAGGTCCAGAGATGTGAGGAGAGTTGGCCAAGTTCACACAGCAGGACAACACTAGAACCCACATTTTGATCCCTGGTTCATGCTGAAGAGAGGAGGAAACAGGACTCAAATGATGTAGCCCTCTTTGCTCAGCACTTGTGCATTAGCTATTTCATTCAGTTTACTCTGTGAGGCAGGTACTACCACCCCTCTCTACAGCTGAGGGAAAACACTCTGATTTGGGAGAGTTTAATTAATTTGTGCTGATAAGTTGTGACCCTCCAACAGATGGATTCCAAGCCAGGTCTTTTGGACCTTCATGGTCATGCTCTTTTCTCTGTACCTTGGAACACAAATGTCGGGCATGATCATAACTCACATGAGTGATGAATCATAGAGCTTTCTCTGGCTCCTCTCCTACCAAAATGTTGCTAATCCATGCTCCAATCTTTTGCCATCTTGAGAGGTCATGAGTTTTAATCAAATTATGCAGTTTACACAGGGCTAAAGTGAAAACTTTGTCTTTGCCTCTCCCTAAGGCAATATCTTAAGCAGGAGGTAATCTCTGTGCCCAGGAGATATTTATCAGTATTTTTGGCTGTACAGTGATTTTATGGTGTATTGCAATTAGTATCCTGGGATTAATGCTGAATATCTTAATATTCTGGACATCCATGTTCTGTAAAGAAATGTCCTATACAGACTACCAGTCACACCGTTTAAACATATTGCACTTTTAAAACAAACATTCTCGGGCCAGCAGGTGGTTAAGGCACTGGACTCCTACATGGCCGACTGTGAGTCTCGTATTGGACCTGATGGCTTGAAAATCATGCTGTATGTGTGCATACTCCAAATCCTGGGGGAAGAATGCAGAAGAAGGGATTGGGGTGTGGCCATCCCCTGGGGGATGATTTCTTATTTTCCCTCTCACTGTCTCTCTTTCTCTGTCTCTCTTCAGTGAGCATAGCACCTTATGACGAAAACCTAAATAAACAAACAGGAAACTGTGACATTCCAAAGACTCCATCATTTTTTTCCCCCATGATTTCTATTTTTTTTTTTTGAGAGGTTTTTTTTTTTTGCTATTGGGTACGTGTGCTCGCCAGACAGACAGAGAGAGACAGAGAGACAGAAAGCGAGAAATCCCCCCCCAGGGGGGATGGCCACACCACAATCCCTTCTCCTCCATTCTCCTCTTGGGATCTTGGGCACGCACGCACACGCGCCTGGTGTGAGTTTAAGCCACTGGGTCCAGGACTCAAAACGTGGTCAACTACGTGGGAGTCCAGCGACATAGCCATCACGCTAACTGCTTGTCCCAAGACTCCATCATTTTTAAGGTAGACATTTTGAACAGGCACAAGTCCTCAAGAGAATGGTTGCATTAGGGCATAATTGGAGATGATTGCATTGTCCACGTAGAGGCCTGGGTCTGCATTATGTCACTACTTTCTTTAAGCTTTATTTTCCTTACTTGTAAAATGGGAATAATTATGGGACCTACTTTATAGAGAAGTTATTTTTTAAAAAGAATTATTTAACTTTATTAATTATTATTATTATTTTCCATTTGATCAGAGAGAGACAGAGAGAGGAGGAAAGTGACAAAGTCTACCAGTTCCAGGACTTCAACTGTGGTTGGCCATGTAGGAGTCCAGCACCTTTAGCCACTATGCCACTTGCTGGCTCCATTTTTTTTTTTAAGAGATAATTTTGCTATAGGGTACATGTACTCCCCAGAAAGACAGAGAGAAACAGAGACAGAAAGTGAGAAATCACCCCATAGGGGGGATTGGCCACATCACAATCCCTTCTCCTTCATTCTCCTCTCAGGATTTTGGGCACACAAACACATGCACCTGGCATAGTTTTAAGCTGCTGGGTCTAGGACTTGAACTGCAGTCAACTACATGGGAGTCCAGCAATGTAACCATTACACCATCTACTGGTTCCATGTTACATTGTTCTTATTACTTTGTTGTTGTTGAGAGAGATTTTTGCTATAGGATGTGTGTGCTTGCCAAAGAGACAGAGAAACAAAAAGTGAGAAATGACTCCCCCTCAGGAGGTATGATCACACTGCAATCCCTTCTCCTCCGTTCTCCTTTTGGGATTTTGGGCACACATGCACACACATACCCAGCATGAGTTTTAAGCAGCCACGTCTGGGAATTGAACTACAGTCGTCTATGTAGGAGTCCAGCGACATAACCATTATGCCATCTGCTGGTCCCCATGTCACATTGTTTTAATAAGTCAATGTATGTAGAGTGCTTCCAACAGTGTCTAGTATAATTAATTTGGTGGATGTCAACTTTAATCCTAAATATGAGTTATGATACGTTAGGAATCTTTTATAAGATATTCAATCATGTGTACTAAAACTTTGAAACTCCCAATGGACCTATCGTTCACCTAAATTTAAAGTAAAAAATAAATAAAACAAAACATTTTAGTAATCCTGAAACAGGCATCTTATGGTGGAGGTGAAGAATGCTCCTAAAGTGGCTGGCGGGTGGCTTGGTGATTGAGGTGCTGAACTCTCACTTGGCCGACTGCAGTTGGAGTGCTGGACTTGGTTGCTCACTTTCTCTCTCCCTCCGTCTCTCTGGCCAAATTAAATAATAAATAAATAAATAAATCTTTACCAACAACAACAACAACAAAAATGCTTGTAGAAATTCAAGAGCTACAACTAGATCAGATAACAAAACAAAACAAAACAGATACAGGGGACCAGCAGGTGAACTGGTTGTTGTCTCTGGACACTCTCACATGGTCAACCACAGTTTGAGTCCTGGACCTGGTGGCTTGCTTTTCCTTTCTCTCTCTCTTTCTGTGTCTTTCTCTGGTCAAATTAAAATAAACGAATGATGAAATAAAATGAAATAAAATAATTCTTAAAAAAATTTAAAAACAAAACAAAAAAGTCCCAGATACACCTGTGAACATTTTTCCAGACTTGAGTACTACCTTGATTGGGTTGACTCTTATCATCTGGAGCCTGGGACGGACCCTGGCATTCTCCGGTTGCCTATCTGAGTATCTGGGAAACCTTGAGTGAGAATTCACATGGACTCTTTCACTCTTTGGGAGGAGCAAGGAACAACCCCCCCCATCTGGATAGTTGGGTTTAGGACAGGTAGCTGTGCTTTTAAAAGCCAGGTTTTTTTTTTTTTTTCAGTTGCCAGTGTGTGCATGAAAGAGAGAGAGGAAGAGAGAGAGAGAGGGGAAGGAGAGAGAGAGAGAGAAAGAGAACCGTCTTTGGGGCATGGTCATGCCATAATCCCTTTTTCTCCCACTTCTCCATCCTGTCAGGATTTGGGGCGTGCATACACATGCACCTGGCATGCTTTCCAAGCCACAAGGTACAAGATTCAAACTGCGGTTGGCCATGTGGGAACTGCCTTTCTGTGCACAGCAAGCACTTAACCACTGTGCTACAGGGTGGCCCAAAGAGCCAGGTCATTCTAAAGGAATGTGAGAAGTGCATCTCTGGGAGCAGATTAAACAGCGGGAAAGCAGATAAGGGATCTGCCGCTTCTCTTCTAATGACAAGCTAGAAGTTAACATTTCACTAACTCCAGCAGAGACGCTAATGGCCAGGCTATTCACATGGAGTTTTAGTTAGGAGAAGAGACAGTGGCAAGTGGGGGAAGATGAATTATCACCCCAGCACACACAGCCCTTCCATACACTGCTTTTCCCCTAAACAGCTCCTGTCAGTCATACCACAGGCTCAGTGATATCAGAGGGCCAATGCAGCATTCTGTATGTGATGGAAACCACTAAATGTTAATATAATAGTATTTCCCAATATCATTTAAGTTACTGAAGGTATGTTGTGCACTGCAAACTACTAAAGCCTGTGGGAGAGCCGGAAAAAGAAGTGACCCCTAATCTCAAAGGATTTACAATATATTACAATACCTAAGCCACATATATAGAAGTATTTCTCAGACAGCAGTTCTCAGAATCACAGGTTTGTTACAAAAGAAGATTCCTAGAATCCAAAGTTGATAGGACCGAGGAATCTACATTTAAGGCAAGTCCCCAGGTAATGATTTTAAAATTTATTTTGAAAGTTTATTTGTTTCTTGAAAGAGAGACAGAAAGATGGAGACCTCTAGCAGGGCCTTGGCCTGCTGCTATCCTACCTCCAGCCTTCCAGCCAGCCCCAACTGTGAGTGCTCCCAGTGTGTTAAGGTCTACCTGGGATTCAAATCCCAGGTCTTCCCTGTGGCTCCAATCGCTTCTCGGCCTTTTGGCTAAGATCAAGTGTAGTATCTGTTCTTATCAGTTTAATATCCTGCAAGGGGGCCCCACCACCTTTGCCTCCACAGCTGGGCCCCCAGAGTCACTGGACACACTGATATACACTAAGGTTTGAGGAGCATTGGTGTTGAGTAAATGGAGCCTCTAAGCGTGGGTATAATGGCTTCATTTTTGTGTCCATACAATCCAAGTAACCATAGCTTATAGAGGAGTTAAAAAAAAATTTGAAAAAAAAAAGTACAGCATATAGGTCTTGGGATGAAAAATATGTGGCCAGTGTGTTTGTAGAGCAGAGAAAGCAGCAATAGGAGGTAAGGAATAGCTTGACTTTTGCGACAACCAGAGGAATGAGTGAATGTGATCCCAGTATTTATGGAATGCCTTGTTGAGTTACTGACATTGCTTATGGTAAACGCTTAGTCTAATGGTTTTTATTACGCTGTGAGGTCAGGAGGAAAATCCAGAGATTCACTTCTCCACAAATATTTATCAACAGAAGCTTTGGGAATGAAAACACACCAGGAAGCAGGTGACTTTACGCATGTGCCCGTCTTCATGTGGCTGAGTTGGGGAGATTGGGTATCTATGGGATGGAATATATGGTGGCCCCTGGTAGGTTTAGGGTACCCTGATTGTAATATAGGTTGGAATCCTATTTCGGAGAGAAGAAGCCTGAAATGTGGGAAGGAGAATATATAGAAAGACAATAGGTAGAAAGGGGGATGAACGTGTTGGGAGTAGGAGGCAGCTCAGGGAAATGCAGCTGTTGCACTGTTCCCTGGCCGTCTCACCAAGGAGATTTCTGTGACAGAGCCCTGTGTGATTTCCAGCCTGTGGTCAAACTGCCGAGCAAAAGCTGCAGGGTTACAAAGCCTAGATGAGGTCCTGTGGCCCAATAGAAAGGACCTTGCTTTTTGTAATGAGAAAATCCAGAGAGACTTCAGTTTGAGCCTAGAGTGGGAGGAGATGAACTTGCTGGAAAGGAGCATGATGCCCAGTGTGTGTTGGGGCCAAGTGGAATCAGGTGTACACAGAAAAGGAATGGGTCATGCTCAAAGCCTGAGTCCAGGCAACTGGCTTGTGAAGGACTTTTGTGGCAACCAGAGGAAGGAATGAATGTGATCCCAGTGTTTATGGAATGCCTTGTTGAGTTACTGACATAGCATAATAAAAACTTTACCATAGCTAAAGACCAGCGACCCTGAGATGTTCTCCCACTGCACCGAAAAGGGTTGTACATTATATGACTAGAAATGGGATAAGGGAGAAATAGAGTCCAAGAATGGGGTAGTGAGAGACTGGGGTGGAAGTCTTTGGACAAATCCTTCTCTTATTCTCCACGTAGTCATAGGCCATGGATCAAGGAGTCCTTCCCTACTTTGTGGGATTCTGCCTTCAGGATTCTTTATCCTGACAGGAAGAAATGTACTTGTGTGGAGATACAGTTTATCCTGTGAACAGACCTGCTTACTCAGTCCTTGGGGCAGTCGTAAACTGAGTGCGACAATGGCATAAAAACAGAGGAAGCCTATTTTGCCCCTTCCTGGCCCCAGATTTGACACTTTGCCTCAAGAAGCAAGCTGTTCTTGTTCAGTGGCTCCTCCACACTTTCTGTTGTTGCTGTAATAACTAATTAAAGGTTGAGAAGTACATTCTCTAATCTGCTTTAGAACTCTTGATCCCTCTCCAGAACCCTGGGTAATCTCTCCTTCTTGGCACAGGGTTTCTTTCTGGCACCCAGAGAGTGCTGAGGGGTTGCTGGGCCCTGTTGTACCAGGGCTCAGCACTGTATGGGGAGTAAAAAATGCGCAAGGGTTAGAAGGGTTAGCTGGACACACCCTACACTGCTGTTCTGAAGCAGCTAGGAGGCCCTGAGAAGCTGTATCAGAACCCCACTGGGGCAGATTGCCCTGCAGGAAGCCCTCTGATTCCTGCACACCCTCGTTTGTGGTCCTGTGAAATGGTGCACCATGGGAGTGGTGCTAGATCTCCCATATTCTCAGCATGGAGAGGGAAACGACAAAGTTAAGATAGCTAATGTATTTTTCAAAAAGCGCAACACGCCAGCATGTAATCATTTAAGTAAATGTGTGTTAGTCTTTTTAAAGTAGCTTCAAAGTATACGGAAAGTGCTCTTGTCTCTCTGGCATTTTCTCTGAGTATACTTAGCAGTGGACAGCTTTTATACTTGGAAGGTGAATTGCTTCTCCCAAATTTTGGATGGCTCAGAAGACAGGATCAATGAATAAAGTAGGTGAGCAAACAAGGCTCAGTTATAATATCTTGATTTTTTTTTCTTCATGTAAAATAGTCCTAAAGCAATTGTAACGATAATTCCAAAATGATAACAAGAAATGGGAGCCCAACTGGAATCAGCCTTTAAGGTACACTGTAAGGCCCATTGGTTGAAAACATAGAGGTTGCGTCACTATTTTACATATGTAATTCATATGCCTACTATCATTTAGTATTATCAATTAACACTAAACTATAGTTCGCAGTGAAATTTGCTATTTGTCTGAAACAGAGCTCTTTGACTATTTATTTGTCTCCCCTCCCACACACACTCAGAGGTAGTGGGTGCTCTGAGAGCACACAGAGAGACAGAGAGAAAGAGGAGAGAGAGAAAGCACCCTCAAATGGCACGTGGTCACATGGCAATGCCTTTCCCTTCATTCTCTACCCTGTCAGGATTTGGGGCACACACACACGTGCATTCAGAGTGTTTTTCAAGCTACCAGGGCTGGGATTTGAACTGCAGAGTTGGCCATATGGGATTCAACTCCAGGCTGCAGGACTGGCCTTATAATGTGTTTCTTTTTTGTTTTTCTTTCTTTTTTTTAGGACTTTTGCCATGGCATGAGTTCACCAGAGAGACAGACAGAGATAGATAATGAGAGGGAGAGTGAGAAATCACCCTTCCAGGGGAGACAGTCATATTGCAATTCCTTCTCTTCTAGTCTCCTCCTGGGATTTTGGGCACTCATGCACTTAGGTTCGGTGTGATTTTCAAGCCACCAAGTCCCATCTGGGACTTGAACTGTGGTTGGCTATGTGGGAATCCAGAGCCTTAACCATCATACCACCTGCTGGCTCCTATCATGTTCTTTATACACATAAGGTGACTGAAAATGTTGATTTTGAATAAACAAAAATATGTTATGACTTTTACCAAAATTGATGCTTTGGTTAGCACAAGGTTGAAGGACAAACAGCTTTTCTTCACCGCATGAAGAGAGTATGAAGAGTTAGAGCAAGTACACTTTGTATTAGCCAAGACAACCAACTTTATTAGTGACAATAAAGGAGAGAAGCTCTATTTGAACTGGGCTAAACTAAAAAAAAAACAAAAAACAAAAAACTTTTATGCTTCTAACAGACCTTTTAGTTGCCTAAACATTTGAGTGCTTTAGAAGGATAACCTTAGACATATCATGAATATTCTAAATTTTTTCCTTGGCATTTGGAAATTTCAAGCAAAGAATGTCTGTCTTTGCTCAAGTTGCACACTCTTCAACTTGGGCAGTTCAGCAAAATCTGAAAGATAAGATATGAATGGGTCTATCTATTCATGTCATCACATGGAAAAGCTAAATTGCTGGACTGTTTGATGAAAGGACAGCTCAGTTTTCACTAAACTGCAAGTGGGCCTGGCAGATCCTTAGCTGGAAACCACCGAGGACCTCTCATTTCTGAACACTACGTCTTGACAACTGATAACTGTTTCTTCAATTTACAGTCCAGTTATGTTTTTAAAAATTCTAAGAGAAGTGCCAAGAGCCCTTTAAATCTCTGTCTCTTTTGAGAGACTGACCCATAGTATAAATATGACTGTAAGAGATTAACCTGTGTCATAGTAACTGAACACTACAGGCATTCCGTAAAATCGCTCCAGAGGTAATAAGCACAGAGAACGTGCCATAGCATATATTTTTGATTTATTCAATCAAGTAAAAGGGGAAGTTAGACTAAAAAATACATAAACAATTTCAATTTTTCTCTGTATTGCCTTGAAACCTAAAATAAACTTTCAAAAAATAGGAGAGGAAAGTATGACCAATAAGTGGTATTCAGCAATTACTTTTATTTTTACTTTATTGCATCTATATTTGTTTATGTATTTATAGAGAGTTTTGCTATAGGATGCGTGTGTTTGCCAGAGACACAGAGAGAGACAGAAAGGCAGAAAGCAAGAAATCACCCCCACCCCCCGGGAATGGCCATGTTGCAATCCCTTCTCCTCCAATTTCCTTTCAGGATTTAGGGCATGCATGCACATGCGCCTGGTGTGAGATTAAGCTGCTGGTCCAGAACTTCAACCATGGTTGACTACATGGGAGTCTAGCAATGTGACTATTATGCCATCTGCTGATCCCATATTTTTATTTATTTAAAGGGCATGTACGCTCACCAGGAGATTAAGGGAGGGGGAAAAAGAGAGACAATGCCTCTAGTGGGAGCATGGTCACACCACAATCGTTTTCCCCTCCATTTCTCCATCTCATTGGGATTTTTGGCATGTACATGTAGCCTTTTTTAAGCTACTGAGTTCAGGATTTGAACTGCAGGGGACTTTGCCAGAGCTTGACCACTGTGCTTTGGGGCTGGACTGTTACTTTTAAATAAAAGCAAAAAGCACAGCTAAATGTATTGCCTAAAAATTGTGCTATAAAATATAAAAAGCCCATATTGCAAAGCCTTTTAGAGATATAAATGATTCAGGGTCCATATGCTTCTCTAAGAGTTTTATTTACTTGGTCAAATCTCTTAAATTTAAGAAGGGTTTTGCAGCTCAAAACTCTTCACATGAATTCTTAGTGAGAAAGGAGTATTTTATAGGCTATATGGAACATCAACCTATTTAAAAATAATAATGTTATTAAAAATATTGAGTGATTTCTCACTTTACCTCTCACCATCTCCCTGTCTTGCTCTGGCGAACACACATGACCTATGGCAAAACCCTTAAAAAATATAAGCAGTATCAAAGAATGTTTTGAACCAAAAGTTACTTATGAGTCTACTATCTTAGCATTCTTTTTCCATGTTTAATGTATTATCTTTCAATTATTACCCATATATATGCATGTTCTTATTTCCTTTTTTTGGAGAGATTTTCACTGTAGGGCGCGTGCGCTCGCCAGACAGACAGAGAGAGACAGAAATCACCCCCCAGGGGGGATGGTCACGCCGCAATCCCCTCTCCTCCATTCTCTTGGGATCTTGGGCATGCACGCACACGCGCCGGCGTGAGTTTTAAGCCACCGGGTCCGGGACACGAACCGCGGTCGACTATGTGGGAGTCCAGCGACATAGCCATTACGCTAACTGCTGGTTCCCAATATCACTATGTCTTTAATCTTAGATGTGGTATTGACAAAACTCATTGGCCGTGTCAGCATGCAGGTAATGAGGGAGCAAACAACTCGTGATGCACAGGCCAAATTTGTCAGATATGTTAAATACAGTACAGGAAGGAAGGAAAATGGAAGACATCTTAGAATGGAATATATGGCGGGATAAACAAGATAGTTACTTTAAGCTGAAAAGAGTAAAAAAAAATTAAGTCATAGGTTTGATTCTTCTGGGCTGACAGTTATGTCACCCCCAAATTGGTGCCCATTAGTAACACCCATTGTAGTCTATTGGGCCAACGTGTGCTTAGCCCAGGAAATGCAAATACAATAAGACCCGTGGTTGTTCAGCAGCCTATTTGGCAGGTTACAGCTATTGCCAGGTGTACTTGGCCCTATACGTTTGATGGAGGACGAGTCATCTTTGGCTCCAGGCACCTTCCATCTGCTGGGCCCTCTTGCTCAAAGTTCAATTTGGGTCCTTGTAACCATATCAGTAGTAGAGAAGACTCGTGTGGCAGAAAAAGAAAGGTAAGATAAACGAGCATTGTGTAAGTAAGATGCAGGTAGCGTGGCCCTTTCACCCACTTATACCTTATCCTGTATTAACCTAACTCACCTAATTTCCCTCATATCACTAAATGTGTGCATGTGTGTGTGTGTGTGTGTGTGCACATGTTTTAACTGCCAGAGAGCGTATGTACTCACCAGAGGGAGAGAGAGTGAGAGGAAGAGAGAGAGAGAAGAGAAAAACCACTCTCTAAGGGGCACGGTCATGTTTTATTCTCTTCTCCATTTCTCTAACCTGTCAGAGTTTCAGGCACAAAGGCACATATTCTTGGCAAGCTTTTCAAGCCACTGGGGCTGAGAGCTGAACCTTGGTGGGCCATGTAGTATCTTGCTATTCAAGCACAGGCCTTAACCAATGCGCTACAGGGCCAGCCCTCACAATGTGTTTTAAACAGACAATATATTGTACAATACGAAACATTAATTTGATTGTGAGTCTTTTTGTTCCATGACCCTGGGATAGCCTGCCTGGTAGAGTACTTAGTTACCATATGACAAGATCATAAAAATTTAAAAGTTATTCAATCTTTAATAGAAAAGGATTATGATACCCCTTCTCTGGACAATAAAGGAATCCGTGTGGGCCAGAAGACCAAAGCTGATTTAGTAGCAAGACGGAGTCTTAAATCAGCATGCCTCTATTAAAGTGTTGTAATTTAGCTCAGGACAAAGTCCTAGTGTGGCTACAACATGGCGAACCACGAACCATGATGCTAGGGGAGACAAGGCAGAAAAGACACATACTGTATGAATCTACTTGCAGAAAATATACAGGATGGGCAAATTCGTAGAGGTAGGAAGCAGATTAGAGAGGTTACCAGGGCCATGGGAGGCAGGAATGGGAAATTGTTAATGAGGAGGGCGTTTCTGTTTGGGGTGATAAAAGGGTTTTGGAGACAGCGGTAATTATCGTACAATATTGTAAAGGTAATTAATGCTACAGAATTATACATGTAGATTATTAAAAGGATCTACATGAAAAATGTTATGTATGCTTCATCACAATAAAAAAAGTGTGTGCACCATAAATAAAATAGTGTGAACTGTGTGCCATTTGTTGCTTTAATAACATCCTAGGATAGAGTAAACATTTGAAGTACCTCCCAATCAGGAGTCTATACTTGGCATAGTAAGCTAGCACTGGAAAGGCCTTGCTTGGGAATCCACACCTAGAGTCCATTACTATAAGCCCACTTCAAGTAGGCCCACCTAAATATATTCTAGGTGATTTGTTAATTAAAGTAAGCACATGTTGCATGTTTTTAAAATTGGGGTGGAGTCCTGTTGTCCTCTCCATCTCAAGTCATTGAAGGCAACCAATATTCACCAAAAGAAGATGAAAGTTGTGAACAGACAACTATTTCCCTTCTCTGTGGTGGCTGAACAAAGCCAACTGAAATCCCTCAGAAGTGGCAGGAAGTCCTAGGGGCTTTCCATTTTGCTCCCTGCCCAGTGAGTGAAGCCCCCGTATTCAATGGAGCAGATCGCTGGGGGAGATCACAGTCAGTCAACTTTCCTTCATTGAGGAAGCTTCAGGGCCAAGGGAAGGCCCTCAACAGAGCTGCCTGTTTTCTGCGGGCTGTCTCACTGAACAAGAAGGGCAGCTGCTAGGGAGCAGACTCCCTAGCTCTTTGTACTGGATTTTCTGGATGCTGTTTGGTACAAAAATATGATCACATCACTGATACTGAAAAAGTGTTTTACTGAAAGGGACAAAAAAAAAAAAAAAAAAAAAAAAAAAAAAAAAAAAAAAAAAAAAAAAAAAAAAAAAAAAAAAAAAAAAAGGAAAGCGTCTTGGTAAACATAGTGCATAGAGAATGAACAGAAGTATAAAGAAGTGGATAGGGAAGGTGGAGAGGGCTTTGCAGAAACCAACAAGCACAATAAAACGCTTTCTTTTCCAGTCATATGAATTCTCAGCTCCCTAGCAAAAGTGCAAACGGGCCACAAAAGATAGCAACGAACGAGTGTTATTTCGTGTTCTTGTTTTAAGCTTACTTTAGATGTCTACCTCCTTAGGGAGGCTGGTTCCTTGGAAGAAGCAAGCTGCTCAATCATTGTCACTATCAGTGTCTAGATATTCAATGCCTAGCAATGATAGAATCAGGTAGAGGAACATTTTACAGGGCAAGACGGAGATTAAGACCTAGAGACTTGAGAGACTAGCAGATTAGTGTTAGCACACCCAGTGAAGAGGGAAGAAGCTGCTTCTCTACCTGCCCCATTAACTGCCAATCCACTGGTCAACCCGGGACTAATGACAGAAAGGAGAAGCTCCACAGAAACCATGAAGCAGCTGCAAACGGAACCATTAATCTCTGTGATAAAGCGTAAAGGAAAAGTAGTTCTCTAGCTGATGAAATGCTGATGGCTCTTCTGACTAGAAAGGGGACCCCTCCCCCCTTGGGGGTACCCCAGGAATGGTTTGGGGGATCCCAAGTCCCTTGGCAGCACCCAAGCATTTTATTATAATCATAATGGGAATAAATGGTGTTCTTTTAGAAATACTCCTCTGAAATTTGCAAATGGTTTCAGCTTCAGCAATTTAATGACTTTTCTCAGAAACACCAGATGAGAGAAAGGGACCCACTTCCACCTTGATACTGCCAATTATTTGTGCTGAGCCCTCAGGAAGGAATTGAGAGTCCTGCCCCAGGAAACATGGGGTCTCACACACTATCTGCAACTGCTCCCATGGATCAAGGTCTCCTTGGTCTTTCGTCTCAGAGCTGAGGCACTCCATGCGAGGACTTGCTGGGGATGGACCTACTAGTGGGGCTCCCAGGCTTCCTACAGACTGCACCTTTTTGCAGGTGAAAGAACTTTATGGGGTCCCAGATTCAGAGCTTTCTTGGACCATGATAATTTCAAACAACTATCACCCGCTTTCTATGTCCCTGGTCTATTCTATGGCTTTATATTTGGAAAATTCAAAAAATTTGTAGGAAAATGGAATTAAAGTATGAGTTTATTTTGGTGCAAAAAGAAAAAAAGGAAGTCTATGCATAGTTTTTTCATAATACATATTTTCCATGAGCCATTTGAAGACTCAAAGACTCCTTATATGTAGTAATTCATTTAAACCTTCAACACATCTAAGTTCTGTACTGGTTGCTGAGGTAGTGAGTCTAAGTAATTTGCTCAAGGTCAGCAAGCAAGTAAAGGGCAGAACCAGCTGAGCCACGAAGCAAGCTCTTCAGCTGGTATGTGCCACCTCTCATAGTGTGTACTCAGCCAGTAGCTGAGGGGTTGACAGACTACTATGACTGGTGGGACCCCTCTGCTCTGCAGCTTAACTTACAACACATGAATGTCTGTGGGGCTTCCTCTCCCACATCCTCTGGGCTGGGCCCTGCTCACCACTCTGGGCACTTGGTAAAGTGGGTTTGAATTCCCTCACCCTGAAGATTATCTGTGACCTACATAAAGTCACTCATCATGGGGCTGGCAGGTGGCATGGGAATTCGTAAAGACATCGAATTCCCACATGGCCAACCATGGTTTGAGTCCTGGGCCTGGTGGCTTGCCTTCTCTCTTTCTCTCTTCCCTTTCTCTCTCTGTACTTCTCTGGTCAAATGAAAAAATATTAATAACAAATAGAATTAAATACATAAATAATTTTTTTTTTTTTTAAAAAAGAAAGTCACTCATCTTTAAATGGAGACTTCCTTTGGAAGGAAAGAAGAATTAACCTTTATGAAAGCACTTGATACAGGACTTTGCACAAAAATAGGCTGTCAATAAATCTTAGTTCTCGTTTCTTGCCTTTTCCATAGAAAATACAGCTAATCCAAATAAAGAAGTGCCTATTTTAGCCACAGGTCTTAGGAACTTCATGTGTTTGCTTAGTCCCCCAGAGGAGGAACTGTGAGTGTATATGGGTTCGATGTGTGAGCGGGTAGAACTGGGCAGGGCATACACCAGGCCATTAATAACCCTGTGGCTGTATGTTTGAAAGCCAAGGCTATGTTCATACAAGGCCTCACTATGTTTTTACAGCTCCACAAGCCATTTGTCTACCTCAGCTAGTTTTAGAATTTTGATGTTTTCTCTTTTTCCAAAAAGAAAGTGATTTACATTGCAGAGCAGTTTCTGGCCTTGGCAGGCTGCAGACGGTGCCTGAGCATTCTTTATTTTTTTCTTTAACTGTTTATGAAGGATGGAGAATCCAGCTTGGAGAGACCCTAAATCCTACGAATTCTGTTAAAAAATTTAGCTCTAACTACTTTTTGAGTATAAAAAGAAAATAATTGATTTTAAAATATGTACATGTATATATAAGTTGGGATTCTGCCGAGATGAGGGAGGTGGTGGTTAGGGAATACGGGAACCTGTAGAACTCTCAGAAAGGCTGGGATGGGGATTTCCTGGGGATCTCCAGGGTGGGCTGGTCCAGGGGAAGCTTGGACGTGGTTGGTTTAAGGGTTTCCAGGAAGTGAAGGCTCTTAGTGCTGCCTCTGACAGCTCAGAAAAAGGTAAATGTTACTTACAACTAATTTTCATTTGAACCCTAGTACACCAGGTGAGAAAATCACACATCTTTTGCCAAAGTGACTTGCATTCCATGCAATTCTGTAACAACACAACCAGCTGTCCTTGATTAGACTGAGGGCATATTTAGCACTTGCATCACTCGCAGAATCAGGCAGCCTCAAGTCGTATAGCCGTGACGGTGGTCACTCTTAGTGCCCCACTTTCCAGCTAAAAAATAGAACAATAATTTGAAACATGTTTAGGGCTCTCTACAAATAAGAGGCTGACCTAGGACTTAGAGCGTCTGACTTCTTGATGGTTTGTTTATTTTCTTTCTTTCTCCCACTAGTTTCTTCTCCCCAGCCCGTGTGACTGCTGCTTATCAGCACCAGGCAGCTAGTGACTTTGCCACTAATGGCCAGCAGGGTCAACTTCTGGGTATGCGGCCTGTGTGGTCATGCAGGGCCCCACACTTAGAAGGACCCGCACTTGGTTTAGTGTTCTGCTATGGCTATCTTAATGTTTCTTGAAAAAGCAGCCAGTGAGACCAGCCTGTGGTATGACAGTGAAGGGCTGGGTCCTATATAGCTGCCTGTGTTTCGTTTTTTTTTTTTTTTTTAGAGGTTTTTGCTATAGGGCATGTGCACTCGGCGCATGCGCTCGCCAGAGAGAGACAGAGAGACAGAAAGTGACAATCCCCCCCCAGGGAGGATGGCCGAGCAGCAATCCCTTCTCCTCCATTCTCCTCTTGGGATCTTGGGCACACACGAACACACGCTTGGCGTGAATTTAAGCCACTGGGTCCGGGGCTGGAACCGCAGTTGACTACATGGAAGTTCAGCGACATAGCCATTACGCTAACTGCTGGTCCCTGGCTGACTGTGCAGTTTGAGTCCCAGACCTAGTAGCTTGAAAAACATGCCGGGTACATGTGTGTGCATGCCCAAAATCCTGAAAGGAGGGAGAAATGGAGGAGAAGGGTTTGTGATGCAGCCATTCTCCAGGGATGATGCTTTTTTTGCTTCCGTGCGTTTTCTTTCTCTCTCTCTCTCTTTTTTTTTCTTTCTCTGGTATGCGTACATGCCCTCTGGCAAAATAAAAACAAACAAAAAACCAAAACAGAGCCATTGTTTTCATTTTACACTGTGCCTCGAAAATTGTGTAGCTAGTCTCAACAGTTAGGCTTAACCCTGTCCATTTGCCTGGCGTGGTAGCAGTCACGTTCTTCCTTCCCCCTGCATGTCAGTTTGTGCCCCGCTGATGAGAGACTGCCGTTTCACTTCTCACATCCTCTGTCTGCTGTCTTGGAGTTTTGGCCAACTTGGGGAGAGTGAAGGCTGTGAGCACACAATCCAGATTTGACCATGCTGCAGAGTGTCTGACAGGCAGCCTCCATGAGCATGCGGTTCCTCTTGGGGGGACCCACTGTGTACTTCAGAATGAGCACAAAAAGTGACCGTGTCATGACGATTTGTATGACACTAAGGAAGGTGTCAGGGCTGTTGTGGAAATGGAGATGGTCAGTGTTATCATTTTGAAAGTAAACAGACAAAGGAGTGGGGGTAGTGGTTGCTGAGGACCCAAAGTTGCAGTGAGCAAAGATCTGTTTGTATTCAGTCGCATAGGCAGCCGGAGGCTTGGACCCTTACCTGTCCCTACGGTCTATGTTTGACTTCTCTAGTGCAGCACCTTCTGTTCCGATCTGCTCTGTGTCTCGAGATGTAACTGTCTGGGCCACCTCCTTAGACAGGATTTTCATGAAACGTCAGGGTTGTTAGATTTCACGGTGTCAGGAATCAAATTCCTGGTCAGTGTGTGTGAAGCTGGAGGCTCCTGGTCACGCTGTCACACGCAAGTGCAAGGGAACAAGTAAGACAACTTGAGAGGTAGAACTCCCGATTGCTAAAAGATAAGCCCTCAGGCCTGAGTTTAGGGTTGTGTAGTTTGTGGTGCTAGTCAAAAGGGGTGGGGTAAGGGTGTTCTAATTTAGCCTGCACCCCCATAATGTGTCAGAGGTGTTCCCTTTTAGAAATTCACACAAGGCAAGAAGTGGGCTAGCTGACTGCCCGTAGAGTCATTATTCAACTTGGATTTTACCATAAGATTTCTTTTTTTTCTTTTAATTGCCAAAGGTGTGTGCACTCATTAGAGAGACAGACAGAGAGAGAGAAAGCAGCCTTCGATGGGGTGTGGTCATGCTGCAATTCCTCTTCACTTCTCCATTCTGTTTGGATCCTGGGCACATGCACATACATATCCTATGTGTTTTTCAAGACAGGATTGAAATGGCAGTTGGCCATATGGGATCCTATTTCTTCACCACTAGGCCATGGAGCCTGCCCTACCATAGGGTTTTAATTATATACATCACACACACACACACACACACATATATATATATCAGCTCACCTGTGGTAGATCGTGGTGGTAGACACTGCTGTTTTGCAGGCTGTGACCATATGGGAAACCTGGTTTTGGTTCTCAGCCCATTCTAAAAAACTGGGTGCAATGGCAGGCACCTATAGACCCAGTTACTTCAGAGGCTGAGGCAAGAGAAGCATGTTATAACAATTTACATATGGAGAGAGTCAGGAAGGCCCCAGGAACATCTAGGCTGCTTTTCTGCTTCACACATTTCCCTTGAATTTCCCTAGAACTTTTCAGAGTACATGGTTGGCAGCTCGGGCATCAGATGAGCCTTTAGTCCTAGCCTGTGGGTGCAGATAGAGAGACCAGCTAAAGCCAAATCTTCTGCTGTGCTCTTTGAGACTCTCACAAAAGATGGGCCCAGTTTCTGGCCATGATTTAGGTTCTGAGTGGCTTTGTACCTACTTTGTCTGAAATTGTCTTAAATTGTCAAAGGACAGAACCTAGTTTTATTCTAGAAATACTATTTTCTTTTGCTTAGCACCGTTTGGGGCTGACTCTGTGGCCTGGTGATTAAGAGAGCCAGATTCTACAGGGCTGACTGTCCAGCTCAAGTCTTAGACATGGTGGCTTGAGAAACATGTGGGTGCATGTATGTGCATACCTGAAAGCCCGGAAGGAGGGAGACGGAGGACAAAGGATAGTGATGTGACTATTCCCTCTGTGGGTGTGTGTGTGGGGTGCTTTCTCCTCTTGCTCTCTCTTTTCTGTCTCTCTGTCTCTCTGAGGCAAATGCATGTGCCAGCTAGAAAAAACAAAAACAACCACAACAACCTCTTCCCCCCCCAAAAAAAATAAAAAACATCCTTTTGGGGTGGTAGCTTTTGACTCTTGGCAGGAGAAGTTAAACACAAATTGGATAACTTGCCTGCATTTAGATAATATATCAAGTTTGTGTGCGCTTGGTTTGGTGCCTAAGTCTTCCCCGTCAGAGTCCTTTCTCCTCAGCCCTTAGAGCTTCCAACATCTCTCCCAGCTGATAGATCTTCCTTAAAATGATCGATGCTTTTCAGAAATGTTGCAAGGGAAAATTGACTTTTGTCCAAGCAATTCTATTTTTATAGGCAATAGAGGTGCATTTTCTTGGAAAGAATCAAATCATGCATCATTTTCTAAAGCAAGCTGTGACTCTTCATTCAATTTATCCTCTTTCTTAAGTCTTTTAAAGTAGGGAACTTACAGATTCATTTAAAAGGAGGCTAATAATTATCCCTAAAAATGCTAACAATGGATCTGCTAATAATATGTCTTTCTAAAAATTAAACTGAAGAGGTTTTTTAAATGCTACATTCTCATCTTGAAAAGAGAGTATGGCTAAATGCTTGCCTTTTTTTTTTTTTTGTTTTGTCCTCTGTTCTTTTGGCAGACTTATCGACTCTCATTGGTTACATCTCCCTATCACATTCCATTTTCAAATGTTAATCATTAGTCATCCTGCATGACCTTTCCATGCAGAAGGCAGAATATAATTATTAAGGGCTGCCCCTTCAACAATTGAGAGGAGGGGTTGGGAGGTCTACAAATGGCTTAGGGTCGTGTCCTGGGTCAAAGAAAGATGAAAGCTTAGTCTAGTGGTCAGCCCCTGGGGCCTGGGAAAGGTAGCCCTCTGAAAGCTGTGGAAACTGAGAAGGAAGAAGGTCCATCTGCAATCTCTGCTGCACTCAGGGAAGACAGGGCCTTGCAGGCTCTCAGAAACCTGTTTGATTTGCTGCCCATTCCACAGGATGTTTAGTAATAAACAGAGTTCAATGACCAGAGTCTAGACAAACAAATCACTGCCCTGGCAAACCCCGTGCGTGATGACATGTTATGTCTATGCAATGCATAGAGAAAGGAACTAGCTTTGAAATTCTAACACACTGCCTTTGTGAGCTAGCAGCAAAAAGGAGAGGCTGAGACAGGGATTCAAACAGACCCCATTCTGGCCAAATTAGAAGGTATTCCCCGCTTTGTGGCTTGGGATTTTCCTGCTCTGTCTTCCTCCAGGCATTAGGAAGCTGCCTGAACTGTAGTGAAATGTGAGAGGTTTAAATATTAATATTCCTGGAGCCTTCGGGGTAGACCCAACCACCTGCTTCCCCCATAGCAGCTGTCCTAGACGGTTTTCACTAGAGAGACACCATTTTTCTCTTTAAGCAAAATAGTTCATCAAAGTTGAATTTTAATTGAGCCAGGATGGCTTCCAAGATATTTCATGTGCACTGGCTAGCTTTATCTCTGTCATTTGGAAGTGGAGCGAAATCTCAGAACTTCCTCATTTCCGCCCCCCTCCTGTCAAAGGAAGTGCAGCATCAGCACAAGGGCACCCTGGCAGGTTGTGTGTTATCTGTACGTAGGATAAACAGGAACATCCCAGTTCTTTTGGGACTAGGAGCAGGAAAAATGCTAAGGAAGAGCTGAGCCGGCTGAGTTCCCTGTAAAATAATCCCTAGAGTAAAAACAGCAAAAACAGCATTTTTTTTTTTTGAACATGTGCTTCTTATAAATACAGTCCAGGATGATAAACTGTGTATACAACAAAGAATGCTTAGAAAATGTGGTTGGTAGTATTCTTCTGTGAATGTACTAGGAATTTTTTCATTTTGAAATAATTCATGCTTAGCATTTATCAAGGGAGGTTGTTTTACAATTATTCAAATACATTTTTCTTTGCAGGCATTGAATTGTTCACTCAACGTTGATGGTTTCTCACAAATATTGACTGGCCCTCTCTAGACCAGAAGATTCAAAACTCAAACTCCCCTTTGGTATCTAGCCTTTTAAGGTCATCTCTCTGCTGATATCTTGCAATTAATCGGGAACATTTTAATAATGGAATAATAATTGCTGTTTGCTTATCATTGAGAGGAATTTTCCCCCATGCATTTATTTTTAGAAAGACTAGATTGTTGTCTAACACATGGTAATGCTGATAAAGACTCCACCGTGTGAGAGATTTTCGTGAATGAGGAACAAGAATCTGTAGTGTTTTTGCTCATATTTGTGAAGAATTGAGAATTTTCCATTTTTATAATTGCTGAAAGTATGGGAACTGCTAGCATATAAGGTGTTTATGTAAATACCCATAAATCTACTAAAGCGCTTATGTGTATAACAAAATACGCAGAGATGAACAAATGATGAAGTGATCAAAACTAAAAGCCCATTTTTGCTATTCTTTTCAGAGACAAGGTTTTGTTATAGACATAAATTACGTTCTCTACAATTCTCTGAGAAAATGAAAGTATGTTCATTTGTATTACTTGTTTTTAATGGAATGTTATTTGTTTCCTTTTTTTCTTAAGGAATAAAATATGATCAGTTCTACATATGTATTAATTAAAATTTTAAATGGAAAATGGAAGGATTATATCTGATCCTACCCTAACATTTACCTCAGACATGAAAACGTTCACATTTTGAATAACTTGATGCCTTTTTAAATTAGGTTTTAAAAATCATGAACTGTATTAAATAAGCTCACTTATTAGGTACGTATAAATGTACGCGTGATGCTGGAATTGCAATAGGGGAATAGAAACATATTAAAATTCTTTCTCAGCTATTGCAAAGATTCATCAGTTTAAACTCTTTGAAATTCAAGGTATTCTTTGTCACTTTTCAGGTGGGGAGGTAAATGTGACTTGTGTAGAGTATCATCATTCTCATGCAGAACGTCCAAGACAGACGGAGGCACCGAGCTCACCAGTCTGATCACACTAACTCATCCATTTCTACATGTATTCAACACTTGAGGACCTATTATGTGCCAACCTCCCACTCAGTGCTGGCATCACAATGGAGAATGAAAGCAGTCAAGCTCTTGTCCTGAGAGGTGGATATTGGAAGAGTGATACAGTCAGACTTGCATTTTGAAAAGCTCAGTCTTATTTATTTCAGAGTTTTAAAGATAATTACAGAGGGCCCAGTTGTGGTGGTGCATGCTGCTGAGATGCTGTGCTTGGCAGGCTAGACCACATGGAAGCTCAGGTCTGATTCCTAGTCCAACCTAAATGCCAGGCATGGTAGCATGCACCTATAATCTCTGCAGTCTGGAGAGGCTGAGGCAGGAGGATCACGATAGAGCAAGAGCCTGTATTTTTTTTTTTAAAGATAATTATATAATTTAAGTAAATTTCTGGAATATAAACTTTTAATATTAGGCAAATTGAAAAAGTGACATGTATTCAGCCATAAGAGTATTGATTAAGTTTCCAAGAAGTGTTTTAATACTACTATGGTGTATATTACTGTGTGTAGATGAGTTTTAAAAGAGATTAATGCAGTAGATTCTTCTTTCCTCATTCTTTTTTAAGTTTTACTTATTGTTTTGGTGAAGGCTAAAGCTTTTGCTACTTAGTTAATAGCTTTATTGGATAAGAATTCACAAGCAGTTGAATTAATCTCTACCTTGAAACCCAATTGTCCTTGTTAGCTGAAAAAATAATCTAGATAGTTCAAGAGAAGTAGTCCAGTTAGTGAAGACTCAATCATTTCCAGGCTAGCTCCACCCTAGGCCACCTCCTGGGAGTGATATGTGCATTCTTGGAAGGGGAGGTCAGGTTGCACTGGGAGACTGGTTTGGGGGAATCTTCTAGCTCTCTGGTCTGGGACTGGGACCCTTTGAGATGTCTTTGGACCTCTGGTTTTTAAGAACTTTTAGTCTTAGTCCCTCCTGGATTCCATTATGCTCACTTGGACTGTTGTAATACAGTTGGGCCATATAACAAAACAGCATAAACTGGATGGCTTTAAAATGACAGAAATTTATTTCTCGTAGTTCGGGAGGCTGGGAAACCCAAGATCAAGGCATTTTATATGGGCATTGATTCCACTTATGAGGGCTTCAGCCTCATAACTTAATCATCTCCTGAAGACCCTTCTGTCTTAATCTGATCACCAAGGGTTAGGAGTGCAACATACACATTTTAGGGGATGCAAGCATTCACACTGTAGCCGGGCCTCTCCTTAGCAGCCCACAACACTCCATATCCTTGTTCCAACCAGAAGAAACTTGGGAACTATGGCCCTTTCTCTGCCCTGGTTATGGGAATGGGACTGTCCACAGACATCTCACTGTCTCTTTATTCTCTACCCTGCTGGGGCTGTGGTGGATGAATGGGATCTAGGAAAACTTGCTGCACTGGAATCCCAAGCCTAGCTCCTTTGCTCTGGGACTTCCTTACTGAAAGTAACTGGGTTGTGGCATTGTGGGGGGAATACGGAGGTATGGACTAACACTTAACACTATTGCTCTCCTCTTTTCCTCCAACACTCCTCCTCACCTAGAAAGATTTTTATCATCATTATTATTTTTTATTTATTATTTTAGAATTTGAGCAAAGAGAAGGAAAATGAGAAGGCAAACCACCAGATCCGGGACTCGAACCGTGGTCAGCTATGTGGGAGTCCAGCGCTTGAACCACCACACCACTTGCCAGCCCTGAAAGATTTTTAATCTCTTCTTTTTCCAATGGAGAGAATTTTCCCCCAAAAAACCATCATAAATGAATAAGCTTGATGTATAGATTGCTTTAGGCTTTGGCTTTTAAAATTCAAAGCTTTCAGACTCCAGAAAACTTTTCAACTATTAAAAAGCCCAGACATTTGCAAATCAGAAGTTCTTGGTTTTCAAGACTGTTGTTTCTACTATGAGTTTGAAAATTTGTTACTTGGAAATGTAGTTGTTTTTATTCATTTTCACTGTATTTTGCCTTCTCAATCATAAACTTCAGCTTCAAAAATAGTTTTAATGCAGGAAAAAATGGAGGGCGGTAGGGTAGCTTGTAAGGGAAGGAGAACGAATGGAGTGGTGATTGGAAACAATTCCTTAAGACAAAAACCCACTGATAAATATTTCAAAAATACTATGCCTGCTGTTCTCCAAACTGGAGCTACTTAACTGAATCTCAGATTTGCTTTATTCAGGGCATGGCATACTCTTCAAAACCACTGTGATGTGATGTGCCAGTTTCTTTGTTTACAACTTTCTTAGCAAGTTTTTTATTGAGGCCAGTTCTATATCTGACCAAAATTTATGACCTAATTTGCCCTGAAAACTATTTTCGTTTCTGCTTTCTATGCCTCCACAGTGGTTTTTAAATTTGCCAAGTGCGAAATCTCACGCCAAAACCTTTTTCTTGAAAGTGATTCCCAACATCGAGGAGTGGATGATTTAAGTCCCTCTTCAAAAATCATTACATGAAAAGTGGTATGATATGAGACAGGAGCGGCAAGCCACAAAGGGGGAATGCAGGGCCAGGTTGTATAAAAATGAGATTTTGTTGATTTGAACAAAATCACTATTGCTAGATTACCACTGGGGGTCAGATAACCTGTTATCCCTATCGCATTTCAAGACACTAGATGCTCTATTTGGCTCTCTAACAACTCCACCAGAAAGGAAACCCAAATAGCAGCCCTCGTCCGGAATGTGGCTGGCACACAGGGTTAGTTAGATGTATTTATTGACTGTCTGATGGCGTCTCACAGGCCCGTGAGTTGGGCAGGGCTACTGGAACTGTGAGCAGCCCTCAGGATTCCCCAACTACCTCAATGTTCAGGGAGAACCCTGGAGGCTCATTGCTCTGAGGAAGGCGATGGGATGTTGATTCTTGTCCTGTGATACTGGGTGTTAGCCCAGTCTTGGCACCAAGAGAAATTTTTGAGCCTTATTCACCTCATCACATGGGACATTTTTTTGAGCATCAAAAGATTCTACAGGGCCCTTTCCCACTTAGATTAAGTGCAGAGGCAAAAATTATAAAACATAAAACCAGATAAGGCCCAGGTCTGCTGAAAAATCATGTGGTAGAATGAAGAGTGATCTCGTGTTCAAATCTTACTGTTTCTATGGTGAATGTTTTAAAAATTCCAGCTTATTTTACAACTATTGATATTTTTCAAGGATGTAAAATTACATTATTTTGAATATGTGATTTGAAACTCCATGCCCTTTTCACGCATTTGTGAGTAGCCGCTCTGATTGAGAATCACCAAATTAGACTTTATAAATTGACCCTAGTGCTCATCTGGAGTTGGGCATATACTGCAGAACATTATAGCATAAGCAATCTGAATGTCACTACCACTCATTCTCTTTAAAAGCATTTAAGAGACAGCTATATGCTCAGGGCACTGTCTACATGGATCTGCTGTTCCTGATTATCTGACACCTTGCAAGTCCAGATAGCTCTTCAATAGTCAGCCACAAAGGCGTAAGAACTGATACACTGGCAAGATCAGGTTGCAGTAAAGGCATTTTTGTTGCACAAATGAAGGCTAGGAATACTTGGAATCATATGGAGCAAAGTGAGTAACACAGAAAGAGAATTGGATTTGGAGATGCACAAAGATTAACTGGGAAATCGCATAAGTGGTGATTGGGTTTTGGGAGTTACTCTAGAGAAGGGAAGAACACAGAGGGGGGTTGGTTCTGCCAGTTAGGGATAAATGCAGATTGGGTAGAACGATAAATAAATCATGTGATTCCGAAGATTGGAAGAGCTTAAGAGTTTGGATCCTACGAAGGAATGAAATAGTCTGCATCCCCTTTGTCCTGGTTCTGGGTTCCAAAATAAGTCAGTTCCTGATCTCTAGGAGCTGTGGTAGGCAGTTAGAGCGGGCAGCCCTAATAGAAAATTGCCAGGAAGGTGAGGCAATTTGCCATCTTCCTTCCTTGGGGCCTGAGGGAAGCCCACAGAGATGATTCATAGATTTTTCTCTTATCAAAAAGACCCAAGCAAGGGACCAGCAGTTAGCATAATGGCTATGTTGCTGAACTCCCATGTAGTCGACTGTGGTTCAAGTCCCAGAGCTGGTGTATTAAACTCATGCCGGGCATGTGTGTGTGCATGCCCAAGATCCCAAGAGAAGAGGAGGATGGAGGAGAAGGGACTGCGGCATGGCCATCCCCCCTTGGGGGTGATTTCTTGCTTTATTTCTCTCTGTCTCTCTCTGTCTTTCTGGTGAGTGCGCACACACACGCCCTATGGCAAAAACCTCTCAAAAACAAACAAACTAAAAAACCCAAGCAAGCATTTTGGTCAATGCCCTAATTCTCACTAGGGGATAAACTAATTAGGCAGTCTAATTAAAACAACCTGGCTCACATTGGGCATGCACAATTAGGTAATCAACTCCCTCATTCTTTACCTGTGAGAAAAGTTTGCAAGTGCAGGAGAAAACACATGCGAATTCGAATTCAAAGGAAGGACTTAGGTAGTCTAACAGACCTCCCACCAATGAATATTCATGACCTCTAGTAATAAAAATAACGGTTAGCTAGTACCAAGCGCAGGTGCCACCTGGCAATCTGCCTGCCCAAGAGTCTTTTGGGTGTACTTCTTTTCTTTCTATTAAATCTTCTTTTCTACCTACTTCATTCGTGGTTCAGTTTCATTTTGCGCCTAGGGACAGATCTCTAATTTTAGTGATCTAGACCTAAAGAACCAAGGACTTCACAACGCAGCAGCTCGACACTTTTCCATCCGTCAACAGAGCTACCAATCCAGGATCTGGTGTGAGAGGGTAAGGGCAGTGAAAAGTTGCAGTGAAAAGAAGGAAGTGAAAAGTTGCAGGGGAAGGAGAAGGCACTTGGAGAAAGCTCAGAGCACATTGCACAGATGAGGAAACTAAGGCCCTGGAGAAGTGAAATAATTAGTACAAGAATGTACAACATATGAGTAACAGAGCTGAGATTACAACTCAACCAACTGTGTTTTGTTTTTTGCCTTTTTTTTTTTTTTGAGAGGTTTTTGCTATAGGGCGCCTGTGCTTGCCAGAAAGACAGAGAGAGACAGAGAGACAGAGATACAGAAAGCGAGAAAACATCCCCCTGGGGGGATAGCCACGCCATAATCCCTTCTCCTCCATTCTTCTCTCGGGATCTTAGGCATGCACGCACATGCACCTGGCGTGAGTTTAAGACACCGGGTCCAGGACTTGAACCACTGTCGACTACATGGAAGCCCAGCGATGTAGCCATTATGCCATCTGCTGGTGCCCCCATGTTCTTTTAGGGCAATTGCTGGCAGTTATGTGTCTACCTAAGGAATCACATGTGTTAAAGTAAATTAAAATGGAGACCAGGTCTAAAGAATTTCTGAGTAGACAAAACAAGTTAGACCACATGATTGACCTCAATTTATTTGTAAATATAAGTGAAGCCTAACTTGAGTTGATTCTGTTAAATGCTTATGATAGCAGAAATGCAATGTAACTCCAATCAGAAACTGCCAGCTTTCATACACTAGCTTTCTCTAGTGTGACTAGAGACTTTCTAATAAGGTATGGAAAGCAAGGTGATCTAATTGCAAACCAGTCAAATAATTAATTTTGTTTTCACATGTTTTCAATATATACTTGCTTCTAATGTTCTGTCATTGGAACCCTAAACTTTTTCAGCGTGATGTTTTCTAATTCACAAATTGCTATTTACTCACATAAATACTTTAAATTATTATTATTATTTAAGGTTTTGGCCCTAGGGAGCATGTGCTCACAGGAGAGAGACAGTGAAAGGGAAAGTGAGAAATTACCCCTCCTGGGGGGATGGCCACACCACAATCCCTTCTCCTCCATTCTCCTCCTGGGATTTTGAACATACACGCACACGTGCCTGGGGTGATTTTTAAGCCTCCAGGTCTGGATCTTGAATCATAGTCAACCATGTGGGAGTCCAGTGCTTTAACCACCATGCCACCTGCTGGCTCCAAAGCTTTAAAATTTATTTTTGCCTCTGCCTTTTCTTTTAACATGAGAGTAGGGAGCCATGGAATAAATAGGGAGCTTCTTTGGAGTTTCCTGATGACAAATCCAGAAGCTGGGGCTTGGCTTATTATGCAAAGGACTTGCATCCTGAGGATCCTTAAGTAAACTTGAGAATGAGGCCCACACAGCAGAGAATTTAGAGACAAAATCCTGATGATATCATTTGACCTCAGAATGCAGCTATCTCTGAAGCCAGTTCTACCCATGGGCTCTTGGTTCATACAGTTTAAATGATGACATGTGTTATAACTGAACAATATGGCTGCCTTGACAGTGCCTCTCCCAGGCCATTCCTGTCAGCTTACTGCAAGGACATTTTAGTTAGTTAGCAGGAGCCCTATTGAGACTGCAGATGTGAAGTTGGGCAAGGATGACTTGTAAAGATACTGAGGAGAACAGGAAAATCTGCTGAATAACTGGGAAGGTAGATCAAGGGATGAGTCTATGACTGGAAGGTTCTCAGTCATACAGCTGCATGTGGGTGATATTGTCAATGTGTTGGGAGGGCTGGAGGAGGATATCAGGCCGCCAGCAATTTGGAGGGGCCTGAGAAAGCTCTATAATTTCCTGTCTAAACTTTCTCTTTTGATCATGTTTAATTTGAGTGGCCTTATCTGGAGCCATAGAGTGATGAAAATTTTGGAATGTTCTAAGTAGTGGGAACAACAGTGGTTATTTGTATGTGGTTGTTGAAGACTTTCTGGTTATCAGGGATAGCCTTAAAGCAGCTCTTTGGCAAAATGCACTTTAGGGAAACTTGAAAACAACATTCTACTCGAGCAGGGAAAACACCCACCCTGTGGTTTTAGGGTTTGATGTTCAAATTGTATGATAGCTAAAGATTCAAAGAGGGAATTAGCTGGGAGTTAGGCTGCCCATAAATGCTATTCATGTAATTAGATGATGAGAAGAGAATTTTAAAAGCTTCCAATTCAATTTTCTTTACTTAGGATATTCTTATTTAATTAGCCATGACCCTAACGGAGCAGCCTGAGACAGTGTTGAAAATACAGGAAACAAAAGAAAACAAGAAAATCTGAAACCGACTGGAGTTAACCTAATGCATGTAGTTTGGGAGTCTAGTCAAAGAGATTCATAGCTCCTTGGGCCCCCTTACATTTCCTTGGTACACTAACATAATCAGATTTTCTAGTTTTGGAACGAGAAATCCAGTAGAATATCAGAAACACCTACAAGAGACCCTAAAGTGGGGCCAAGTGCATGCTGACTGCCCACTGACGTCTGGACAGATGAACTAACGTGGCCCGCATGCCACAAATTTGGTATGACATAGTTGAAGGGCCAGACTGAAGAACATTGTTTTAGAAGGTGACCTTACTGGATGTTATGGGAGGAAACAATTTGCTCTGCTGATTCTTTCCGAAGACCCAAGATGCTTTATTTGCTTCATATAACAGATGCTTTGAATTAATTTCAGTAGTTTTATAATCTCATTTCCTGGGTGATCTAACAGCAGAGTCTGAGTAAGCAGGACAGGATGCCGTTTCTGAGACAAACATTATTCATGTGTTTAGAGAGGAGAACTATGGGGGAAGGAATATCTAGAACCATGTTCTTGACATTGTAATCCTCATCAGTTGGAGTAAGAAGTCATCGTCTCTGAAATGGAACTTCGAGTTTGCCAGTATTCTAATGCCATGGGAGGGGGAAAAATCAGTAATTCCACCACCAATGTTCTTTCTGTGGACTTGAGTAGGACATTTCTTTATATTGATTAGCTTTGGAGCAAGAGACTCCTGGATAGTTGTTAACTTGGAATTACTCTTCTTTCTTTTATATTGAGTTATATGAAAGTGAAGATAGTTAACCTTTTTTAGAAAAACAATAGAAATGACAGTTTCACATACTTCAGCCTAATGCTTCAGCAAAATTCGGTAACAGCAAAACTCATGTCAGTGTGAGATGTATGGCTGTTTATGCTCCATGAGTCCATGCATTGCCTACTAATTCACTTCCTCTTGAGCTCTCTGAAATAAGCCAGTAGAGAAGCGAAATGTGCTTGTTTCCTCCTGATTTCACACAGTCAGTGCGCTAACTCTGCTTGTTCATGCAGCGTGGTCTGTCTTCAGGGATTACCACAACCCAGGCCTACCTCACTTGATCTTTTGCCTCTCTGGATGGCTGACCTAAGGTACATAGATAGTGTATTTATACCATGTCTACTGTTATTTATTTATTTTTTGGTGAGATTTTTGCCATAGGGCGTGTGCGCTCGCCAGACAGAGAGAGACAGAAAGCGAGAACTCACCCCTCAGGGGGGATGGCCACGCCGCCATCCCTTCTCCTCCAGTCTCTTCTTGGAATCTTGAGCACGCATGCACACACGCCTGGTGTGAGTTTCAAGCCACTGGGTCCGGGATGCGAACTGTGGTCGACTACATAGGAATCCAGCGACATAACCATTACGCTAATTGCTGGTCCCTGTGTCTACTGTTATTGACACCGAGAACTGTCTAGTGGTTAACCTCAAATTTTTGAAGAGATACCCTGCTTTTCTTTATCTCTGTTTTTTGGGAGGTGAAAACACTTTCTTTTACAAAGTTTTTGCTCATATTTTATTTCAGTACCATCAAGAAGTTATATGTGAAAAACAAATGTGGCTGAGTTTCTTGCTTTCCAACAGATACTTTCTGGCATTACTGACACACATTTTGGATATCCTGTCGTAGCAACTCATAATATTTATTATTTACCTTATAGACATTAACACCACTCCCACATCTGCACCTCTAGGACTAGCTTTAGGTAGAGGTTTTGTAATTTTTGCTTTTTTCTCCATGTGAAAATGTTTTAGATTTACATTAACCTTTGTGTAAAGCAGAGGAAGCATTACAAATCAATGTACACAATTGTTTAACCATATTAACCAAAATGAACAAACAGAACAACCCAATAAAAACCAACCAACCAACCAACCAACAAAAGATGTATACCCTTCGCCTTTATAAAAATAAGGTCCAATTAGATTAAAGAGCTAAATTTAGGATTAGGCAGTGGTGCAGCGATATACAGACCCTTGTGGTAAAGGTCCTGGGTTTGCTTTTCAGGACCTCTCTGAGCACCCTAGGCACACACGCATATGCCATTGAGTCCAGCTGGCTGAGAACATAGCTGGATCATGGCATGAAGTCCCTTATGCTGGTTGGGTTTCTCTCTCTGTCTCTGTTAAAACACATAAATAAGCTTAAAATATGGCTAAATGTAAAAACCATAACTTAAAGCTGCTTAGGGATTAAAATAGAGAGACTGAAATTTTAAGACATTGGAAAAGGAAGGGATTTCATAAATAAAACATGCAAAGAACATATTACAGAGAAAAAGATTTATACATATGACTACATTGGTAGCTTCTGCATGACAACCAACTATAAAAAGAGCTAAAAAGTAATTTCCAGATTGCGATTTTCTTTTCAGTTCTCAAATTCAACAAATGATAAGCTATATGGAATCTATGTAAGTAATTTCACACCAATAATTTGAAAAATGGAAAAAGGTATGAAGAGGCGATTTAGGAGAGAGGGAAGGCAAATGGTCAAAAACAAGAGAAAATGTACTCGACCTAATGAATGACCAGGAAGTGCAGATTAAAAGCATAGTGAGGGTCCTGCCTATGGCCTGGTAGTTGGGGCAGCTGAATCCCCCATGGCAGATGGCTTGATTCTAGTCCTGGATCATGTAGCTTGAAAAACTTGCCTGGTTTGTGTGTATGCATGTCCAAAATCCCAACAGAAGGAAGAGACAGAGGAGGAGGGATTGTAGTATAACCATGCCCCATGCGGGATGCTTTCTCCTCTCCCTCTCTCTCTGGCAAGTGAACAAACAAACAAACAAAATAAAACAACAAAGAAAACAACCTCTCACAGCTAGGAAGCCAAGCCAAGAACTTGCCATCAGATTTCGCCTGCAACACCTATAGATTTGGGTGAATTTCTCTCACCTTGTTGTCCCCCAAATCTCCTGATATTCCTAGGCAAGCCAGGAAGTGACATTCCTTACTTACCTGTAAGGCAGTTTATGAAGGAGCCATGTACGGGAACCACGTATGCAGGGTGCCAGGTCAGTTTTTTCCCCAAGGCTCTATAAAGTCAATATTAATTCCTTAAATTTGTCTGGTCATATCTAAAAACATGACATTCCAGTTACCACTTTATCACTATGACCAGTGTTTTCAACCTTATCTTGTTACAGAGTAAAAATAGTCTTACTGAATTTATGCAAATAACTGTATTGCCATAAAAATATGATCCCTGGTGTCTTATAATTTCCTTTAACCATCGTTCATATTTTAACATCTCTGAAATCAAGAAATGACTTATAGTCAGGGATTTCCTAGGGTCAATAAAATAGGGTATCTTAAAGCTTTAGTATTCAATCCTGGCTGCACGATAGAATCATCGGGAGCCCTTAACAAAATCAGATGCTTGGTCTTTCTCCCAGAGATGCTATTAAATTGATTGGGATGGGGGATTGCGCATCCATATTTTAAAATCCCCCCCCCGAGTTGAAATCATTGTTATATATTTTAATGGAAGGAAAATACTGTATCATCATAGCAGTCAAAGGCCAGTTAAGGTGATTCTTAATAAAGTTATGGGAAGACTTGGCTTCCAGCTTCAGAGAAGTTCACTTCAGTGTCCTCGTGCTAGAAAAGAGGACACTTGGTTTGGAATCAAAAGATCTGTCCTGACTCCAGTAAGTTCTGTTTTTATGGATTTAGGCAAGTGGTTTCGCTTCTCCCAGCCTTGGTTTCTTCCCTAGCAACACACTTACTTTGCAACGTAATTGTGAGAAATAAAAAAGATAAAGTGAAAAATGCCTATCATATTTCATGACACATTGTAGGTACCTGTAAATGGAGGTTTTCTTCCAAATATTGTTCATTTTAATTGAAAATAGATTTTTTGAGCCAGGAAACAACACAATGGAGTTAAGTGTGGCTTATGTAAGCCTTTTGAATGGTTTCCTAGTGTTAAGGTCTCCAGTTCTCTAATATGATAACAATAGAAGCAATGAAAGTTTAAGGGTCATTTTTCATTTAAAAATTTTTTCATTTCTATTTTTTAATTTTTTAAAATTTATTTTTTTAAAAATTTTTTCTTTAAGTAAATCAATTCTTTTTTTTTTTTTTTAATTTTTTGGAGAGGTTTTTTGCAATAGGGCACGTGTGCTCGCCAGACAGACAGACAGACAGAGACAGAGAGACAGAAAGCGAGAAATCACCCCTCAGGGAGGATGGCCACGCCGCAATCCCTTCTCCTCCATTCTCCTCTTGGAATCTTGGGCACACACACAGACGCGCCCAGCAAGAGTTTTAAGCCACCGGGTCTGGGACTTGAACCGCAGTCGACTACGTGGGAGTCCAGCAACATAGCCATTATGCTAACTGCTGGTCCCTCTTATTATTTTTTTTAATACAATGATTAAAGAAATTGAGTGGAAAGAACTTACACTTAGCAAGTTTACATATCCAAAACATTTTTAAATTAACCCGGCTATACTTGTAGATAAAAGGACTTATAGCCAGTAGTGACAAATGATAATGCAAAATGTGGACAAACTCACGACAGCACCAACATGGACTTTCTGTCCCATTTTGAGTTTGGTGACTTGTGTGCTCTACATTGTGTTAAAGTGAATTTCTATATGTATAATAATGATTTCATGTATTTGCTGAAGAGATGTGTAACAGGACAGCCTTTTTTCACTCTAAGGAAAAGTTTTTCCAGCTGCATTGCATTTCTGGAAATGGAATCAACCGTAACCACTGGCACCAAATATTTAGCAGTCTGGATGCTAGCGGAGAGGAGAGAGGAGTTTGTACTGCTCTCAAGTCGCCTTTGCCACAGAGTGGGTATTATAATGTGATATTTCTGTGCTCTGAAGAGTTGAGCTTGTGGGGAAAGCCAGCATGCAGTCTCAGTGTCAAACCACAACCTGGAATTATCATACCCACCAGGGCCTTTATCTTGGATGGGTGGAGGCAGCTCTTTTCCATGCATAGCCAACACTTGATTATCCGCTTGTGTGGATAACCCACTTGAAGGATTATTCATAGCAATTTTTAGGCCAGCCTGGATCCTTTTCTCCCAACTGTCTTGCCACCCACTATGAGTCTTGAAACTGTCTCCTCCATTCATTTGGTCTGTGCTGAGGAAATCAGTTCAATGCCACCATGCTGAGATTTATTAAATGCCTACCATGAACCAAACTTTTAATTAGGCCAAATCTTTATGCAACTGTGCAACATAAATGGTATCATCTTATTTTCCAGTGGAGAGAACACAGATTTAGAGAGTTCAAAATACTTGTCTAAGTCAGATATATACATGTGAGAGAAGACATCACAGACTTGTGACTTCCATGGGCTGGTTGGTGGTGTGGTGGTTATGGGAGCTGGATCCCACGTGGCCAACTGTGTGGTTTGAGTCTCAGACCTGGCAGCTTGAAAAACACTCCAGGCATATGTGCATGCATGCTCTAAATCCCAAAAGGAAGGAGAAATGGAGTAAAAGGAATTGTGACATGACTATTTACCATGGGGGGTTACTTTCCCTCTCTCTGTCTTTCTCTGTGAGCGCATGTGCCCTGTGGTAAATTAAAAATTAAAAATTAAAAAAGAGTGTAATAGTTTCTGAGTTAGCCACTACTTAAAAAAATATTTAATTAAATTAAATTTTTTAAAAATTTGATGAGAAAGAGAGGGGAGAGAGAGAGAGAGAGAGAGAGAGAGAGAGCTGCCAGATCTGAGGCTCGAATCACAGTCATGTGGGAGTCTAGCACCTTAACCA
>NW_006204954.1:2438862-2454703 GCF_000334495.1 Tupaia belangeri chinensis
ACTCCTCTATGATGCAGAGAAAAAAAAAAAAAAAAAAAAAAAAAAAAAAAGAAAAATTTAAAAATGGTTTAGCTGGCACATTTAAAACAAGTTTTTTGTTTGTTTGTCTGTTCGTTTTTCTTTTTATAAGGAAAGCTAAGGCCATTTAACACTTGAGAAGGCAAGTAAATAAATCAAATTCAGGCAGTAACATATACTCTGTTGTATGTTATAACTCCTGTTATTCAGGCTTAAAAATAAAATCAGAACAAAGATGGTTTAAGTGTCTTTACTGCTAGATAGCAATGTGATTCTTATAAGGCAGATTATAAATGTAGCTAATAATTTTTTTTTTGCAAAATATTTTGCCCAATAGAGAGCAACTTCTGTGTTCTGTTCTGTTCTTGCCAGAGAGAGACAGAGAGAGGGGAAAGGAAAGTGAGAAAGTACCCCTCATGGGAATAGTCAGCCTGCAATCCCTTCTCTTTCATTCCTCATTTCTCTCTTTCTTCAGGATTTAGGGTACGCAAGCACATATACCTGGCATTTTCAAGTCACTGGGTCAAAGACTTGAACAACGGGGGTTAGTCAAGGGGATCCAGCTCTCTTAACCACTAGGCACAGGTTGGCTCCTTCTTCCTCTTTTTTTTCTCTTTTCTTCTTCTTTTTCTTTTCTTCTTCTTCCTAAGTTTGTTTCCTTCATGTAAGAGAAAGAGAGAATGATTGAAAGAGAGAGAAGCACCTTGATCGAGTCTTCCCCTCATGATCTTTCCTCCAGTCCTGCAGCCTGCAGGGATCGCGAGTGTACCTGTGATCAGGTTGACATGGGGACGATCAGGTAGACATGGGGATAAACTGCAAGTCTTCACCAGAGAGAAAGAGACCAGAAAGTGAGAAATCACCCCCTGGGGATGGCCAGACTGCAATCCCTTATCCTCCATTCTCCTCTCAGGAGTTGTGTGTACACACATACATGCCCAGCATGAGTTTCAAGCCTCTGGGTCCAGGACTTGAACCATAGCTGACAATGTGGGAGTCCAGGGCCTTAACCACTATGCCATCTGCTGGCCCCTAAACTTTTTTTTTTTTTTTTAAATAAGTTTCTTAATTTTTTCCATGAGCAAGAGGGATGAGAGAGAGAGAGGAGGAAGAGAGAGAGAGAGAGAGAGAGCGAGGAGAGAGAGAAAGATGGGCACCTCCAACAGGGTCTTGGCTCCATATTTCCTTTCCCAGCCTTCCACCAGTGAATCATAGGTGCACACATACCTGGTGTGTTTAGAGAGGTCTGTAGACATGAACTCAGAACCTTTCCATGTGGGCCGATGTCAGGCCCCTTCTTTGTTAATGTTTCTGTTTAAAGCCTGTAACCTTTGACTCTAATCCTACTGTACATCTCCATTTCCATAGCAACAAGGCAGAATGTGGAGAGGATAGCCACAGGCTCTTGAAATAATGGAAATGTAATGGAAAATTCCACCTTAAATAACAATATGCAAATTACCTTAGCATATGATAAACAACTAAGAAAGCGATGCTTTTTTTGGGAGACAGCTTTTTGGTTTTTGGAATGTACTCATTTTTCTGACAGCTTCTCTATCTTGTGCTATCTTTCTTGCCTTTTTTTTTTTTTTTTGAGACCAAAATAAAATAATTAAAAAACAAAAATTCAACCTGACATTGCATGTGATTCAATGGCAGATGTAGTGATTTTTGCTTCCAGAGATAGTTCTTAAGCAGAATATTTATAAAGACTTTTAATTGAAATGGTTTTGACACTTTATTAAAGAAATTTTAGTTGCCACAGTATAGCTGGAGAGTGACAGATTTCTCTGAAATAAACATTTCCCAGCCTTTCTGCTACTGTGGACCTCTGTTATTATTTTTCCTTATATCTTCTAAAAGATATTGAAGCATACTCAAATACTTAAAAGTATTCAGCATATTGGTCTGTATTGTCTTAACTCAGGGAGGTACTAGATTTCCTTTGTGGACTATTAAAACAATCTTTTTGGATTCGTGTTACTCTCTTTGGTTATTTTAGAAACTCAGTTCCCCAAAAAAGAAATCACTACTTAAAAATTGTTTTGAGATGGTCGACAGAATAGAACAGACAGTGTAGCTATTTCTATCTTTTTAAGTTTCAGTTTTGCCAAAAGGTGTGCGGTGCTCTCCAGAGGGAGAAAATATCGCCCAAAGTGGGGTGTGGCCGTGCCGCAATCCTCTTCCATTTGTCTATTCTGTTGAGATTTGAGGCAGTGTGTGTGTGTGTGTGTGTGTGTGTGTGTGTGTGTGAATGCCTGCCATGTTTTTCAAGCTGCTGGAGCCTGGATTTGAACTAGTGGTCAACCATGTAGGATCCAGCTCCTTTAACCACCAGACAGTGGAGTGGCCTAAGATATTTAATTTATATTAAAATTTTTAGGCTTAAGTATCTCTTCTTTGTACAATACAAAGTACAATGTAAATAAAAATACAGAAATGATGTTTCTGTAAAATTGGGGAAATGCCTATATCATCTCACTTTGGGCCAAACATTGTCATTCTTCACAATTGTTCACTGCTATTATTTGTGGGTATTTTTCTTAGACATTTTTTCCCTAGCTTCAAATTTTCAAACAATCAAGTATCATAGAATACATCTTATAAACCATCTAAAGATAACAGTGAACACCGTAACACCTCTTATGCATGCATATTGTGCAGCTCTCACATGCCAGCTGAATTCTCTCGAGTAACACCCTTCTCTTGAGTATTTTCATGCACACCTCCCCCTGGGTTCACACCTGCATATGGGAGTCTCATTCATAAGGCCCAGCACACTCGCTTTGTCACTTACTGCGTGTTTTGCTCTATTTAATGAGATCAATCACTGGATGATCTCAAGCTAAGGTTCTCTGGCACCTGCATCAGGATAATCTGGGCTACGTGCTAAAAACACACAGCTTGAAATTCAGACCTATTGATCCATTTTTGGGGGAGAGAGATAATCATCTGGAGTTTTAATAGGTTTCCCAATTATTATGTGATTTCTTATGTTCAATAAAGTTTGAGACTATCCCTCTGCTAAAGAATGTTGAGGCTGGGAGCTGTTATGGTGCTTAAAAAAAAGCTTCTGGGTCTCTGTATGCAGAAGCAGCTGTAACACTTGCTCCTTTACCCTTCTCTGGTCACTACAGAACCCCCTCCCTAGCCCAGCACCTGAACCCATTTTCTACACCTTCACCAGACCTTAAACCCTTTGGGTTGCTCCTTGTAATTATCTCCATAAAGTCTTGTTACACACAGCTTAGGAACAAGTGTGTATGTGTTTGTGTGTGTGTGTGTGTATGTGTGTAGGGGACAGGTAAGCAGAGGTGAGGGGGTGAAGGGTCTTACGCTTTTGTCCCAAGAGCTATTCTCTCATGGGATGACCTTGATCTCTCTGGTTCTCCCTTTCTTCCTGGGAATGGAGGTGGGATATCCCATGTAGGGCCCTATATGAAAACATTTCCACTTAGTAAGATGGATACTTAACCTTGGTATGATTTTGGGGGGAGCATGGTTATTTCTCTCATTGTTTAGTTCTTGTCCAAATGATCGTAGCTTGTATTTCCTGTGAACAAACCAAACTATGGCTAAAGAAGAATGACCTAGAAGCATTGATAGATATATGGAGAAACCTCTTGGGATGTGGGAAAAATAAAAGCCACAAGTGGATAATTTTGAGCTGCAATAAAAAAAATCTTATTATAATTCAGTTAATGGATGTATCTGAGGTTATGTGAGAGAAATAAAGGGGAAAACAATCCATTTTTTACTGCAGGAAGTTCCAAATGGAAGTTGCTTATAGAATCACAGGTGAGGCACATAGAGTTTTCTGTCATAGGGAAAGTGAAAAATCACACACACACACACACCCCAGGGGAATGGCCACACCACAATCCCTTCTCCTCTGTTCTCCTGGGATCTTGGGTACAGATGCACATGTGCCTGGTGTGAGTTTCAAGCCACCGGGTCTGGAACTCCAACCAAGGTTGGCCATGTGGAGTCCAACAACATAACCGCTATGTCATCTGCTGGCCACCCAGTAAGGCAATTTTAAAGTAAATGACTTTTCAAGGGAAAGAATGGGTCCAGTACTCAGGCAACAATTAATAAATTGTTCTTTTTGGGAGCTGGAAGTCCTGGGAGACAGAAATAGCTCGTGATGAGTTTAGTTAATAAGACCTCAGGGAAAGGATGAAAGCAATTGGTTTCTTCTTTGGTGAGTCTAGTCTTGAAGCAGGCGATGGAGTAAATCTTTTACCCACACTATGGGAAAAAAGGAGGCACAAAGATGATCAAGAGATAGGGCATGGAAGGAGGGTAAGGGAGAGAGACTTGTGTTCTGAGGTTCTTCCTATAATTCAGCTTATTAAAATGCAAGTCTTTGGTGTATCCTTTTCTGAATCCCAATAGTAGCCATATTTATTTTCTCCAGGACTTGGTAAATCCTGGACGTCAGTGCTTGGTGCCCAGAGTGATGGTGAGGAAGTCATTTCTACTCCCTAGGTTTGAAAATTGGCAGAAGTTATACCTTCACACTTGTGAGCTCCTAACTCTCCTGTGCCAGCATTGAAATTACTCTGAAAAATTCAGGGTGCTTGGCAGGTGTTGAATTGAGATGGAATGTCCTTCCACCTCCATTTAAGTCTATTAAAAAAAGGGCAGGCCAAGTAACAGAAGAATCATAGCAAATATATTAATAAACATAAGCATGGGAGCCATACCCCGACTACTGGACTCAAAGGAAAGCCAGAGACTGAAGTTTTTGTACTGTGCGGAAAGGAGTAGCGGGCTGGAACTCTTGGGAGAGGAGGCCACCTGAAGAGTGAAGAGAGAAGGTGCACAGGGAGCAAGCTTGTCTTGTTATGCGGATGCAATCTTCTGGGTAGCAGCCCTCAGAAAGGTTAGATGCTAGCCTGTGTAAAGGTTTCTCTGGGCTAGACATCAGACATCTAATTTCCTTCCTCCTGGGATGTGATCTTCCCCTAGGCAGAAAAGGAGGTGCTCGGAGGAAGCCCGCTCTCCCCACTTACATCAGCTGTTTACTTTCTTCATGGAAAAAGATGTAAATCTCTTCTCCAAAACCGTAACTTTTCAGAGCTAATCCTATCTATAGTTTCTCTAAATAGCTGACTTGAAATAAGCCAAAGAAGTCTATTTTGGGGTGGCACACGTTGGCCTCCCACACAGGGTGGCACTGTCTTTGATAGTACAGGTTAGAGCAAGGCTCAGCTTGACTGGTTCATACCTAGTGAAGATCACACCTTATGGGAAGGGTGGTATATAACCCGCGGGTGGTGGTGGTGGTGGTGGTGGTAAGGGGCTTTGGCAGGTGTGAATTGAGATGGAATGTCCTTCCACCCTCCATTTAGTCTATTAAAAAAAAGGGCAGGCCAAGTAACAGAAGAATCATAGCAAATATATTAATAAACATAAGCATGGGAGCCATACCCTGACTACTGGACTCAAAGGAAAGCCAGAGACTGAAGTTTTTGTACTGTGCGGAAAGGAGTAGCGGGCTGGAACTCTTGGGAGAGGAGGCCACCTGAAGAGTGAAGAGAGAAGGTGCACAGGGAGCAAGCTTGTCTTGTTATGCGGATGCAATCTTCTGGGTAGCAGCCCTCAGAAAGGTTAGATGCTAGCCTGTGTAAAGGTTTCTCTGGGCTAGACATCAGACATCTAATTTCCTTCCTCCTGGGATGTGATCTTCCCCTAGGCAGAAAAGGAGGTGCTCGGAGGAAGCCCGCTCTCCCCACTTACATCAGCTGTTTACTTTCTTCATGGAAAAAGATGTAAATCTCTTCTCCAAAACCGTAACTTTTCAGAGCTAATCCTATCTACAGTTTCTCTAAATAGCTGACTTGAAATAAGCCAAAGAAGTCTATTTTGGGGTGGCACACGTTGGCCTCCCACACAGGGTGGCACTGTCTTTGATAGTACAGGTTAGAGCAAGGCTCAGCTTGACTGGTTCATACCTAGTGAAGATCACACCTTATGGGAAGGGTGGTATATAACCCGCGGGTGGTGGTGGTGGTGGTGGTGGTGGTGGATATTACTGATATAGGGTGCAAAGTCCAGGGTGTAAGACTGACAACAGCCTGGGCTACTAGGAGAAGAATCATCAGGAAGCTCCTGGATCTCTATTAGTACAAAACAACATGTGGAACAGTCAGAAAGGAACAGAAGGGCAAACAAGTGATATTAGTAACTCTGTCATTTGCCAATGACTTACAGCTTTTCTCAGCCACGAGCTCTTTTGATCCTTCCAAGAACTCTCGAGATGTGGAGGTGGGTGTTACTCCCATTTTATAGATGACGATACTGAGCCCCAAAGAGATAGTGACATCTTGTACAGGACTAGCGGGACTAGCATTCGGGTCTTTTGTCTCTCGTTCCAGTCTTATGTCTATTTCTCCCACACTATATTTTTGACTAATAGAGAGTAACCCCACACTAACTATCTACTTCGTAATTTTGCTCAGAGCTAGCCTAAACAAGGGGTAAGCAATCAGGGAAGGAGGCATATTTAACAGACTGGGCTTTTTGCCTGGGTAGACTTCTACTAAATGGATGTCCATGTCCAATTGTGTTTCATTAGGCTAAAGTCCATAATGGTCTTTAATGTGGGCAAGACAAGACCACCCAACTCACTTTTAACTGATGAAGCTGAAACCAGATCTGTAGAGGTGAAAGGCATACACATTAGCCCTGTGATAATAGATTTCCAGATGGCTAGAATTGTACCTCTGTCTCTGTCTTCGGCCAGTGATACTGACGAAATAGGCTGCTCCATGTCAATAGATCATGAGATTTAGTGCAAGGGAATGTTACACATAGATACTAGCTTTTAGGGTCTTAGTTTTCCACATGATACCATTTGTGAGGGGATAACACATGTTGAAATTAAGCAAGGTGTACTTGGAAGTTGGAAGAAAGGTGAAGGCATTTGAGTGGTTTTAAAGAGTGCTTGTAACAATTGGCACTGCCTTCCCAAGCGTCCTCTTCACAGATATAATTTTAAAAGCGGCGAATGAATGACACGTAAAACATTAGGAGAATATCCTTTATGCAGCTGTCATCTTCTCATGGAGAAATGTGATTATTTTTCACTCTGCTTTATGTGAATGTAAATGGCTATCTCTGAGAAGGTTATTCTCCCCTGGGAGTTAATGTAGTCCATCTCAAAAGGACAGATGAGGAGTCTACAGTAAACGATGACATCCAAGACGGTTCTTTGACATTCAATCTAAGGAGATCGCTCTGGGTAGGGCTGGTAATTTTGCTTCCTTCAGTGTGGGCTGGGCGCATATTTGCATGGGAGGGAAATGAATGCAGAGGGATTCCAGCCCCCCTCATCACCAGGGGTTAGCAGGTGACCTCTTTTAGGGGTTGTTTTTTAAAAGTTACTTTGAGTGGTCTGAGGAGTAAACTCACTTAATATCTTCTTCAAATTTTGAACAAAGGAAACCATTGTGAGAAATAAAAAGTCAAGGTGAATCAGATTGAAAGTGAAGGCAGTGCTTTAAGAAAGAAGCCAGCTCGCTTGAACGATGGTACAGCCTTAGAGGCAGGAAAAATGAAAAATGCATCCCAGATATTTGCGTGTCTGTCACATCGGTGCTAGTGAAATGGCAGAGATGTAAGAGATTTGACATCTTTATTAAGTTTGCAGCAGAATTATGAAGAAAATGTGAGAAATCAAACATAGCTCCTAGGTTTCCAAGAAATATAAAAGGTGCCATTCCCATCTCAATACTTAATGTGCTGATCTGAGGAGTAACATAATGATCTAAAATTAGGACAAAATAAAAGTTTTCAATAATGTATCATGGCTCTTGCCTCATAGTTTTCCTCTTACACAGTTAGCAGCTAGAACCACATGAGATGAAGAGTTTTTTGATTATAAAAGGAAGTGGAGGTCTAGCCAGTGGTGTGGTGGTTAAGGCAGCTGGATCCCACATGACCCGTTGGATAGCTGGAGTCCTGGACCCAGGTGCTTGAAAAACATGCCAGTTGTGTATGTGTGTACCCCAAATTGCAATATCTCAAAAGGAGAAAAGGAGAAAAAGGGGTTGTGGTTGACCATCCCTCATGGAGAGTGTTTCATCTCTTCTCTCTCTGGAGAGTACACATACCCTCTGGCAAAATTTTTAAAAATGATGTTAAAAATTACAAAAATTTTTGCTTACATGAAAAAAATTGTTCTCAGTATAATTTATACACAGATAAATTTATGCAGCTATGGATGTTCTCTTGTGTGGTAGTTTTTGTTTACAAAGTGGACAGAGCATCATTCATTCCTTCAGCTCAACAAATACCTAGTGAATGCTTTCTGTGCCATGCTCTGCTCTGAGCTCTTCATAGGGCTGATCTCCTCTAATCCCCACAAGCCATGAGGAGAAATCTAAGGCTGGTTCTCCAGGAATCAGACTGAGAGGAAGAGGAGCATGCCAGAAGTTTGTTGGGGGATTCCTGTGGGACTGGGAGGATAATGGGAGAGTAGCACTGAAAGTGGCTGCAGCAAAGTTCTCTCCAGAACCCATGAAGGTATCTACACATCTAGAGCTGGGAAGGCTATCCAGAGTTGTCCCTCTTGAGGCAAAGGGTCTAGATGTTTACACCCTCCGACACCATACCAATGGTTACTGGAGATCAGACGCTCCCAGCAGGGGGTGTGACCCTGGGCAAGGGCATCTTTCATTAGCTGAGATCCTCAGCTGTCAATATCCTAGCAGCTCATGATGGATGCATCGACACTGCAGTGGGGCTCTCTGGGCAGCCCACCATAGCATTCTGCACAGGTGTGTATCATCCCATTTTTGTACTAGAAAATGGAGAACCCAGGAGTTTAACAGCTTACCCAAGGTCGCTTAATTACTAAGTGGAGGGGCTAGGATAAATCCCATGCAGTGTGATCCATAGTCCACACTCTAAACTACTCTTTTACTTCCTCCTCATTTTTATAAACCAGGTATGTAAACAAGTAAATGAACAAGATATTTAGAAGAGAGGAAAGTGTTTTGAAGAAAATCAAATGTGTCATACTAATGTGGAGTTAATATATTGATATATCGATGGTACTTCTACTTTCTGCCCCCCTCAGGCCATATGTGGACAGTGGAGACAACCAGCCATCCTGTTCTTCCTGGTGCACAGCAATATCCAGTTTCTCATATGGGAATGCAGGTCACCTCATAACCTGGCTCAAAAAACCTCTGCGCACCCTTCTCCCTGTTGCCAGGCCCATATTTCAGTGGCCAGAGCAGCCTTGGAAGCTGGTGCTGAAGTTATCTCAGCTATGATGGGCCTAGGTGTCTCAGTGATTCCAGGGAGCAGAGGACAGTTGACCTGGAACTCTCACCCTTGACTGCTCATTACATGAGACAAAAAAAGACATTTTTACTAGTTATGCCCAAGTATTTTACTGGACTAGGGGTGTTTGCACATGAGTACAATATAGAAATTTATTTAAAACAATTTAACATAAACAGTATAATAAATTTATTTAAAACAATTTAACATAAACAGTACAATAATGTACAGGTAGTGATTATTGGAGGAGTATGATGGTTAATTTCATGTGTTAACTTGTCTGGACACAGTGCTCAGATATGTACCTAGGTATTGTTTTGAATGTTTCTGTGAAGGTATACTTTTAATGAGATCAACACTGAAACAGATAGACTTTTTTTGGGTGGGGGGAGAGGTTTTAGCTATAGGGCGTGTGCGCTCGCCAGACAGAGAGAGACATAGAGACAGAAAGCGAGAAATCACCCCCCAGGGGGGATGGTCACGCCACAATCCCTTGGCACACACGCACACGCGCCCGGTGTGAGTTTTAAGCCACCGGGTCCGGGACTCGAACCGCGGTCAACTACGTGGGAGTCCAGCGACATAGCCATTACGCTAACTGCTGGTTCCTGAAACAGATAGACTTTGAGTAGAGTAGATTGTTTTTGTAATGTGACTGGGCCTCATCCAATTAGTTGAAGGTCTCAATAGACCAAAGATAGACCTCCCTACAGAAAGGAATTCTGCCAGCAAACTGCCTTTGGACTTAAACTGCAACTCTGTCTTGAGTCTCCAGCTTGCTAGCCTAGCCCATCAAATCTTGACTCTGTAAGCCTCCACAATCACATGGCCAGTTCCTTAAAATCTTTCTCCACATATCCTGTTGGTTCTGTTTCTCTGGATATCCATAATACAGGTAGTTAGTGTCACTGAAGCAGCCAAATGAGAACTCTACTTCAGAGATGGCCTTCATACATCATTTTAGAAATTTATTCCAAAAAATTTAATTAGCATAAAGAATGTTAGGATTTTTTTTTTTTTTTATTTGTCAGAAGAACATGAACTCATGAGAGAGTCTCCCTAATGGGCATGGTCACACTGCAATCCTTTTCCCTCCATTTCTCCATCCCATCAGGATTCTGGGCATGCTTGTACATATGCCAGTATGTTTTTTCAAGCCCTATTCAAACATATGGGATCTGGCTCTCTATGCACTGTGCTTAACTGCTCTGTTATGGGGCTGGCTCAGAAATATGTTTTTAAAATTGACAACATGGACTATATTCAAGATGCATGGCTGGCTGAAAAGATTTTTCAGTTTCCGTCACCCACGTAGGAAAGAAATGCCAAGCCCAATACCCTTATGCCTAGAGCTCTACTGGGCCAGGCCATTTGTCTTCCTGATCTACAGAGAACTCTACGGCCTGGTTTAACCAGGAGTATAGCCTGCTCTTCTGCTAGAGTTTCCCTGTTCCTACCTATGAGTGAGACTTTTATGCAAGGAGTTTGCTGACAAGGACAAAGAAGAGAAGCTTCATCCAGCTTCTGGGTACAGGTCGTATGGCTATAGTTTGTGTTTGCTAATCAATACCTTCTAGGTGGTACAATTTGATGTAAGACTTGCCTTCATTCTAACCTACTATGTAGATATCCCCTCTCACTCTTAATCTCTGAAGTCTGTCACTATTTTACCAAAAGTAAAATATTTCATTGTTTTGTTACCAGTTTGACTTTGATCAGTTCCCCAAGAAAAGAATGAGAACAGTATGGATAAGAACGTGAATGGTGGCTTCAGATAACCTGAATTTGAAACCCAGGATCTGCTACTTGTTAGTTGCATGACTTTGGTCAACCCACTCTTCTTTCTCAGTTCCTTTATCAAGTTTGTGTCTGTTGACAGGGGCAGTTGGGAAGATCATGTAGGCTACTGACTATGACATTCTCAGCACAGTGTCCAAGTAAGTGTCCAGAGTAAGTGTTAATAAACATCACAGAGCATCATGTTATTATCATTAATGAGTGGTTCTGAATAATGGAGGCTTTCAGAAAAGTCAAAGTTAACTTTTAAGCATTGTTACAAAAAGTTAAAAGGTTTTACAGATATATTTCTTGTTTGTCTTTTTTTTTTTTTTTTAAATAAAGAGAATGAACATTGAGAAAACCATACTATCATATGTTTTTAAACAATGGAAACTCAGATATTTGCTACCAGGTGTGTGGAGATAGCTGTAAGCCAATATTTTGAATAACCCTGGGCATTTTCCAAACCATTTTGAAACATGTTACTATAAATTTTGGGACCTGTGTGTTCTATGTTGAAATACTTTCAGAAAATACAGTTGTATTCACCTGCTTAGGCTGCCAAAACAGAATACTTCAGATGAAGTGGCTTCAATAACAAAAATTTATTTTCCTGTAGTTCTGGAGAATGGAAATCCAAGATTAAGGTGCTGGCAGAGTTGGTTTCTGATGGGGCCTTTCTCCTGGCTTGCAGATGGTCACCTTCTGGCTGTGCCTTTCCTCTGTTCACATTCTCCAGGTGTTTCTTCCTCTTTGCATAGGGACACCAGTCCTGTTGAATCAGGGCCCACCCTTATGATCTCACTGACTCTCTATTACCTCCTTGAAGGTTCTATTTCCAAATAGAGTCACATTGGGAGTTAGGGCTTTAACTTACAAATTTTGGGAGGATGCAGTCCAGTCCATAACCATTGGATAAGAAACAAAGTTAAATGCATTTCTTTGTTACAGGATTTTATCATCCTAAATAGACTCTCCAAGAGGATATGTATGTATAATGTTGCTTAAACTTTTAAAAATGATATTCCATTTTAATTTTCAAGTTCATCTGTTTCTTCCATGAATGAGAGAGACAGAGATAAAGAGACAGCATCCTTAACAGGATCTTGATGGCACTACCTCCAACCTCAGCTAGCCCAGTTCATGGGCACTTGTGTGCCCAGCCTACTCAATGAAGTCTCTGGATATGAACTCAGAACCTTCCTGTGTGGTCACACTTGCAGAGCATCATGCTTTACCTCTGCATTAACATCTGACTCCATTCTTTTAATTTTTAAGAGATCACTTATTATAAACTAAGGAAAAACGACCCTAAACTATCATGATAATCTTGTATGTGTGCCTTGGTGTATACTCATGGGAAAGCTGGGCTCGGAAGGACTACTGGTTTCTATACAAAATATCCTAGTTTGTTCTCACCATGCCTGGCATGTTTCAGGCTGACTGGACCAGTGATTCTAATCTCAGTTGCCATGTGAAATCTGGCTTCTCTTGAGTAGTGCACTGTTGTGGGACCTCATAGTGGGCTTTCACCTTGCTTACTGATTTGAAGTCCAGTTTTTTTATATTTATCCCCAGCTAGGCTAGCAAGATGCTGCTTTCTTCCCAGTAGCAAGTTGATGATCGTAGCCTATCTTCTGTCATTTCGGCTATTTTGGGAGGATGCAGTACAGTCCATAACCACTGGATAAGAAGTAAAGTTAAATACATTTCTTTGTCACAGGTTTTTGTCATCCTAAATAGACTCTCCAAAAGGACATCACACTTTGATACCCTTTCACAGCTTCCCTGGGATGCTGAGGGTGTACATTGAAATACTAATAAGTGGTATGTCATTGTAGTTAGAAAGCAGTTCTTCCCTGAAAAGAAGTGGCAATACTAAAATATTATGCTCTTGGATCGACATTGCTGTAATGTGACATGCTCATTTGTATTCATGCAGAGCTTCAAAACAAGTATCCTAGCCTGCAGATTCTTCTAATTAAATAGCTGGAAAAACCATCTACCATTATCTCATTTGAACTTTCTGTAATTGCTTATTTCCTCTGCTTCTTATTTTTAATGTATAAATAAAGCCTTCAGAATTTAATTTCCCTGTGACTGTTTTTTTACCCATAAATACTACCCTTGACATTTTTCATCAGTTTGTTAAGAATAAAAGTTTATTGCATTACTTTTCTGATGCTATGTTAAAAGGCAAATTGCTGTAATTCCCCATTATTAAGGAATTATTATTAATAAATATTATGATTCATTGTTATAAAACATTAAAGCATATAATTTTCTCCTCTGTGTTGAGCTTCATTATTTAATATATGTGAAGCTTCATTATTATTTGGTAGTTGCTCTCATTTAGGAACACCATTCTCTTGAGGCAAGATAGTATTTTGGAAATGTGGTCTATGGCATTGTAGAAGCCACTTTTTGGCTGTTGGATCTAGGGAAATTTAATGAACCTCTAGGAGTATCATTTATTAAATCTGTAAAATGAATCTATTGTATTTCTTTTTTTTTTTGATTTGAGAATAATAAACTCATTCAAGGGAGTTTAAAAAAGAAGGATTTCTCTAAAGACATAGTATCAGTCGATCATTAATTGACTGACTGACTTGTTCATTCAAAAATCTTAGGCACCCCATATCTCCCAAACACTGTTCTAGACACTGGAAAGAGAGTAATGAACAAAAAACAGGCTAAGTGTCAGCTCTCATGGAGCATAGTGGAGGGTAGATGAGCAGTATCTGTTAGTTGGTGAAAGTATTAAAAAAAATAGTAATGCAGGGTAAGGGTAGGACTACTCTGTATAACATTTTGTGCAAATTTGAAAAGATACTCCTTCCTCAATGTGCTTACTGCTAGATAATGTCTTAATTAATATATATATCTTTGATGGTTATGATATGAAAGGTTGAAATTGTGCACCATACATCCTGAAAGACATGTGGCAGGCTTTCAAGTGATGGAGAACAATGGCGACAAAGCTTTACATTGGAGAGAAGCCTGCTCTCCTATCAACATTGAGTAGGGATATAAATAAAGTGAAGGAAGGAAGCTTGTAGATATTTAGAGGACAGACATTCAAGGTAGAAGAAACAATAAGTGGGGGACCAGCAGTTAGCGTAATGGCTATGTCACTGGACACCCATGTAGTCGACTGCGGTTCACATCTCGGACCCGGTGACTTAAAACTCATGCCAGGTGCGTGTGCATGCATGCCCAAGATCCTGAGAGAATGGACGAGAAGGGATTGTGGCATGGCCATCCCCCCTGGGGGGTGATTTCTCACTTTCTGTCTCTCTCTGTCTGTCTGGCGAGCGCACGCGCCCTATAGCAAAAACCTCTCCAAAAAAAAAGAAAAAGAAGAAACAATAAGTGAAAAGGCCCTGAGGTGGGGTGTGTGTGACTGCATGCTTAAGGAACAGTGAGGAAACCCAGTGTGACTGGATTTGAATACACAGCAGGAAGACTGACATGAAATGAGATCAGAGAACTATGGATGGGATAGGGATGGAAGAGGGGAAGAAAAGTGGAGCAAGTTATGTAGAGCCTTGTGGGCCATAATAAGAACTTGATATCCTGAGGAAGATAGGAAGCAGTTAGGTTTTGAGCAAGGATGACATGATCTGATTTGAGTTAGATGCTAGCTAGACTATCGACAAAATTCAGGGTAGAGACAGTTTAGAACAGAGGCAGTAGTGCAGGTGGTAAACAAGTAGTGGAACTGTTGTATTTCATAGGTAAAAACCAATGGAGTTGGCCAATTAAATAGGAGTGTGTGAGACAAAGGAATCTGGAAAGAAGTCCATGGTTTTGGTCTGAGCAAACTGGAAGGACGGATGGCCATTTACTGAATGAGGAAGACTTCCAGAGAAGCAGATTTAAGTGGAAAATCAAGAGTTTGGTTTTCAACATGTAGAAATGCTTATTGGACATCCAGGTGGGCAGATAGTTGGACATAGGAGTCTGGTGATCAGGGAAGAAGACATTGGAACTAATGGAAACAAACCAAGAATAAAGTATTATCAATAGGGATTCCATGGGAGTTGAATTGAAGGTTGACTGTAGTTAGATCTACTTTAGAGGCTTCAGCAGCAAAAGTGTTTGACTTTTCATACAGGAGATCCTCCACTGCTGGGATCCAGATATGCCTAATGTGTTGTCTCTCTTCCCAAACCAACCAAAATACTCTTTTTACTTTTAGTTCTACTTTTTAAGAAACTCTTTGGGGTCTAGCTTATCTTATACGTTTAGAAGAAATTGCTGAGCAGTAGAGAATGGGTTGTTTTACTCAGGAATCTATCTCTCAGCTCATAAGCAGTGACTGGTATTGAGGGAGTGACTGTGGGGTGTAAAGATGGCTGCCTACACAGATTGGCAGGAACCCTTGGGAAAGGAGTGGCTGAGAGGCAGGAAATGACTGAGATCTTCCATATAAATTCTGTGTTATAGAGCTGTTAAAAACTGTGTTATAGGCATGAGAAAATGCCTCACTGACAAGTTTTAATCCACAATTGGAGGGAAAAATGAGAAAAAAATTTGGTGTAAGTTTTCATGCTTGAGAAACACAATATATGACAGGTTGTAATTTTGGGGAAGAGGCACTTGCAGTTTTATCTGACATTCCATTTGTTCTTCATCTTGCATATGTTTCATTCTTTTTTTTTTTTTTTTTGAGAGGTTTTTCCTATAGGGTGCATGTGCTCACCAGAAAGACAGAGAGAGACAGAGAGACAGAAAGCGAGAAATC
>NW_006204954.1:2455037-2484724 GCF_000334495.1 Tupaia belangeri chinensis
AGAAATCACCCCCCCAGGGGGGATGGTCACGTCGCAATCCCTTCTCCTCCATTCTCCTCTCGGGATCTTGGGCATGCACGCACACACACCCGGCGTGAGTTTTAAGCCACCGGGTCTGGGACGCGAACTGTGGTCGACTACGTGGGAGTCCAGCGACATAGCTGTTACGCTAACTGCTGGCTCCCCATATGTTTCATTCTTGAAATTTAGTTCAGAAGTGACCTTTCTGGGAAGCCTTTCCTGAGAACATCATTAATTCACATCATTCCTGAGTCATAAGCACCTCCTCCTCACACCAGAAAATTTATAATTATTTAAAACTTAAAATTGTATTTTTGGGGGTCAGCAGGTGGCTTAGTGGTTAAGGAGCTGAATTCCCTCATAGCTGACTGTGGTTTGAATTCTGAACCTGGCAGCTTGAAAATCACACCAGGCATGTGTGCATAAATGCCCAAAATCCTGAGAGGAGAATGGAAAAGAAGGGATTATGGCATGGTGATCCCTCCTGGGGGGTGATTTCTTGCTTTCTGTCTCTCTCTGTCTCTCTGGTGAGTGCATGAGCCATACAGCAAAAATTTCCAAAAAAAAGGTTCTACTTTTAGCTTAAAATAGGATACATATTCATTGTATTAATCATATACTGACAATCAAATACCTTATTTGCTATTCTAAATTTTACTTAACAATTTCTCCATTTTGAGTGTGTTAATTCTTTCCAGTTTTTACAATTATAAATAATGCTATTATAAACTTTTTGTATATAAATCCTCCCAAATATATAATTATTTCATAAGACAAGATTCCTAGAAGTAAAGTTACTGGGTTAAACTGTATTTTAATGTTTTGGGCATATATTTTAAAGTTGTTTTCCTAAATGATAACCCAATTTACCTTCCTAACCAGGAATTTATGAGGACAGACATCTATTCATACTTGTTTTAAAAAATGTTTATTTTGGGAACCAGCAGTTAGCGTAATGGCTATGTCGCTGGACTCCCATGTAGTCGACCGCGGTTCGTGTCCCGGACCCGGTGGCTTAAAACTCACGCCGGGCGCGTGTGCGTGCGTGCCCACGATCCCGAGAGGAGAATGGAGGAGAAGGGATTGCGGCGTGACCATCCCCCCTGGGGGGTGATTTCTCGCTTTCTGTCTCTATGTCTCTCTCTGTCTGTCTGGCGAGCGGACGCGCCCTACAGTGAAAATCTCTCAAAAAAAATGTTTATTTTATGATTTCTTATTCACATTTAATTGTTGTACGTCTCAATATCACACAATATGGTTTTTCAAAGTATGAATGCCGTACATGACAATAAAAAAATAGGAACCTCTCAGTAGACATGACTTAACATGGATTTTATGGTAGAGTCCCACTGAATCAGTCAGAATATTTGAGGCTTCTGGAGTGAATATATATCAACTCTCTCACCAAATGCATCACTTTCCCAAAGATTAAATAACCTTTGTCAATAATGCTGCACAAATAAATCAGTAATAAGGAAGGGGCATATCAGGCTGAACACTCCCATCACCAAATTCCTACCTTACTTATGAGTCCAAGCTAATTGCACTGTATGACTTACTGTCTTGCATTGATAAAGGCTTGTGGGGTTTGTTTTGTCTTCTAGAAAGAAGGTGAAATTCTTTTTTCTTTTCTTCTTTTCTTTTCTCTTTCTTCTTTCCTTTCCTTTTCTTTTTTTTGGGAGAGGTTTTGCTATAGGGCGTGTGCACTTGCCAGAAAGACAGAGAGAAGCAGAGAGACAGAAAGTGAGAAATCACCCCCGCCCCCCAGCAGGATGGCCACACCACAATCCTTTCTCCTCCGGTCTCCTCTCCGGATCTTGGGCATGCGCGCACATGAGTCAGGCGTGAGTTTAAGCCACTGAGTTCGGGACTCAAACTGCAGTTGACTACATGGGAGTCCAACAACGTAGCCATTATATCATCTGCTGGTCCCAAGAAGGTGAATTTCTTAGAGGCCCTGGTTTTATTAATTTCACCTTATTATCTCCAGTGGCTAGCATATTGCTGAATGCATCACAAATGCTCAGTGACTATTAGAGCATTATAATTTCCTTTTCTTCTCTTTTAACAATTGCTATTAGCACTTTTATGTAAAATAGAAGGGCTTTATAAAAAAACAAAACAAGAGTCCTTCTAGTATTGTTGTTTTTAACCTACTGTGTTTTCATGTTCAGATTGAGAATAAATCTCTTAAATACAACATTAAATCTCAGGAGAATACATAGGCTATTTTTAAGTTTTATTTATTTATTTATTTTTTGGAGAAGTTTTTGCTATAGGGTGTGAGCGTTCACCAGAAAGGCAGAGACAGAAAGCGAGAAATCGCCCCCAGGGGGGTTGGCCACGCTGCAATCCCTTCTCCTCCATTTTCCTCTCAGGATCTTGGGCATGCACACACATGTGCCTGGTGTGAGGATCTTGGGCATGCACGCACATGTGCCAGGTCCAGGACTCAAACCACGGTCGACTACATGGGAGTCCAGCGATGTAGCCATTACACCATCTGCTGGTCCCCAAAGGCTATTTTTAAAGCCTTATTTTGAGTTCTTGTTTCACCTCATGTGGCCTAGTCATTTTATGTCACAATCAGATGGTAGTTCTTCAGAAGATTCTTCTCTTATCTGAATGAATAAAGTCACTTTCCCCCTAAATCTGTAAGGCAACTTTCTTAGATAAATACTGCATCTTGCTGTCTTTTGTCTGCTTCAGGCTGGATGCAGATAGTAGAACAACAGACTAGAAAAAAACAACAAAACAAGAAAACCCACTGTAAGTAAAACAATTTTCAAAGGGAAATGAAAATGAGAAATGAAAAGGGAAGTTCTGTGTTAGTGCTGAGTATCCGGTCATTGTCTGAAAGATGTCTTAGTTAGATGTGTCAGAAGAAGTTCTGGGCAGCACAATTGTTTGAAAAACAACTTTGACTGTGAAATCAACAGCTGGCTTTGTCGGATGCTTATGGGGAAAAGAAGACAGCAAGCAGTGTGCTAGGACATGTGGTCCCAATGGAGACCGTGGAGATATTATGACTTATTCACATCCTGCATAGTGATTTCCTTTTTCTAACCACTGTTGTTCTTTTGCTTTGTGCATTTCTGACCTTAGTTATAACTCTTCATGAATTTTTTTCCAATTTAAAAAATTGTGGTCAAGTCCTCGTAACATGAAACTTAACCATGTAGCCATTTTTAAGTGGACAGTTCAGCAGTATTGAATGCATTTATGGTTTGCTGGGTTTCTGATACGTAAGTTTTCTCCTCAAAATTTTCTGCTTTAAGACCTTGGGGATAATGGGAGGGCAAACAGATGGGAAATTGTCATTACATGAATTAACCTAGTCTTTATTTGTGTTTTGAAAATTTTCACTAACTTAATTTGGATTATTTAAAAAATAATTATTTATTTAATTTTATTTATTATTATTATTTAATTTGCTATTGGGCATGTGTGGTCACCAGAGAAAGAGAGAGAAAGAAGGAAACAGAAAGTGAGAAAACAAGGCACCAGGACTGGGATTCAAACCATAGTTGGCTATGTGGGAGTCCAATGCTTCAACCACCATGCCACCTGCTGACCCTGGTTTTTATTTTTAAATACTATTGTTGATGGTGGTAGTGTTGGTGGTGGTAGTGATGGTGATTGTGGTTTTGTCATCAAACATGATGTTAAGAGACTTCATTGGTAAGATAATCCCAATAAAAAAAGTCTTTGGATCTTCAGGAATCAAATATTTGTCACACACCAGGGCGAGTTTTCCAAACTGGTGTTTATTTGTGAGTTGGGTTCCGTTTCCAGCTCACCTCAAATGTGTCCTAAAGACAGTGAGTGAACACACCTAGTCCTTGTATACCTTCCATGTCTGTCCTAGGGACCAGTCATGAGATTTTAAGAAAGTCACTTTTCTCCTCTGTGCCACGCTTCCTCCTGTAGATAATTGCAGCATTTTGTATGTACATTGCTGAGGACCTGGGAGGAGCAGTGAGCTCTGTGTGAACAGCACAATAGAATTGTGCTATCTTCAGCAGTATTGGCCTCTGTACAAACCCTGCTTTGTTCTTATAATGCATCTTGTACACTAAGAGTTTTCAATCCTTTCTGAATGGTGCATCTGTGTGTGTGTGTGTGTGTGTGTGTTTGTGTGTGTATGTGTGCGTGTGCATGCGTCTGTGTGTAGGAGGTCATTGTGAATGAATGTTGTTGTAATTAGCCATATTCCCCTCCTTGTTTGCTCAAATCCTAGCAGGAACACAGGTAGTAAAACAAATGAACTTCACATTCTACACTGTTCACTTGGCAGGAATTCTGCCTTGCCCCATGTGAATGATGATTTGCAAAGCAATCTTACGAACTGAAAAATAAAAAGAAGAGCCAGCCAAAAGCCTGGACAGAGTTGTTTATTATTTCAACAAAATATATTAGTAAGTGTAGATTTCACATTCCTTCCTCCCATTCTTGTTACTTTCCGTTCTCCTCTCTGCCTTCTTTCCTCCTTTCTCTCTGGTGCAGAACATACTACCTAGTTAATATTACCTTTCTTTGGGAACTCTCAATTTACTTACCAAGCGCACACATAACTGTTTCCTTGCTTGAGGTGCATTTATTAACAAGATCTGAAGCAAGCTACTTGGAGATGTGCTCTGTGTATTGTATTTGATGTGCCACGGCTAGGACATGGAATTCTGCTTTTTTGCATCTTTTTAAAACATTGCAGTTTGTACTTCATAATATCCTGCACTTAAAGAACATAATTAGTGCTAATTATCATTTAGAAAATTGTTTTTTGCTTGATTAGAGATTTTAGCTATGTGTACTGAAATCTAGTGGGTCTTCATTATGTGCAGTACTCTCTATTCTATACTGGCTTAAATATTAATATATGGAAATTTAGCTTCATCTGCCGTACCTTTTGATGTCAGAAGCATAATCAGTATAATTGGCTTAGATTGTTTTTTCTCCTGTTTGTGTTTCATATAATCTAATGTCATTAGTGAGTTGACTACTGAGTGGGTAATCTGCATTTCAGAACTGTTCCTTGAGCACATTATTACCATTGATTTTGATTATTTTAATTCCCATTCACCCCAGGCAGACCCTCAAGCTGTGCTATATTATTCAAAGAACTGCTTTCTTTCATTCAGAGAGCAAATCTTTCTGTTTCTGAAAACCCATTAGCATTCTGATAAATGTTGATATCTTTACTGGGTCTGGGGGAAATTTGATTTTTATTTTCTATACCTGTGGGTGTGTTAAGGGATTCTCACTGTCATTATCGGTGAGAATGGCTAACTTAAGACTTGAGTGCCTTTATTCTGAACAGCAGGTTACGTGGTAGCCCTGGATGCCCATAGGTAGCTGGATGCCTGGACTGGTTTTCTTTCTGACCAGCTTCTCAGAGCCTGGCGCCAGGGCTCGCCATTCTCAGGGCTCCTGTGTAGTCTGAGTGCTGATACCTCCCCCTCTCCCTCGAAGGCTTGCAGGTCTGGCTTTTGCCCTCAGAAAATGATGGCTGGACTGACTTAGGGATTGGAATCCAACTTCCTCTTGGGTTTTGAGTGCATTCCAAGACTAACTGTAAAAAGAACCCCACATTAAAGTCTAAGTTTGGCTACGGTCAGCCACAGATTCTGCTAACCCTCCTCTGGGAAGCATATGCTCAGTTTGCTGATGGTGGTTATTAAGTCATTTGTAGTCGTATAGAATCTTGAATGTTAAGGCTGTAAGGGAACTTAGCGCCAGTATTGTACTTCTGTCTTTTTATAGATGAGAAAATAGAGGCCTAGAGAGATAAATAACCGGCTGAGGTCACACAGCTACCGAGTGGCAGAGTTGAGTGGTAAAGAGTCCCTTTTGTCCAGGAAGGGCTCTTTATTTCTTAATGGTACCTTATTACTGGATGGTATAGTGTAACAGCATATTGTACACACCTGCTAACCACAACAGTTAGCGGGGTTGCTGACAGAAACATATATATGTGTAGATGTAGCCTAATCTATTTTTTTGGACATAATCTATTTTTTTCCCCATTTTTTATGAGGGAAATGAGAACGCAAAAAGAATGTAATTAAAAGCACTGGTGAAAGAAAACAGAACCAGTAGGCTATTTATGAGGGGACTTCAAAAAATTTGTGGAAAAAATGAATTAAAATTGGAGTTTATTTTGGTGCAAAATAAACTTGCACCTTTGGTTGTTGAAATCCATGCAGTTTTTTCAAATATACATTTTCTATGAATTTTTGGAAGACTGTGTGTGTGTGTGTGTGTGTGCGTGCATGCATGTGTGTGTGTGTATGCATGTGTTTATAAAGGGACTTATTATGAGGGATTGTCCATGTAATTATAGAGGCCGAGAAGATCTGTTGTCTGCATGTTGGAGGCCCAGGAAGTCTGGTGGTTAGTTCCAGCCCAAGTCCAAAGGCCTGAGAATCAGGAGAAGCTATGGTGTAACTTTTTCAGTCCAAGTCCAAAGACCTGAGAAAAATGAGTGCCAATGTCTGAGGGCAGGAGAAGATGGATATTCTAAAAGAGGAGAGAGCAAATTTGCTTCTTCTTTTGTTCTATTTAGGCCCTCAACAGAGTGGATGATCCCCCCACCTCCCCTAAGGGACGTCTTCTTTACTAAGTTTGCCCATTCAAATGCTAATCGATTCAGGAAACATCCTCACAGACACGCCCTAAATAATGTTTTACTAGCAATCTGGGCATCACTTAGCCCATTCAAGTTGACAAATAAAATTAACCAGAGTTTAATTTTAGTTAGCCCTGGTAGGGCTAACTCTGCTCCTACAGTGCTGGGAAAATATAGTATTGGGTCATAGAAAAGTCATGATATTAACCAGCACAAGAGTTTCTCCCCTGGTAGGGCTAACTCTGCTCCTACAGTGCTGGGAAAATATAGTATTGGGTCATAGAAAAGTCATGATGTATTTTTCTATGCAAAAATGTGTCATGACTTTTTGGATGACCCAATTGTTTGGTGCTCTTTGGGAGGTACTGCCTAAGTAAGACTCTCAACCCTTGGTTAGTACCTTATTTCACTATCTAATTTGAGTCAAGTAGAGGCAGCTTCCTTAAGGAGACTGGGGTGTGGGGGGGAAACTTGCATAGGAATTTTCTGTCCAAGTTTCAGTGATAATTAGTTTAGGATCTACCAAGTTGTAATTCCTAATGCATGTAATTATTGTAGGGATCCCTAATTATCAAAGGAGTTTTAAGTATTTTAGCCAAGAAGTCTCCAAGGTGAATATTTTAAAAAATAAGTGATTTTAGTGTCCATACTCAGCCATTTCTCTTTTATTATTTTTTAAAAGTTTATTTATTTCTTTGAGAGAGATACGCAGAGAGAGGGGGAAAAGGAAAGAGCAATAGAGAGACTTAACAGAGTCGTGACACCACAGTCTCCCTACTGCCCTCCCCACCCCAGCTCTCAGTCAGCCTTGGATCATGGACATGCATGAACTCGGTACACTCAGGGAGATCTCTGACCTTGAACTGGGAACCTTCTCATGTGGGATCGCCTCACAGAGTGTCATTTTTACCACTGTGCCACCATCTGGCTCTCGTAACCAGCAGCTCTTCTAGCAGTTGGTTTAGGTTAATTTGGCTTCAGCAAAGGGACAAATAAAATTGATCCAGACAATATTTTACTGCATATGTCTAGAAACAAGAATCTTAATCCTAAATAATCATATCCTGCTGTTTCCCCTTTACGCCAGGGCTGTCCTTGTTTTGTCCGTTTCTGATACAGGAGTGTGAGCTAATGGTTTCTGTTCACAATCATGGTCCTCTGCTACATACACCTAGAATGTGCTCGTATGACACCATCTTCCTTTTCAATTTAGTCAAAAACGTCAGGCAAGTGGGTCACTTGGTACTGAGTAAACCTTGGACAAGCCAGACATTTGGAGACTAAATTTTTGTCTAAGTTGCCAAGGAGCTATCATTTGGTACTTGGATACTTAGACTAATTTTATTAGATGAAAAAAACAACAACAAAAAAAAACAAAAAAAACAAAATGAGTGGATGGTCTAAAATGTGTCATGACTTTTTGGATGACCCAATTGTTTGGTGCTCTTTGGGAGGTACTGCCTAAGTAAGACTCTCAACCCTTGGTTAGTACCTTATTTCACTATCTAATTTGAGTCAAGTAGAGGCAGCTTCCTTAAGGAGACTGGGGTGTGGGGGGGAAACTTGCATAGGAATTTTCTGTCCAAGTTTCAGTGATAATTAGTTTAGGATCTACCAAGTTGTAATTCCTAATGCATGTAATTATTGTAGGGATCCCTAATTATCAAAGGAGTTTTAAGTATTTTAGCCAAGAAGTCTCCAAGGTGAATATTTTAAAAAATAAGTGATTTTAGTGTCCATACTCAGCCATTTCTCTTTTATTATTTTTTAAAAGTTTATTTATTTCTTTGAGAGAGATACGCAGAGAGAGGGGGAAAAGGAAAGAGCAATAGAGAGACTTAACAGAGTCGTGACACCACAGTCTCCCTACTGCCCTCCCCACCCCAGCTCTCAGTCAGCCTTGGATCATGGACATGCATGAACTCGGTACACTCAGGGAGATCTCTGACCTTGAACTGGGAACCTTCTCATGTGGGATCGCCTCACAGAGTGTCATTTTTACCACTGTGCCACCATCTGGCTCTCGTAACCAGCAGCTCTTCTAGCAGTTGGTTTAGGTTAATTTGGCTTCAGCAAAGGGACAAATAAAATTGATCCAGACAATATTTTACTGCATATGTCTAGAAACAAGAATCTTAATCCTAAATAATCATATCCTGCTGTTTCCCCTTTACGCCAGGGCTGTCCTTGTTTTGTCCGTTTCTGATACAGGAGTGTGAGCTAATGGTTTCTGTTCACAATCATGGTCCTCTGCTACATACACCTAGAATGTGCTCATATGACACCATCTTCCTTTTCAATTTAGTCAAAAACGTCAGGCAAGTGGGTCACTTGGTACTGAGTAAACCTTGGACAAGCCAGACATTTGGAGACTAAATTTTTGTCTAAGTTGCCAAGGAGCTATCATTTGGTACTTGGATACTTAGACTAATTTTATTAGATGAAAAAAACAACAACAAAAAAAAACAAAAAAAACAAAATGAGTGGATGGTCTAGGCCAGAGCTTTCTAGACCTTAAATTTCATCAACCAATAAAAATTTTAAAATGACTTTGGAGATCAACATCAAATGGTCAATTGACATTTCTTTTTGTCAAATAAGGGCATTCGGAAAGCACTAAAGTACCACCTACCATGGCTACCACATACATTAGAGAAAGTAAGTTTAACCAATAACGGACAGCTCTAACATCCAATTTGTAAAAAACTCTATGAAAGACTAATCATGGTGTCCTTATTTTATTTTTTCTTTCATCAAAGACATAAAAACTGCCATTTGACAAGTACTGAGCCAAGTAACCTTTAAAGTTCCTTCTAGATATAGTGTTGATTTTTATAACTTCTTATTGTCTCTTTTTTTTCATACATTGGAATTTATTCTATTTATTTATTTATTTTGGTGAGGTTTTTGCTATAGGGCACGTGCACTCACCAGAAAGAGAGAGACAGAGACAGAAAGCAAGAAATCACCCCCCTGGGGGGGATGGCCACACCACAATTCCTTTTCCTCTGAGGATCTTGGGCATGCACGCACATGCACCTGGTGTGAGTTTAAGCCAGTGGGTCCAGGACTAGAACCTTGGTTGACTACGTGGGAGTCCCGCAACATAGCCATTATGCCAAATGCTGGTCCCCAAACCTTATTCTTTATGAACTAAAGGTCCTTCTCTTCCTTATTTTTCTATTTTCTTTCCCAGTAACCCCTTTCTTCCTTAAATCCTTTTTTTCCCCCATCTCCATCTCTCCCACCTACTCCTCCTTTGCCATCTTCCTTTCCTATTCTGCAGTATTTCTTAGGAAATCTCTTAAGGGAGAAACTGTCTCACACTTTGCAGGTATCCCTGCCTGAGGGGCTGATTTTCTTGTCTACTGAGCAGGTGTTCTCAAACTTAGTGAGTGTGCTTTTATACAAAATACTTATGCCATGAATTGAAATGTAAAATATATTTGTTTTGTTGTCATTGACCTATTGATAGATATTTCTTGGATATAATTCCTCAACTAGCTTTGCACTTACTAAGTGGTTTTGTGTTCTGAATATTTTTTCTAATTACTCTTCTGCAGTATGAGATTAAATTAAAACACACACACACACACACACACACACACAAAACTTTTTTTGAATCAAGATATATTATGTTGTATGCTTCTCTTCAATCTATCAGGCCTATTACTCTGTCATAGAAACAGATTAATGGACTGAAAATTTCACCAGAGCTGTTTTCTCATGAGTTTTGCTGATTTGACTACTTTCATTTGGGCCAGAATTTGCAGTAACTTTAGGTCTGGTTATTTTTCAACATTTGACTTTCTAGTTTTAAACCAAATAATGCCAAAGTATGCAAGAGTGAAAGGCAATTAAAATATGTTTAAAAGTTATACAAATAAACCTGTTTTTGATACCCATAAAACCAGCTGGTTTGGCTTTTGAGTAAAGGTTAGGGGGTTTCTCATTCAAGTGACTTCTAGGGAATTATTTATTCAGTTAATACAAAACAAAACACCTTTCTTTAATGAGGGACAGGCTTGCATTCTGATCAGCTTGAAACAAAGTATAGTAGGTGTGGAGTGATGTCTCAATTCACTAGCACAGGTTTGAATTAGAGGACTAGATGTCTTTTGTCTGATGAAAGAGAACCCTGTGCAAGTTCTTTAAATCTTCAGAGAGTTATTTTTTTCTCTATCTGTAAAAAATATGATCAAGTTTTAGTTAAGTAGGTACCATGATTACTTAAGACGTTTTGACAGACCTTTTGTCAGAGATGACTTTCATACCTATAGAACATTTGAGATCTTCTATAGTGGAATAGAGCTAAACATTGAGGAGGCACTAAAGTTTTCATCTAGACATGCCATGGTCCACATTGCATAAGAGTTAAAGCATCAAGGAATTTATGGTAGGACAATAAATTGGCTTAGCAATATGAAACTGAGCAGTGGAATTCCAGGAGAACGTATGGTCTTTGAGGCTTACTCAAGTTCTGAGTTTAAGGACTGGGTGTGGGTCAGAGCTTCCTACCTTCTGCTGAGTCTTCTCAGGGGCTCTGTCCTACCTCTGTAGTGATATAGTGGAGAGAATACTGCACTGGGAACCCCAGGGTGGAAAGCCCGACAGTCCCTTACTTGAGAAGGTCCTCTGAATCTGGTGTCCTAATCTGGAGAATGGCAACACTTTATTCAGTTACTGTAACAGTTAAATGACATAATGTGGATGAGACAGTTAATAAATTCTGTTCTGCATATTCATTAAGTACTGCAATTGTGTTAACACTGTCAGAATTGTGTGGCTGAAAATCAGTCAGCGCGAGTCCGTGCAAACTCTGCTCTCACCTAATGATGTGTGGCATGTCTGCACCCCCACTGTGATTTTCTGGCTTGGAGATTTGATGGCAGTGTGAAACATCAGTCTTCTTTTAGGTTTCTTTCTTTCTTTCATGAGTGGGAGAGACAGGAGCAGAGAAAGAAGAGCGAGAGTAAGAGAGAGATACCCCTCACAGGGTCTTCATGCTATGATCCACCCATAGTTGCAGCTGGCCAGGATCATGGGCCATGCCTAGTGTGTTCAGGGAGACCTCAGGACACGAACCCAAGAACCTCACTCAACGTATGGCCTCAGCAGCACAGGACATTGCATTATCACTCTGCCACGATGGTTGGTCTTATCACTCAGTCAGAATAGGTCTTGTAGTATTACCAAAGAGACTCCAGTCAATTTAGGTAAATCCAGGGACCAAGACGATTGATGGCAATTATTTTGATTCCAAAGTGCGGGGTGATATACCCTTTAAGAATCTCAAAAATCAAGATTAAAATCAAAAGCAAGTAAAGCTTTTGTCTGAATATGTCTCCTGGTTGGACACAGAGGGAGAAAATTCTACTCTCGTGGCATCTGGGCATGGAGCTCTGACAGAATGAAGGGCGTGTGGAGATCCACGCTTTGTTCTTGGCACCAGGAGACCATCTACTGGGCTCCTTGGCAAGAATGAACAGCAGCATCTGTTGGGGGCAGAGAGGATATTTAATAGAGTTAGTTTCAATTTCTCAGTTTCTTGTCACTAGGGATGGCAAACCCAGTAGTACTTTATGTTTCAGAATGTCTTGACTTATTTTTCAAGAATGCTTAGGCTTGGCTAAACTTTATATGGCTAAGTTTTGCCAGCTTTCCTTTCTTAATTATTAGTATTAAAGCCATGTGTATGAATTCGAATGGAAATTTAAATCATTTTAATGTTTATTTAGTTTATTCATCCCAAATCTATGTTGAATAAGGACTGTTTTATAAGGAGTCTATGAAAAGTGTTTCTATGAATTTTGTCCCTTTTATCGCCAGAAAGAAATTGCAGTAAGAGACGGTTAGAAGGGGACCTCAATTCCAAATCCACTATGGTTATGGCAGGGTGTGAACAGTACAATGTGAATTTTCACTGCTTTAATTGCAATTGAGTCTGAGGCAGTCATTTTTATAATGAATTTTTAAGAAAGCACATGCTCTTTTAGAAAACATTGTTCTCAGATGGCATGGTGGTTAAGGTGCTAGAATCCCACATGGCCAACCATGGTTCAAGTACTGGACTTGGTGGTTTGAAATTCACATCAGGCACATGTGCCTGTGAATCCTGGGGCCGGCAAGTGTGTGGTGGTTAATGTGCTAGACTCCCACAAGGTTGACTGTTTGAGGCTTGCTTTCGCATCTTGCCCCTATCTCTCTCTGGTCAAATTAAAAAATAATGATTAAAAAAATTCCTTAAACCAGACAAGAATTCCTCAGAATCTTTAAATCTCAGGAGGAGAATGAAAGAGAAGGAATTGCAGTGTGGCCATCCTCTCTGGGAGGTGATTTCTTACTTTCCTTCTCACTGTCTTTCTCTCTCTTTCTCTCTATGTCTCTCTGTGGCACACCCTATGGCAAAAACCTACAAGAAAAGAAAAAGAAAGAAAGTATTGTTCTCCATTTTTAAATCTTGAGTACAATAGCCACAGCCACGGAAAAATAACTTCTGTGGCCCATTATTATAATGTTTTTCCCCCAAGAACACCACAGAATTTGGTTCTGGGCAGTAGGAGATGAGTAATGAAAGAAATGGTGATTTCCAAATAATTCTTACCTTCTCATTGGTCAGTAACCTATGTGTGTCTCTGTTAGGCTTTGTGGCCCATTCACTACACCGATCATATTGACTTAAAAGAACAGGCACTGTTTAAGTAAGATAAAAGAATGGTGTTATTTTGTACTCATAAGAGTTTGTTTTGAGATGACAGCTAGACTGAGACCTGACTTACAAGTGTCAGAGCTAGAAACGGGCCAGAGGAGATTAGTGACTGTCCATTTAAACTCTTAATGCCAAAGGGTCTGAAATATTGAAAGAAATGAATATGAACCTGGGCACACAGTGCATGTAGAATAAATACTTTTGAATTAATCTTAAAGTTTAAGCTTTTCTTATGTCAAAGGAATAAGTATTTACTTGAATAGACTACTCAGAAAAAGGTGTAACTGTTTATTCTTAGTATTCCTCTTTTGCCCTCTCTCCACAGAAAAGAACTGTGTTTTCTCTAATTGAAAATGAATTGTGTACTCCAGTTAATAGAATTTTATAAAAATAAATATTGTACTTTAATAAGTAACAGATTGGAGGGTGGGGAAGGGAATCCAACATCACTGGATATTTGGTCATAATTTATTAAGTTGTTTACCTTTGAAGGTGTGTTATTTACATTTTTAATTAAACCTTTTATTTTTATATACTTAAAGATTTATGTGCAGTTGTAAGAAACAATACAGAAAGATCCTTATGTCCTTTACCCAGTTTTCCCAATGATAACATCCTGTAAAACTGTGGGACGATACCATGACCAGGATACTGGCATTTTTATAGTCAAGGCAGAGCAGGTCCAGCACCATAAGCATCTTTTTTTTAAGAGAGATTTTTGCTATAGGGTGCATGTACTCCCCAGAGAGACAGAGAGAAACAGAGAGACAGAAAGTGAGAAATCACCCCTCCACATGGGATGACCATGCTGCAATCCCTTCCTCTCCAGTCTCCTCTTGGGATCTTGGGCACGCATGCACATGTGCCCAGTGTGTTTTAAGCCTCCGAGTCTCAGACTTGAACCATGGTTGACTACGTGGGAGTCCAGCAACGTAACCATTATGCCATCTGTTTGTCCCACCATGAGCATCTTTTAAGTATCACTCTGATACTTAGACCAATTTTCTTAGATGAGAAAAAAAAAAAGGATGGACTAGGCCAGTGATTTCTAGACTATTTAGCAATACATCCCTTTGTTCCCCTTCTCACCTTTTAACCCTTGGCAACCATTAATACATTGTCCATTTCTGTAATCTTATCACTTGAAGAATGTTACATAAATAGAAAAATGCAATAGATAATCTTTGAGACTGTCTTTTCTTATTTGGCATAATTTTTTGGAGATTCATTAGGTTGCACCATGTGTCAAAAGCCTGTTTCTTTTAATGGCTAAGTAACATCTCATGTTATAGATATAACGTAGTTTGAAGGATACTGGAATTGTTTCTAATTTTTGGCTCTCACAAATAAAGCTGCTATATACATTCATGTACAGGGTCCATGACGATGTAAGTTTTTCTTTCTCTGGAATACTCATAATGGCTAATTTTATGTGTCCACTTGGCTGGGTCATGGGATGTCCTGATCTGGCTAAATATTATTAATATTATTTATCTGGCTACATGTTATTCCTGGATGTGTCTGTGAGGGTGTTTCCAGAAAAGATTAGGACTTAAGTTGATCTCTCTCTCTCTCTCTCTCCATCTATATATAAGAAGATGCAGTTACGTGGTATGTGAGTCAATACCATAAAAAATCATGTGAGCCAATACTTCATAATAGTAAGTATATTTATTATAATAAGAAGAATCTCCTGCTCGCTTACTCTCTTTTGTTCATTCAGTTTGAGGTCTTCCTGGTTCTTGGTATGATGAGTGATTTTCATTGAGACCTGGACACTTATATGTGAAACTATAAATGTTTTTTAAGCCTTTTGTTTTAACTGGCTTTCTCTGTCACTACTCCAAAAGGGAGAGGGGAGGAAGCACCTTGTTGCCATGCCCAGGAGGTGCAATTGCTGAGTTTAATGGCAGTTATATGTTTAGTTTTTAAAGAAATGGACAAACTGTTTCTCAAGTGCCTGTTAAATTTCACATTCCCACCAGCAAGGTATGAGTGACCTGGTTTGTCCACATCCTTTGCAGTATTTGGTGTGGTCACTGTTTTTTAATCTTAGCTCTCCTGGTACATGGGAAGTGATAATTCATTGTGGTTTTAATGTTCATTTTTCTTGTGGCTGATGGTGTTGAATATATTTTTGTGTCTTTATTTGCTATCTGTGTATTCTTCCTGATGAATTGTCCATTTTTATTTGTTGTTTGTTTTTTTTGACTCATTTTCTAGTTAGATTGCTTTTTTGGTGTTGTATTTTTAGAGTTTTTCTTAAGTTTATTATTTATTTCTTCCATGAGTGAGAGAGGAAGAAAGACAGAGACAGAGAGAGCACCCACGTACTAGGAGCTTGATGGCACAATCTACCCCAACCTCAGTCACTCAGGTTATAGGCACATGCCTGCCTGGAATGTTCAGGAAAGTCTCTGGATGCCAACCCAGAGCTCACCCATATGGATCAGTCTCTCAAAGCTGTGCCAGTAAATGCAAAATCTTTATATATTCTAAAGAAGCCTTTATGTGGGACCAGCAGTTGGCATAATGGCTATGTTGCTAGACTCCCATGTGGTCAACCGTGGTTCGAGTCCTGGACCTGGTGGCTTAAACTCATGCCAGGCGCGTGTTCATGCGTGCCCAGGAACCCTAGAGGAGAATGGAGGAGAAGGGATTGCAGCATGGCCATCCCCACTGCGGGGGGGGTGGTGATTTCTCAATTTCTGTCTCTGTCTCTCTCTGTCTTTCTGGCAAGCGCATGTGCCCTAAAGCAAAAACCTCTCCAAAAAAAGTCTATGTATTCTAAAACTAGTTGCTTGTTAGAAATATAGCTTGCAAATATTTCTCTCTGTAGTGTGACTTTTCACCTTCTTACCCCAATATTCCATAGGAAAAACCTTAATTTTAATGAATTCCAATTGATTGATTTTTTTAAAAACTGGACTGTGTTTTTGGTAGAACTATATTCCTCACTTTAGATCCTGAAGATTTTTTAAAGATTTTTCCTAAAAGTTTTAATGTTTTGCATTTGAGGACATGATCCATTTTAAGATAATTTTTGTAGAAAGTATCAGAATTAAGTCAGAGTTCATAGTTTTGTCTTATATATGTACAATTGTTTCAGCACTATTTTTTTTTTTTGAGAGATTTTTGCTATAGGGCACATGTGCTCACCAGAAAGACAGAGAGAGACAGAGAGACAGAAAGCGAGAAATCACCCCCCAGGGGGAATGGCCACGCCTCAATCCCTTCTCCTCCGTTCTCCCCTCGGGATCTTGAGCAAGCACGCACATGTGCCTGGTGTGAATTTAAGCCACTGGGTCCAGGACTCAAACCATGGTCGACTACATGGGAGTTCAGCGACATATCCATTATGCTAACTGCTGGTCCCAGCACTATTTATTGAAAAGGCTATCCTTCCTTAATTGAATTGCTTTTGTACCTTTGTCAAAAAAAATTGGATATATTTACATACATATATTTCTGAGTTTTCTATTGTTTTATTACTCTATATGTTTATTTTTCTACTAGCATCACACAGTGTTGATTTCTTTAGCTATCTAAAAGGTTTAAAAATCAGGTACACTAATTTCTCCCACTTTATCTTCTTTTCAATATTACTTTTGCTATTCCAGTTCCTTTGCCTTTCCATGCAAATTTTAGAGTAATCTTACCTATAGCTACAAAAAACTCATTGAAATCTTAGTAAGAATTGCATTAGACCTATATATTAGGTTGTTAGGAAAGTCATGATGGACTTTTCGTCATGATGTTCTTGGCGACCCAATGTCAATTTGGGGAAAATTCATATCTGTACTATATTGAGTGTTTAGTCCACCAACATGATGTATCTCCACACTTTCAATGTTCTTTGTCTTCTGCAATGTTAGATCTTTTGTTATCATTTTACAGTCCCTTGAGGCTCTCTTTATATATTTTTCAGTTTACTTTTTTCTCTCATGTTCAGATTTGGGAAATTTCTATTGTCCTATAATCCAGTTCACTGATTTTTCTGTCCCCTCCACTCTGCCATTGAGCCCATCCTTGAGCTATTGTTTAAATTTTTGATTTTTCTATTTTGAATTCTAAAATTTTCACTTGATCCTTTTTAATATCTTCTACTTTTTTACCTATTTTTTTTTCTATTTCCTTGCTGAGACTTTCTTTTTGTTTCGTTTTGCTTCAAGAGTGTTTGTAATTGTTTGTTGAAACATTTTTATAATGGCTATTTTAAAATCTTTGCTAATATTCACACCTCTGTCATTTCAGCATGGGTATTTATTCATTGTCTTTTCTCTTTTAATTTGAGAATGTCCTGATTTTTACAGTGATTTTTGGTTGAAATTTGAACATTCTGGGTCTTATGAGACTGTGAGTCTTATGTAAACCCTCTGTTTGAGTTGGCTTCCTCCATTACCCATCCAGCAGTGTGGGGGGACTAACTGCCTTATTACTAGCAGGTGAGGATAGAAGCCCAGCTTCCTCACTGGGTTTCTGTTGACACAGCAGGGGGTCCTTCATAACCCCTGGCCAGGTGTGGGAGCTCTAGCACCCTACCTGGTTTCATGGATACCTTGTTGGCTGGGAGGGGACGAGGAATGCCTTGTTATTGCTTCCATGTGGCTTCCATGGACAGAAGGGGAAAGTGGCCTTGTTATCACTGGTGACAATGGAAATGATAAACATACTGACTCACTTCTGGGTCCCCTATAACACCAATCTAGCAGGAGAAAGAAGAATGCCTTATTACCCTGAGTGGGAGTCCAGGCTTCCCAAGTGGCCTCTGTCTAGGTATGGGTTTGGGACTTGTTATCAGTCAGGAGGAAAAGTCCAGGCTCCCCATTTGGCATGTCCTTAAAACCTCCAGAGGGTAAAAGTCTAGGCTCCTCCCTCTGCCTCTGTTGGCATGGGTTGGGGTAGGGCCATCATTTTTCTGATGTTGTTTGGATTAGTGCAGTTATTGTCTAGAAGTTTTGTCTTGCTAGGCTGCCTTTCCCTCCTCCTTTGGCTGAAGAGCTTACTTTGCTCACTCTAGATAATGTTTATAATTTGCCAGCTTCTTCAGCTCCAACTTTGGGATATATCAAGCAAATGACTATCTAGAAAAGGCCATTTTGTTCCTTGAATCTCCCAACAGTTCTTAACAATTCTGCCTTCCTCCCCACCTTTTTGCACCTTCCGTGTTTGTTTATATGTAGGGTTAGGCTTTTTTGTTGTATTTAGTGGGAGGAATTTTCCTTAAAAGAAAATGTCTATTCCACTTTCCCATGTTTATATTTTAAACAGAAAGGGAGAGATGAGATCAATGCCAGAAGAAAAAGATATTTTTTTGTTTTTGTTTTTGTTTTATAAGTCTCATGGATTGGGAAAGGCAAATTTTGTTTTGTTTTTAACTATCATTCTTACAGAGCCAAACATTTAATAGAACTATTATTGCCTTCTAGATTCCCTCCACAGCTACAAAGCTTGTCGTATTTCAGTTTTCGGCAATGTTGGTCATTTGTAGCTTCTCATTTCAGCCAGCTCTTCCAGAGGAAAATATTGGAAGATAATGTCACACCCTGTGGGAAGGATCGTATTTTCTGACAACTCCAATTTCTTCTGCTGTCTGTGTCTTCACTTTTCATGGACCCTGCAGTTTATCAGCAATTTTGTTTTATCCTCCAACACAGGAAAGGGTTTTGTGTTGGCAACACGTTTATTGTGAATAACGTTTCAGACCCACTAAAAGTGATTATTATCACCAAAGCTCTATTTTGAAGAGCCTGCTATTAGCTTTACCTCGAAACACGACATTTACACATTCACACACACTTCCACATGTATGGGGCTCCAACCTAAAAATTGGCTCATAGCATTCACATTTTAGTGAACCAATAAATTGTGAGTTTAGCGTTTTAGTCCAATCAAATGCCAAGTGTTTCATTTCAGGCCCTAGTGTCCCTATTGACAGGACTTTAAATCTACTACTTGTGCATCTGGAGCTCGTTAGATGTTTATAGTTTCAATGGAGCCAAATGTCAATGGCACCTTTGGTCTATGGAGAGATCCAGTGGAGTAAGCAGTTACTCTGCTTCTGTGAGGCAGGACCAGGCACCAGAGGACCAGGCCCCCACTGACCCGTGCTGTATAAGAAAGGCCTTGCCCAGTGGGAGACTGGTTGGGTTTATCATAACGTGTTTTCTCATAACTCACCTCCACGGCTTTAGGAATATGCTCACAGGAGTGTGCCTTAGAGGTTTATGATTAGAGGCCAGCATAGTCTCTTTGGAGTAGCACCGTCCAATAGGACTGCAATGGTAAAATGTCCTGCTTCTATGCTGTCCCATCTGTAGTCACTCAGTAAGCGATTGAAATGGGGCTAGTGCAGTTCACAAATCAATTTTTATGTGGTTTTGCTAGTTTTTAAAACTTTACTTTTAATAGGCATACGCAGCTATTGTTACCATTTTTAATAGTCTAGCTATAAAGCCGAGTCGTGATGTAAAGAAGTACCAGCAATCAGTTCTTTCTTTCTGCACTCATCACTACCCAGAGTGATATTTTATTCTATCTGTTCATTCATCCATCTATCCATCCATTCATCCATTCACCCCTATGTATGCCTTATGCATTTCTATGGCAAGACTCTGATAACTGTGGAAGATACACAGGCACACGCTATTCCTTGCTGCAATGTCCTATTAAATGGATTTCTCTACAGAACCAGACAATACATCATGAAAACACATAAACTGTGGATTAAGACAGACGTTGCTTTCATTTCCACCTCAGTGGTTCCACTTTTGGGAAGTTACCAAATCTTTCTGAGCCTCTGTTTCTTCATCTATAAACTAGGATTAAGACCCATCTGTGATGGTCAATTTGATGAGTCAACTTGGCTGGACCATGATGCCTAGATATTTGGTCAAACATTATTCAGGATGTTTCTGTGAGGGTGTTTTTGAATGAGAGTTATATTTAAGTCAGTGGACTTTGAGTAGATTGCCTTCCATAATATGGGTGAGCCTCATGTGATCAGGGAAAGCCTTGACTAGGACAAAAGGATAATCTCTCCTGAGCAAGAGGGAATTATTTAGCAGGCAGCATCAGACTTTCTCTGTAATGATAGCTCTTCCAGCAAAATGCCTTTGGACTCCAACTCCAACTCTTTCCTGGGTATCCAGCCATCAGATTTTGAACTTGTTCAGTCTCCACAATCTTGTGGAGCCAGTTTCTTAAAATAAATTTTGGTCTGACTCCATGGCTTGGTGATTAAGGCAATCTCACATGGATGACCAAGTTGTTCAGGTCTCAGACCTGGTAGCTTGAGAAACATTCTGGGTGCCTGCGTATACATGCCAAAATCCCAAAAGGAGGGAGAGATGGAGAAGAAGGGTTTGTAGCATAATCACCCCTTTTGGGGGGTGCTTTCTTCTCCCCCTCTCTTTCTCTTTCTCTTTCTTATGCTTTCCTCTCTCCCTCTCTTTCTGTTTCTTTCTAGCAAGCACATACCCTTCAGAAAAAAAAAAATCTTTTCTGTGCCAGGAAGTGGCACAAGAATAATGAAGTTGGATCCATGTAAGAAGATCTTGGGTTCTTGTTCTGGGACCTCTTTGGGCATACTGGACCTGTGTGCACTTGCCTGAGATTTGGGCCAGCTGAGAGTGGGGTGGACTGCTATGTGTACACCCTACTGAGTGTGCCTGTCTGCCCCCCCTCCCTTTTAAAAGAAATAAATAAACTTAAAAATCTCTCTATATACGTATACATACAAATCCATACGTGTTTGTTATGATTGAATGCTTGTGTCCCCCCAAGGTTCATATGTTGAAACCTTAATCCCCAATGTCATCAATGTGATTTGAAAGCAGGGCCTTTGGGAAGTAATTAGAGTCATATTAGGTCATGAGAGCAGGGCCCTCCTGATGGGACTAAAAGAAGAGGTAGAGAGAGAGAGAGATTATTCTTTCTCTGCCAGGTGAAGAAACAATGACAAAGTTGTTGCCCAGACAGGAAGAGATCCTTTGCCAGAACTAAACTATACTGCCACCCTGCCTTCTAACTTCCAACCTCCAGAGCTGTGAGGAAATAAATATCTCAGAGAAATTTATTAGATGGAGTGATTAAGCCACCCAGCCGATGGCGTTTATGACAACCCTAGCTGACTAATCTGACGTACTATTGGTTCTGTCTCCCTGAAGAACTGTGGCTCATATGCCACCTTACAATGTTGATGAGGAGCTGAAGTGAGATATGTTCACTGCCTGTCATGTGTCTGATGCCTAATAGGTACCCGCCTTTCTCCTTCCCACAGCATGTATAATGACCCCTGGCGAGGCTAAGCCTTCCCTTTCAGGCTGGTGTTTCATTTGAATGCCTTTCTGTTTCTTCTACACTATTCAAATTCTAGCCATCTTTCCAGGCCAGCTTATATCCTGTTTCCACAGTGCAGTGTGTCCAGATGACTCCAATGGAGAATAATCTCTCCCTTTATCAAATGTTAATTTATACAACATATATGCCTTTCATATTTAATGCTTCCTTGTTTGAAATTTTTAATAGCAGTCACTATTTAGTGACTACTTTCTATGGACCAGGTATGAAACAAGTACTTGCCATATATTATCTTGTTAAATTCTTGAGATAACCTTATATTGTAGGCATTAGCATACTCACTTTACATTTCACAGCTGAGGGAATTAAAGTCCAGAGAAGTTAAATGTGTGTGATGATGCTGTAACAGACATGATGTATTTCTGGTTTTTCCCTCCTGCCATAATCTTTTTGTTTTTAATTGCCAGAAGGCATGCACACTCATCAGAGAGAGAGGAGAAAGGAAGAAAGCAACTCCCAATGGTGCATGGTCACACTGCAATCTCTTCTTCCTTTCTCTATTCTGTCAGGATTTGGGGCACGCACATATATCTGGCATGTTTTTCAAGCCACTGAGGCAGGATTCAAACCATAGCCAGCCATGTGGTTCTGGCTCCCTAAACCACTAGGCTATAGGGCTAGCCTTTCTATAGTCCCTCTGCTGTGAAAGCTGAGCATTGAGTTTTGTTGGCTGAAGAGGGGGAGGGTACATATTCCCAGATTCTTTATGAACCATCTTCCATGTGAGTCACTTTCGTTCCCAGTCTTCTTTGTAGGTAAGCCTGGGAGTGAGGGTCAATTCAGGCCAAAGTAACCTAGGGAGACCTTACTGACAGCTTCTGGGAAATAGCTCCTTCTGGATAAAAAGAGAGTCCTGTGAGCAGAAACTCTACTTTTCTTTCCATCCTTTTAATACTGGTAAGCAAGGCCTTGGGCCACAGCCATCTTACAGCCAAGAGGGGAGGCTTGCAGACCCCATAAGCATGGCTGAATAGAGAGTTGCAGACTCTGGAACCTCAAAGCTGTGACTGAGCCACCGATACAACCCTTGGACTAGCCCCAATCTTAAGTTTTTGTTATAAGAGACTACAAAAACCTCTACTGTTTAAGCTGTCGGGAGATCTGTTACTTAGAGCTAACAGTATTCTCACAGGTACAGGTGCATGCGGAATCTCAAATTACACTTTCCTGAGTCTCTTTTGAAGTGATAATCTTGTAAATTAGACTTTTTACAGAAGGAAATGATTGAACATGCGGTTGTAGGATCTCCTTGTGCCAAGTAAGGTCAACAGGTTCTGAGGTGGAGAAGGAAGTAGAAGGAAGTCTTTCAGATAGCCAGTGGGCCCAAATATGTGGAAACAAAGGAGCTTCAGAGGCCAAGAAGTAGAAAACCAAACAGGATCTTGTCCCAGCACATATTTGTATTGGACATACTGCTGGGATGGAATGGAATGACCAGTCTTTTCTGTTTTTGTTCCTCTGCCTAAGTTTTAAATGATGAGGTGGGCATCCTGGATGCAGACTAGAGCCCATGCCTGCCCCTTGACTGAAGGAGGGCTGGGCCCCAGTCTATAGTCCTGCCATGCGGTATGCAGTGGAGAGATAATTACTCATGGGGAAACTGAGCTGATCTTAGGAAGTAGAGTGCTGTTCAATGTAGTTAGACTGCAGATTGGAGCAACCTGAAACTGGTCTGTTACCTACCATGTGATGCAGTAAATTCAGAAATTGGAAATCAGTGTTTGGAAATGACATCTGGCAAAATAAATGTTATGTTTGCCGAATCTATAATAAAGTATTTGGGTTTCCATTATGTAGATCTTTTTTTGTGTCATTTTTCTAGAAAGTAATTTTCATATTTTATAGTTCCTTAGTCTCTGAAGAACTTTCTCCCCATTTAAAAAATTAAAGTATGATTTACATACACCAAATGTCATGTTTTTAGTGTGAGTTTTGGCAAATATGTACATAGTTATATACCGGAGTGGGGCTAAAGAGGAGTCCTAGCACTCCCCAGATTTCTCTCTGTTCGTTTGTAGCCAACCCTCCCCACCAGCTCTAGAAACCACTGACCTGTTCTCTGTCCTTATAGGCTGCCTTTGCAAGAACCCTACATAAATAGAATCATTCTTTTTTTTTTAAATTTATTTTATAATTCCTTATTTACACTAAATTATTATATATCTTTGTGGGATAAAATATGGGTTTTGAAAGCATGCATGTAATGCGTGATAATCAAATCAAGGATGTTACTATATTCATCATCTTCAACAAAGAATATTACATTACATTGTGCATCTTTAATTTTCATTCTACTATTTTTTTGATATAAATGTGTACATATACATATATATGTATACACACACACACACACACACATGATTGGCGATGTCTTTCCTTTTACTCTACTGTGATATACTATTCCATAACATATATAGCTTCTTTACATGCATTCTTGTGCCTGTTAAGTGTTTTTTCCCATGCCCATCTTCCTCACCCCTCATCTCCTGTGCAGTCTCTGGTGTCTACAATTGTCCTTTTTGCTTCTATGTCTTTAAATCTTTCAATTTCTGCCATAGAGTATAGATATTCAGTATATGTTAAGCAGGGACATACTGTGTTTGTTTTTCATAGTTTGGTTTATTTCACTTAGCATTAGATCTTCCAGATTCATCTACTTTGTGTTGAATTACAGAATCTCTCTCTCTCTCTCTTTTTTTCTTTAAAGAGGTTTTTACCTTAGGGAACATGTGCTCACAGGAGAGAGAAAGAGACAGAGACAAGTGAGAGGAAAAGTGAGAAATCACTCCTCAAGGGGAATGACCATGTTGCAATCCCTTTTCCTCCTGAGATCTTGGGCATTTATACACAAGTGCTATGAATAATTTTCAAGCCACTGAGTCTGGGACTTGAACTGCAGTTGGGCATGTTGGAGTCCAGCGATGTAATCGCTATACCATCTGCTAACCCTGGATCTCTTTGTTCTTTATAGCTGAGTACTATTCCATTGTGTTGTGTGTATCACATTTCTTAATCCAGTCATCAGTTCTTGGGTACTTAGGTTGATTCTGTACCTTAACTATTGTGAATAATACTGACAAATAGAAATCTCTCCGACAGAGTGATTTCTTGTCTTTTGGGTAAGTACCCAGGAGAGGGATTACTGGGTCATATGGTAGTCTATATATGAAAATTTGAGGAACTTCTATTCTGTTTTCCACAGTGGCTATACAAATTCCCACCAGTAGTGAATGAGAGTTGTTTTTTTCTACAACCTCCCCAGCAGTTTTATTCTTTGTTTTTGTTTTTGTTTTTTTTTCAATGCTAAGCATTCTGACTGGGATTAGAATGCTTATAGTCCTTATAGTCTTTTTAGTCTACCTTTTCTTACTTAGCATAATACATTTGAGATTCTCAGTGTACATTGTTAATTTGTCCCTCCCCCCCTTTTATTAATGTTTGGAATAGTAGCCCATGGAGAAGTAGCCCATTTTTTTTTTCTTTCTTTTAATCACTTCTCTTGTTGAGATAAATTTAGGTTGTTTCCTATTTTTGGCAATTATGAATAAAGCTGTTCTAAACATTTTTGCACATTATTATTTTTGTGTGTGAACACAGGCTTTTATTTTACTCTCATACATACATAGGAAGGGATTGCTAGGCCATATGCCAAATCTACTTTTAAACTTATAAGGGACTAGAAAACTATTTTTCAAAGTGGCTGTATCATCTTGCATCCCAACTACCAATGTATTAGGGTTCTAGTTGCTCAGCACTAAGCATTGAAAGTTTTAAAAATTTCAGTCTTTATCCTGTGTCTGTAGTGGTATCTCATTCTGGTTTAATTTGTATTTGACTATGATATTTTTAATTTATATATTGAACATCTTTTTATGTGATTATTTGTCATATGTATATCTTCTTGGATGATTCAAATCTTTTGCCAATAAAGTTAGCTTTCTTTCCTATCATTAAGTTGTGGGAACTCTTACGTATTCTAGATACAAATCCTTTATTACGTAAGAGCTTTACTATTTTCTTTTTCGAGTCTGCCTTTTCATTCCTTTAACAATATATTTCTTTTTCTTATTTTTAGGTTTTTGCCATAGTGCACATGTGCTCACCAGAAAGAAACAGAGTGAGGTAAAGTGAGAAATCGCTCCATGGGGGGATGGCCAAGTCATAATCCCTTCTCTTTCATTCTTCTCCTCGGTTTTTAGACGTGCACACACATGCAACTGGCATGGTTTTCAAACCACCAGGTCTAGGACTCAAATTGTGGTTGGCCATGTGGGAGTCCAGTACCTTAACCATCATGCCACCTGCTGGTCCCTTAACAGTATATTTTCTAAGAATAGACGTTCATGTGTGTGTGTGTCTGTGTGTGTTTAAGACAGAGCCTCTTTTCATCCTGATTCTCCTGCCTCAGGCTCCTAAGTAGCTGGGACTACAGGTGTAACTAGCTTTTCAGGGTGGGTTAGGAATTGAGCCTGGCCCTTGCATGTGGGCTTAGCCTGATGAGCAGCTAGGATTCAAGACCAGAAGTTCTTAATACTGATGTACTCTTACTTATTTTTCTTCTTATCCATCATGCTTTTGATGTTACGTGGTGAATCTTCTAGAAGTTTTTATTTTTATGTTTAGATTTTGCATTTAGATGTCTAATCCATTTTTGGGGGAAAGGAGGGATTTTTGCTATAGGGTGCATGCACTCGCCAGAGAGACAGAAAGAAACTAACAGAAAGTGAGAAATCACCCCCAGGGAGGATGACCATGCCACAATCCCTTCTCCTCCAGTCTCCTTTTGGGATTTTGAGTGCACACACACACACACACACACACACACACACACTCCTGGTGTGTTTTAAATTGCTGGGTCTGGGATTTGAATCATGGTTGACTGCGTGGAAGTCCAGAGATGTAACTATTATGCCATCTGCTGGTCCTGGTCTCTAATCCATTTTAAGTTAATTTTTGTAAAGGGTAGAAACTGTGTGTGTATTTGTATGTGGACATACAATTGAGCACTATTTGTTGAAAATTCTTTGTGAAAGGTTTAAAATGAGAAACGAATTAGTCCTGAAGCAAGGGAAGTTTGAGGAGTAGTGACATACGCAAATGTTCCATTTAAGTACTGCCCTGAATTCTCTTCTCATTCAGGCCGAGATGTCCAAATGTTCTTTATGGGGGCCATAGCTGCTCACCTTTCATGAAAATTATTCTCAAGCTGGATTGGGAAGGCAGAATGAGCTCATAGCTGACTAATCAGGGAATAGCTTCTTAGCTCTCTCTGGTAAATAAAAGACATTCTCAGAAATTTGACACAATGCTCTCTTTCTTTATTCCTTTTTTTAAATCTTTGAACAATCAAGCTTGTAATTTTTCTTTCCAATATGTTCCAGATCTCTCTGACTGCTGGAGAAATTGGATAGAGATTCCCTCTTCTCCTTATTTTATCACAGATTGCTCTGTTCCAAATAGTTGGGAACAGCTGGATTTTTCATTAATCTGTGGGAAACTTGAAAATTGCCAAAGGCTGGTGACCAGCTCAAATGTATGTGTGAAATGTGACATTGAATTCCGGAAGAGAAAGCATTACATGGCAGTGGTTACAGCCTCTTGTGAAGGGTGTTTGTCAGTAGAGGGTGTCTTATTTGTCAGGGTGGTCGTGCTCTCCCTTCTGGAAGAGAAACTGAGGGCGCAGCTCCCATGTTGGCACCTGAATAATTAGGTCAACTCTCATGCTGGCATGAGAATAACTAAACCATGTTGACATCGTAACCTAGTACTGGTGGGAAGGACTCAATATTGCTGGAAAGTACATTTCATCACAGGGAGAATAATCAGTTATTCTTGGCACTGCTAAGTTTGTTCTGAAATTGAGGCTAACTCACAAGGAAGATAAGCATATTTCTCCTCTCCCTCCCTCTTCTGCAATGTTTTAGGCTCTGTGAATGTTTTGGTTCATTATATGGTGCAGTAACCATTACTAGATAAGTTGATTTGAGAGTCTACATGACCCTGTTGAGTTGTCTGGAAATTCAGAAATTTTATTATCTAATTTTAAAATATTTTCTAAAATGGCAAGAGGCTGCATAATCTGTTTTAATTGTATATGACCATTTTCTTGATCAACAAAGAAAGGGTAATAATGTAATGTTGAGAAATCAGAAGTCACTGGTCAGTTGGATGTTTCTTCATCTTTGAGGCAGTATTCAAGCAAACAGAAGGCCCAATCCTTTCTTTTCTTAGCCAAAACAGAAATTTCTTCCCTCCCTTTATCCCTTCCTCTCTTTCTTCTTTTCTTTTCCTTTCTAAAATTAAATCTAATCAAACTCACTTTAACCAAGAGGAGTATTATTAGGAAGATATGGTGTATGTCATGGAACCCGAGGGCAGGAGCTCTAACCAAACCTATGGGGTGACTCAAACAGCTGAGTAACTATTCAGTCTCAATCGGGTGGCTTTCTCTCTTTGCCTCTCTGCATTCCTTTCTCTCTCTCTCACTAGCACATTCCACCTCATTTTCTTTTGAACTCACATGGTGGTGGCCACCTCAACTTTACATCACTTTCTAGTTCAAGCACCAAACCAAGATTGACCAGGTCCCCAGGACCCACTGAGATTCCTGTATTTCCAAGTCCAGTTTCCTGGCTAGTTCTGTCTTGACTTGGTGGCTCCCTTCTGATGTAACCCACATAGCCTGGGGCCTGACTGGTGGGCCTGCTGTCCATTCAGAGGGGTGGGGTGATCACACTCTCTAAAAACAGGCTCAGCAGGGCAGGCAAATCCACCTATAGGCCAACTAGTGACACTTCTCTGTAAATGTTACAGTGATGAACATGAAGTGGAGGGAGTATTTAATGATATGAATATCAAATGTTGTTTAGAAAGAAAAGTCAATTTTACTAGCGTTTTGCTCTCTACTCCTGGAACCTAAACAGACCCAGAAGTAGGAAAAATCTGTACAACAGCCTCAGGTGGCCCTAGAAAGAATAGATCCCAGAGTCTGTTTCTACCCACATTGACTTTGTTAGTGATTCACAAAGCTGAGTTAATCAAGTAACTTTCTAAAACAGTTCCGAATGGCTACAGTCTTCCTGAAGATGGTGTCTGAGGTGTTCAGGGGGAAATTATCATTCCAGCTCAGATGACTAGTGGCCCTCCAAAATGCTTCCCCAGTGTAGCGTAGACCTTCTACAAGCTTACCAGAAGAGGTTCCTGCTATAGAGAGGAGACGGGGACAGAACTAAACAAATTGTTTATAATTAGAATCTGTCTTCCTCTCTCAATAACTAAGAGTTTAAATAACCTTACCACACCTTCTCATTTCAAAACATTAGCCTCTCCATTCATATGTTTTATTTTCCATTTGTACCTTCCCCCTGTTCGGACAGAATAGGGAATAGACTGCCTTTCCTTAACAGCTGTGCCTGTTTGTCTGTCTGCTCAGACAGGCTGCTACAGCACCCAAGAGGGGAATTTTATTTTTTCACTTGTCTCTAGAGACAGAATGGGGTCAAGATACAGCCCAGTCAGAGAGGCTAGAGAGGCCAGGTCCATTACAGGAGACACAGAAATTTGATGATGGTAGGAAAGAATGTTATGGGTAGATGTCAGAGTTCAAGGATGGAGTACATGTGGAAGGAGCAGCAAGTGGTGGTATATTTGGGACAATAAATAGAAACAGAGTGAGTGGTTTTGAGAGGAGATCTGGAAGAGGGCAGCTAGAAGGAACTGGTATTCACTGACCAGGGGAGGGAGGAGCAGCAGGGAGCCCCTGGGCGATGGCATAGTCTGTGTACAAATCTCCCAACTCAGAATCCATCTTTTTATTCAACATGTTTTATTTTATTTTATTTATTTATTTTTTACCACCCATGTGTTACAGACATGTCAAAGGAGTATTCCCAGGGGAAACTGGTATGGGAGAGAAACATGATAGGAAAGAGGTTAGGGTTTGAATTCAGAAAGAGTCCCTCAGAGAGTGGC
>NW_006204954.1:2484751-2492942 GCF_000334495.1 Tupaia belangeri chinensis
GAAGTTGAGGGTTTTACTTCAGAAAGAGTCCCTCAGAGAGTGGCTGCCACTTGATCCCACAAGGAACTCTATAGCTCAGTCCTCAGTCTGGTGAGTGTTCAAGTCAAGGCAGGGAATTTAGCCTTCTACACTCCTAAACCCCTCAGTTACTGGCTAAGGGTTCCTCCCATGGGGTTCTACCTGATTTTTAATTCATTCCTGCAATCCGAAAGACCCATGAAAAGGCCACGTTGTCCAAGTAAATGCTTGGGCCTTTCAAAATGTAGACATACATTATATGGTTATTGCCTGTGATATAGCAATTTACTCATTCAACACACTTTCATCGAGTCCCTACTATGCATATGAATTATGCCAGGCACTGGAGATGCAAAAACAACCCAAGCTAGTCCCATTTTCCAAGTAGTTGAGGATACAAAAAAAATGGCCTATTCTTATTATCATTAAGCTGTAATGGGAATATCTGTCCCATTAAGGAAATACAACTCTGATGCCCATTGAATGAATTTTCACACAAAATTGTCAGAGAAATGAATTGTCTCTTTTCTAGACTTTTTTTTTTTATAATGTGTCATCATATCTGCTTAGCTATTTTCCTTTCCTTTTCTTTTCTGTTCTGTTTTTTTTTTTTTCACTTTTTTTAAATAATGTGTCATCATATCTGCTTAGCTATTTTCCTTTCCTTTTCTTTTCTGTTCTGTTTTTTTTTTTTTCCATAAGGTACATGTGCTTGTCAGAGACAGCTAGAGATAGAGAGAAGGAAACTGAGAAATCCCTCCCTCCCAGGGGAGATGGCCTGGCCACAATCCCTTCTCTTTCATTCTCCTCTCAGGATTTTGGGCATGCATGCACATATGCCTGGCATGATTCTTAAGGTGCTGGGTCCAAGACTCGAACTGTGGTCAGTCAAGTGAGAGTCCCGTACCCTAACCATCATGATACCTGGCCCTCTAACTACCTTGATGTACTTAAATTAGTGTCAGAGTTGAAGGATAAGTTTTCCAAGGAGTCAAGCTTTGAGAAAAAAAGAAGACATTAATTTTGTATTCAGTGTACCAATTCTTACAAAGTAAGATTCTCTTTTAATTTTTTAAAAAGAATTATTTTATTTAACTTTATTTTTAAAAATTTATTTATTTTAATTTGAGCATAGAAGGACAGAGATAGAGGGAAAGTGAGAAATCAAGCCACCGGGTCTGGGACTTGAACCATGGTCAGTCATGTGGGAGTCCAGTGCCCTTAACCACCATGCCACCTGCTGGCCCCCTTTTTCCATTTTTACTAAGAATGATATTTTTCTGCTGGACACTTCATAATTGACCTGACGTCTCATTTAAATAGGCCAATAGATGGATAGACAAAAACACAACAAAAAACCAAAACCTTACTGAGTACTTAGCATATGTCAGGCACTATGCTGTATACTGGGAATATATTAAACTGTACAGGAGGCTCCCTACAGGGTCCTTGTTAAGATTAGATTTGGAAAAAGCTTGAAAAACTTCCCAGGCTGACTAACAGAAATGAACAAAGCTGCTTTTGATGCTTCTGCTACAGAGGGCTGCAGGGCTATGAGAAAATGTGCTAGCAAGGGTCTGTATCTTATCAGCGCCAGGGCACAGGGGATGCCAGCATTCCTCACAATAGGACTCCACATCTTCCATAGGCAGAAAGAATTCTTACAGAGAATCTAGGAAAGGCAGATGCTGATAAGGCAGTCCACTGCTTCCTGCTTCTGGGCTCCCAAGGAGCACTACCGATAATATTGTGTGAAGCGCCCTGGTGGTGAAGACCGGCAATGCTGAAAATAGTGACAGACTCTTTCCATACCCAATGCCATAAAAGAGAGAGAGGAAAGAGAGAGAGAGAGAGAGAGAGCAGAAATTTTGCTCTCAACAACACACTGAAAACTGTTCATTAAGGTCAAATCTGCACAGGTTCCATTCTGTTTTGCAGGGGGCATGAGAGGTTGTGAAAAACTGGTGGGAAGCCATTTTAATTTTCATTATTGTAACCAGTGCTTTAATCTTTAAAAAACATTAATGATCACAGAAATGCCAAGGAGAGCCATAAAGAACATGCTGACCAATGGGTACAGTCCTTGGGTTTCCTTTAGGCCAATCTGAGGGAATTGGACAGGGCTTAAGGAAGGGGGAACCTGAAACTGTTATCCTAGAGTTGGGGCCCTCAGATCACATAAAAATGAGTACAGCAAGGGAATAAACAACCAGACTAGTTATGCAGCCTAAATAATGTCTTTGCCTCTGTTTATGAGACGGGAACGTCCACGTATTGTGAATGAAATCAGTCAGAGTCTGGTGGCATTGTCAGCTACAGCCAGCTCTGTGTCTGAACTTAGACTGTGCGTCTAGAATCTGTGTCTTAATGTAAATTGGCTTATGGCTATGTCTCCCTGGGGCATAAGCTCCCATCGTCCAGATGGCAGGGTGACCCTGGTGGAAATAAACATATGGTAGGCTTTCTCTGTCATTCATAGAGGAAGAATGAGTACGCTGTTCATAAGAGCCAATTAAACAAGAGTCAATGTCACAAACAGTGGGCATCTCTGAAAACATTAGTGGAAAGTAAAATGTGAGTCGGGGCTGCTGAGAACTAGGAAAGAAGAGTCCTATTTTTGGAGTGCCGAACTATGGTAAAAGGTGGAGGATAAAGGAGTGACATAAAAGGAGACAGGAAAAAAACTAAGGACTGATACGAATTGTCTTTTGAAGTTCTTCTAGGGGTAATTGTCAACAACAAGGACATCAGGCCAGCTGTTCTTCCAGTGACTTTTGGTTGATTTCCATGTTCTTTGGAGAGTGATGGCCTTAGTTTGGATTGTCCCAGGAGAAGGTGTTAAGGCAAAGATTAAAGTTTAATTATTAACAGTTAATTCAGGAAACATGAGGAGGAGAGTGGGGAATTGAGACAGGAAAGTGAGAAGTCAAACAATAAAGGGTGTGCACATCAGCCACTGGAGGTGGCTGGAACCCAATCTTGGGGAAGTGCTGGTAGTAAGTGTAGAAAACACTCCCTCTAAGTCATCTCACCTGTGGGGTGGGGGAGCTGGGGTATTTATGCACTAGATCTTTCTAGTCATCAGTTGAGGACTGCTCCTGAGGACATGAACTCCACACTATTATGGCGGCCTCCAAAGCAGCAATGTGAGCTTGGGCAAGAAAATGTTCTCAGGCAAAGAAAGGTTGCTGATGGTGAATGGTAGTTGGTCAGGTGTGCACTGACGTGGGAAGGGGAGAGGATATAGGAGGTGCATTTTGCAACCAAGGGGAATTTATAATGGTGATACAACAGCAGACATATATACATTTATGCATACTTTATATACATATAAATTTACACACACATTCATTTGTTGAGAAAATAATACCTGTTTGTGGTTGGAAATTGGCACTGAGAAGTTTAGGGAAAGGTTATAGTTGTGCCTAAGAAAAAAGAAATAGCACTTATGATCAAATAAAAGCCTTTCTTCTTCCTGTTTCATCTCTGCAGCTTCCACCCCTATGGAAATGGGGCATAGCAAATGGAAGACCTTGTTCCTAAGATGAGATATTCTTTAAAGATAAAAATGCTAAGAGCAGTTATTTGGCAATGTAGAATAGCTCTAAGCCTACTTGAAAGTTGTGATACATTTCGGTGATAACATCACAGACTACAAAAATAGTGAAACCATTCTCATGAAATAGCAGTCATTGTGTCATGCCTATTATAGTTTTATTAGGTAACTCGCTACACTGAATTATAAAAAAGAGAATTTATTTATTGGATTTACTTTATGAGCCATTTGATATAAAGGAGAGTCTAATGAATGTTTCACCTTGGTGTTGACAGAGCTCCTTTCCCTGGAAGGACATAAATGAGCATAAAACAACATACTCTCATATTTCACAGGAGGGAGAAAATAAGGCAGGAGGGTATTGCCTGGACCAGAGTATCTTGAAGTATTTTTGTAGAGCTAGAGAAATATCCATTCTGGGGTCTGGTCAGTGGCACAGCAGTAAAATCTGACACTCTGTAGGCTGACTCACATGGGATGGTTTTGGATGCATATCCAGAGACCTCCCTAAACATATCAGGCATGTGCATGTCCCAGATCCAGGGCTGGCTGAAGCTGGGGGTGGATCATGGCATCAAGACCCTGGTGTGGGTACCATCTCTCTGTCTCTTGCTCTTGCTCATGGAATAAGTAAGTAAATAAACCTAAAAAAAAAAAAAAAAGAAAAAAAAAAAAAAAAATATCCATCCCATTAGGAGGTGAATTTGACCTCTCTGTGAGGGAGAGCAATATGATAGTCAGCTGTTATATATACGATCTTGTTCCATGGCCAAAGGGACTTGCCTTGCCATGTGGAAGATTAACTGTACCACGGTATGCCCAGGATATATCTACTCTATGTTCAATCCTGATGCAAATAGGAGAAAAAGAAGTACATAGTAGATAAAAGTCTAAAAAACTGGGTACTCAGTACTCAGTAGCTGTGTGACATAACCTGTCTGTCTTTCAGTTTCCTTCTCTGTAAGATGGATATGGGGCATAGCCTTGTTGAGAGGCCTTGTTCCTGTGACAACATAGTATATAGGAGATACTATAGTACCTATCTCACAGAGCTATTTATAAAATACCTAGAACAATATCTGGCATAATATAGTAAAGCCTACCAGTGTTCATAAAGTAAAATACATAAACCTCAATGGAAGTCCTTTCATTATGTTCCTTCTATATCTCAGAGAATTTTACAAACAAGAATATTCAGCAAATATTTATTGAGTGCTCAGCTGGATTAGGCATTTCCATGGCTGCTGTCCTTTCATGTGCTCATTACCTAGCAGTCTTTTCTTTTTTAATTTAAAAATTTTAAATATTTTAAAGCAATGAAAAGTTTACAAAAAAGTTGGAAGTACAATATAAATGACTTTTTCTTTCTGACTCATGACAGTAAGTTGTCACATATTGCCCATCACCCCAGATTACTTTAGAGTATCATTCCTACAAATAAGGATATTCTCTTCCATAACCTTGACACAACCACCCACATCAGTAAGTTAACAGTGACACATGGTCATTACTATTCCTCAAACTTCATTCTACCTTCTTCTCTTGTCCTAGTAATGTCTCCCAGGTGAAAGCATCCGGTTTGGAATGATATGTTGAATTACGTTGTCGCACCTCTTCAGTTTCCTTTGGTCTATAGTATATCCTCATTCTTCCCTTGATTTTCATGACCTTGACACGTTTGAAGATATTTTGTAGAACATTTTAAAATTTGGGTTTGTCTAATGGTCTTTCAAGATTAGATTTTAGTTGTATCATTTTAGCAGAAACAAAATAGAAGTGATTCAATGTTCTTCTTCTTATGTCTTACCAGGTAGCACAAGATTTCGAATTGTTCTCTTCTGATGATGTTCACTGTGATCAGTTGATTAGGATGGTGTCTGCCAGGCTTTCCCACTGTAAAGTAATTCTTTTGTACTTGATTGAATGGGTGGTATTTGTTGCTATTGTACATTTCTGATGCCCAAATTGTCCCTGATTCAGCCAGAAGGAGTCCATTCAAGGTGGCTTCAATTTCCTTTTGACATTTCTACCTCACTCTTGGAGCTCTTCCTTGATTTTTAGCAGGGAGAGTATTCCATTGGTCTTGTACTTTCCCTGTTCCAGCTTTGGAATGGGCCGTTTCTCTCCAAGGAGTCCTGATTTCCTTTAGTGGAAGGTAATGTTTAGACATGAGTATATGGGCACTTGATGTGCTCATTGCCTCTGGGTGTCATTGTTCCAAGGCTCTAGCACTGAACAGAGCTATACGAATTTCTATGTCTGTCTATGTATATTGAAGGCTATGTATTTACACCAATATCCAGTTCCATTCCAACAACAGACAGGGTTAATTCCGGTCTTCTCCCTTTCTGTTATCCTTTGACTATGTACTGCTCTGATTGGTCCTCCTATATGTGGCCCATATACCATCTCTGTTGCTTTCTCTTGGAGCATCAAGCTCGGAGCCTGGATGCCCCATCCAGAGCCAAAGTTCCCACCACAGGAATGCTCTCCTCTCCCTGTTTGGGCTCTGGCAGCCCATACTCCCAGCTCCTCTCTGTCTTACTGGGGTGCAGACTCCCCACTCTGGGCTGTCCCTCACCCCTCCATGTGGACAATGTCCTTTCCTACAATTGCCCATGCCAGGTCCTCCCACGTGGATACCTTTTCTACCCTGCTCAGTCATTTAAAATGTGACTCAGATTTTAAAGGCTTCTCTTGAGAATATACAAAACTGAGTTTAAGAAACTAAGCTTTGGACTTAGCTACAGTGTCACATGCTGCTAAGACGCTGGGTTCCATAGGCTTGGACCACAGGCAGGACAGGCCTGAGTTTGCAGTCAATCCAACCTAAAAGCTATGTGGTGGTGTGCGCTTATAATCCCAGCGACCTGGGAGGCTGAAGCATGAGGATCACTACAGAATGCGTCCCTGTCCATATTAAAAGAAAATAAAAAATAAAAACCCCAAACCCCAACCTCTGGAAAACAAAAACAAACAACCACCAGACAGATGTAATAACAATGTATTGAATTTTTGCACTTCAAATTGAAACAAGGGATGGGACTTCCCTGTGAGATTTGTCAGCTGGCTGAGGGAGAAGCAGCTCAAAATGTTACCATCCAGCTGGGCATCTGTGTAAAGGTCACTCAAGACCAGGGCAGAGGAGGCAACACAGAACCAGGGCTAAAGAGGCATGCCCTTTTCTGCCTTTATTGTATGACTTCTGATCTTGACTCCAGAGTCAGACGTCCTGATAAAGGAATAAACAAGACTGGGGACATGGCCAAGGATTTAGAAAGAGGCAACTGAGAAGAGTTGTTCTGGTAGACCAGGTGACTTCAGAACAAAGAAGAGTTAATCCAATTTTATGTTAGTGAATTTCCTCTCCACCCACGATAGCAGGAAATATAATTCTCCCAGGAAAGATAAAATTGAAGATTCCATTTTCTTTTTATTTTTTTCAGATATCTATTTTATTAGTCTTAGAGTTTCCTTAATTTCAGTCATTATCAACATCTTTATTTCTTAGTCTATATATTTTTTTACATTTTTAATTTTTTCTTTCTTTTGAAAAATTTACATGTAATCACTGTACAGCCTTACAGTGTATAAGTGATTTTTTCCAGCATAAATACAGTGCATATTAGTCCAGTCCAAGACATTACCATACACATTACTATAAACAGATTCTTTTCATTTTTGTGTCTGTTAAATGTTCTTTCTTCCCCTGATTACATTTCCCAGTTATCCCTTCCCCTGTGCTAGAGAAATGCTTTTTATTTCAGAGGTGTAGACCAAGGGATGGGCCCTGCAAATTGAGCAGATTTGAATGGCTCACACTGGGCTCTGAATGGAGGTAGCCCAGTCAGCAGCCCTCTGGGGCATTATAGCTTTCTCTGACCCCTGCCTGCTAGGCTGCAGGGTCCAGTGGTGGGAGTAGGGGCAAGGGCACTCCACAGTTCCTGCAGCTAAATAGAGCACAAAGCAGGACTGTCCCAAGCTTTGTTTGATGACACTACAATGGGTCAAATGAAGATTCCTAGAGGAAGCAAAACCCCAAATTGGTTTTGCTTTATCCTGCTCTTAAATGTGTATGTTCCCGGACTGAAGGCAGAAATAAAGCTCTTTCCTCCCCCATTGGCCATGTCAGGTCTCAAGTATTTGAGTCCAATTAAAGAGGAAATAGATGTTGATGTTCTGTTTCACCCTAGTTCTTGTCAGCACAGCGAGCCCTGAATGTACCCATGGAATCAGGAAAATGTAGTTGTGAGGAGAAGGTCTGATTTTTATTGGGCATGACTTAACTCAAGTTGCATCCCTGTATTTTATTTTTTTTCTTTTTAAGAATAATCACTTCAAAATGATTAATGATACCTGAAGCCACCAGTCTTACTTCCTGGGGTGAGATGCGGAACTTTCGTGCATGTCTGCGTTTGTAGGAGGGTGTGCTCCAAACTCCAGCGCTAGCTGGTTTCCCATACTGTGCAGACAGTCAGCTCATTGTTCAGAAAAGCTGACTCTCTGGAGGAAGCGGGCTGCCAGTGGGACCATGTCCCCTGCGGGGAGGGAAGGCTTTGCTCCAGTTACAGAAGGGAAGTGAGATACTTTAGGTGCCAGAACAAGAGAGTTGCTGGG
>NW_006204954.1:2495574-2507027 GCF_000334495.1 Tupaia belangeri chinensis
TTTTTGTGGGAGTTAAGAAAGATGTGTGGATGGTGTCTTTGAAAGTAGGTGAGATTACTGAAGGATTACAAAAGAGGCATAGGTAAAACAAAGGGTCACCGCCCTGCTGGGGTTCACCCTATTGGACCTTTGGGCTGAGCCAGAATGAACTCCCCAGGGTAGCAACTGCTCCTCTAGCCATCTCCCAGCAGTAGCCTGGGCCTGACTCTGCACCTCTCATCCCTGAAGGCCCAGAAGGGGAAAAGCAGGGCAGGTTTGCAGCAGCTCCATTTGGTGTATTTTTGGGAATCCTAATTGGAAAAGAGCCTGGATGATCCTTGTTTATGAAAACTAAAATGATACACAGAAGATTGCTGACAGATTCTTTTATAGAATTTTGGAAGTTGAAAATTTTGTTATGTAAGTGTTCCCCAACTCCTTCTCTTACTCCTCCATCCTATCTTTTGTTTTCATGCTCTGAGAAGGGAGATTTGAAGAAATAAGAAAAACAGACTCTAAGTTTTCCTTTTTTGGAGCTCTGAGCAAAACTCATGATCCCTTTCCTCACTGTGGTGTCTTATAGAGTAACTGACTTTCCATTTAGAAGGGTGGACTGCAGGAGATTAAAAAAAAATAACTTGAGATGTGTGTGAGCAAGTGAGTGTGAACACACACGCATGTGTGCAAGTCTTCACTCATCTGAACAAAGTAACCCAAACAGGTCTCAGTTGCCTTAGATTCTGTAAGGCTCACCCTTGCTGGGGGTCTATAAAGGAGAATGGATACTTGCAGCAAAGAAATATGAAAGCTCGCAGTATTCCTGTGTGATGTGTTCTGTTAGAAAGTCAGATGTGAAGCCAAACAAACAACACCCCTTCACCTCCAAAACAGTCCCCCCATAAGTCTGTACTGGCTCCTTCTGCATGGAGCTGTTCTTAGGTTACAGAGTGTAAGCCAGTCTCTTAGTTTGCAGAACCATCTGAGCATTAACTATGCTAGAAATTGTAATTTGGGGCACAGTGCCCAAGGGGTTGGAGACAGGAGGACTGATCTTTATGTTAACAGGCAGGGCACCTGCCTGAGAAATCTGGGAACACAGGTTTTCTTCCCACGATGCCTTCTCCATGCGAATTAATCTATTAACTGGTATGTGAGTTAATTTATTTAGGACCATTTGTGCTGACAATTGGCTTCTGACTGTAAAATACGGTCTTGGAAGAGGAAATGATGAATTGCCTGCTTTAAAGTGTGTGTGTGTGTACATGTGTTTGTGTGCATATGTGCATAATGATGGTCACTATTAGTGTGCATGTGTCTATAAAACTAAACTAAAGACAAGTAATCATCAAGATATTGGTAGGTTTGAAGAAACAAAAAGTCTTTTGGAGTTGTCTGCACTTTCGTACCCTCTTGATGGACATGGGAGCTGAAGGAATCTTTTTTTCTGACTGAATGTATTACTTCCAAATATAAAATAGGAGACAATTTATGGCAGGAAAAAATACCCATCCCTTGAGTGTTCAATGCTATGGTTTCTTCTTTACATAATAAACATTTTCTTTGTCTCTGCCTATATCATGTAAGACACTATAAGTGGTCATAAACTCTTCATTCAGTGTGATAAGAAGGTGGACACTTGGTTTCTGGTAGAAATCTGAAAAAAAAACAAAAACAAAAACAAAAACAGAAAACATAGTACAATTAAATAAAACCAAAATTTAGGTGTTGAGGCCCTGTTCAAGGCGCTGTCTTTCTCTTTTGCTCATGAAAAAAACATTTTTTTAAGTCAAAAAAATAAATAAAACAGGAAAAACTGTGACCCAAAAGGCAGGAAGTCAACAGCTACAGCAGAGGGGTCAGGAGAATGGGAAATGAAAAGCAGAAAGCAGATAAGAGGTGAGGAAACCATCTCGCATCAACGAGGTACAGCTGGGAGAAATTGCAGCACAGACTAGCTTGCACAGGGATAAAGACTAGGCCATGGGAAGTTCAGTGAGAAAGGAGGGAAGAAAATTAGTGGATAGCAGCAGAGTGATGATAGGCTGGAGTTTTTTTGTTTGTTTGTTTTGCCCTTTTTTTTTTTTTTTGGCTTCTCACTTTCCCTTACTTCCAATGGAAAGGTTCAAACATTTTTTTCAGTCCTTCAACAAACATTCCTTGGGTGTCTGTTTGGTAGGAAGGATTGTGTTAAGGGCTGAGGAGTTAGAAATGAAAGTAGCCTCTGCTCTTTCAGAGTTCTTGGCCTGGGAACGTTTTGAGGAAGACAGAGTGGTGAACAGACAGGGCTCATACAGTGTGTTAAGAACTCTGAGGCAGGGAAGGCTGGAGTTCTTGCTGCACAAGGCAAGAAATGTCAGTCTTTTCTGGGAAGGGCCAATGGTCAGGAACAGCGTCACAGTACAGCTGGGTTTTGAAGGATGATTAGGAGTTCTTCAGGCAAAGAATGGAGGAATGGACTTCCAGGCTAAGAAAATAGTGGGTGCCCAGGAGTGGATGGCTTAGTGAATCATGCTGCTGGAGGGAAGAGCATGATGAGGGTGGTGCTGAGATGATACTATGTTGAGGAGTTTGGATTTTAGGGTCTCAGTAGATCAAGGAGAAACTGTCCACGGAGCTGACAAGAGGGAATGCTAATCAAGGGGAAGGAGGAGTACTGAGTGAGGGTAACCATGGCTCTTAGGTGAGGAGGAGAAACATCAAAGGAGTTGGTGGAAGACAGCCTTGCTTTTCTCTGCATGGTAGTTGCTGAGGCCACCTGGCCATGAGGTGGAGGTTGGGTGTTGAGGATTGGGAGTTGGGGTTTGGGAAGGGGCTCACTGGGAATTCTAGAGAGGAATAAAAGGATTGCCATATTGTCTTTATTTGAGATTCACGAAGACTTCCATCTGATATGTAACTGATTCTTACTGACACCATCACCCCTACATCTGTTGTTCTGCTTCAAATGAAGTGTGATCTTCTCTTCCAATCTCCATTTGCTGCAGAAATATCAAGTGTCATGCATGGCGGATCTGAACAGGAGCCAAGGTGTATTGATTACATATTCTCTGTCCTATTGTTGAAACGTGTTTATGTTTCAGAGTCCAACATCAACCAGCAGAAAGGACTCTTCATGGAACACCAGTCGTTACTATGGTGGGAGCTTTTTAACAAAGAGGAAAATCAAGATAACTATTTGAACTCACTAATGTGCATCTAAAAGTGAATTCTTTATAACCTCTTTTTAAGTCAAAGAGAAGAATGTCATACAAATTGGTAGCATGGTTATTGCAAAGAGCACTGTGTCAGGAGTACAGAGGCTGTGGTTATTGATCAGGTAGTGCCCTTAATAGTCTGCATAACCTTGGGCAAAACTTCTTGGTTCCAGTTTGGGTTGAGTTTTTCCACCTCACATACCACAATGATATAAATATGATTATAAACCTAATTGAAGACTTTGAACTTTCCAAAGTAAAATGGACTAATGTATGTTTTATCAGATCATGAATAGTTAAGTCTGCTTAGGGGATTCACTAGTTTTTACCATCAGGGGAAGGGGACTAGAATGTCAGAATACCAACATATAGGGAATAGAATGACTTTCTTTTTTTTTGTTTTTTGTTTTTTGTTTCTTGTTTTATTTTTTTATTATCATCATAATCTTCTTTATATTACATTGGATTACATATAACTTTACAGTGTATTACATTGCTTTTTCAAAAGGGAATGCCATGCGTGTCAGTCAGTACAGAGACATTAATCTCCCCGCTTCAACATTCAATATATTTTCTGTTTTCCCCAATCATCATTATTATTATTCTAATTATTTTTTTAAAACAGTCAATCGCTATTTCTCATTTTGCTTGTAAAAATACTTTGCCCATCATGAAATACTTCTTAGACCAATCCAGTTGAGAATACTATACATGTCAACATCAATAGTTAATAAGCCATATCTGTTTCTCACTAATGTCCTGCCTCTCTATTGTTCACTTGCTATCTTTCTCTATCCTCTTCTCTTCACTTCCCCCATTCCACACTGTCCTATTCTCATTAAGTACTTTCACTGCTTTTATGTAGAATGACTTTCTATGTAAACATTTTGGAAAATTTGGAAGTGATAAAAGAAGCATAGATTTTGTGGATCTCTGATGTTTGACCTTACTCATGATGATTTAAACATGTTCATTTAGATGATTTATGACAAATTAAAGGGGAAAAAAAGCTCCTTCCTCACTTTTTTTCTTTTCTTCCTTTATTATGAGAGGGAAAGAAAAGTCAGGGACCCCTGACAGGGTCTTCTTACACCACATTCCTTCCTCCCAGCCCTATAGCCCTCCAGCCCTCCAGCCCTCCAGCCAAGCCGGGACTGCAGAAGCACCTGCAGGTGAATCCAGTGTGTTAAGGTCAAGCCGGATCTGAATCCTGGGCCCTCCCTTGTGGCTCCAGCATCACCAGCAGCACTCTATTACCTGTGCCATCACAGCTGCCCCCCAATTTTTAAACAGAATGAAATTCAAGTGAATTTTCTCTTTCTCCCCTAAAAGAAGATGAAGATAAATTTTTCACAAGGATACTAATGCTATGACTTAGCCCTGCAAATAATTTTTAGTTTTTTTTTTTATTTAACTTTGTGGTAGACAGAATATTAAAAAATGCCACCATGCCCTTATCTCCCAAAGATGTCCATTTCCTAATCCTTGGGACTTGTGACTATGTGGTCTTATAGGGCAAAGGGACTTTGCTGATGAGATGAAGTTAAGGATCTTAAGATAGATGATTTATTCTGGATTATCTGAATGGGCCCATCAGTCCTAGTAAGAGGAAAGTAGAAGTGTCAGATTCAGAGAGAAGGAGAGGATGATGATAGCAGAAAGAAAGAAGGATATGTGATGATGAAAGCAGAGATCCGAGTGGTGCCATTGCTAGGATGAGGCTGTGAGACAAAGAAACAAATGATTCTCAGAAACTGAGAAAAGGCAAGGAATGAGTTTCATGCCAAGCCCTGAGGCAGAAATGTTGTCCTATCAACACCTTCATTTTGGTCCTCTAAGACTCATATTCGGACTTCTGACATGCAGCACCAAAAGATAATAAGGTTGTATGTGTTTTTAAAAAATTATTTATATTATTTATTATTATTGATATTTTTATTATTATTTAAGCTTGCTATAGGGCATGTGTGCTCACCAGAGAGAGACAGAGAAAGAGAGAGGGAAAGCGAGGAAGCAAGTCACCAGGTTTGGGACTCAAATGATGGTTGGCTAAGTGGGAATCAGCACCTCAGCTATCACTGCCAGTTGTGTTGTTTTAAGCTATCATGTTTGAGGTAATTTGTTACAACAGCAGGGAGAGAGTAGTATAACTTATTGAGTAGTCCTGATCCCAAGCTATATGAGGAAACTTCAAAAAGTTAGTGGAAAAATGGAAGAAAACTATGAATTTGTTTTTGGTGTAAACATTTTTGAAATCCATACATAGTTTTTTCAGAGTACACATTTTCCATGAACGTTTTGAAGCCCCTGCTTATATACTTCTGCATTACAAACTTAATTCACCCCAAATATTCTTCTCTCCTAGCCCTGACAACTCTTTTTTGTAATTGGCCTTTCAATTTGTTTGCTCACTGGCTGTGAGCTCCCTGAAGGCAGGAGTTTGCCTTATTCATTGCGCATCCCAGTCCTATATAGTGATGAATATGGAATAAGAACACAATGTTCTCTTGAGTGAAAAAGTCAAATCAGTGCCAGAGAGAGGTTTTTAGATGGATCAAAAGAATCATACCATGAAAGGGACTTGTGTTTGCTATCTCTGGCTTGGTAAGATCTGGATGTCGCCCTTTGATGATATCAAGTGAAGGAAAAAAGGCTTATGAGGGATGAGAAGAAGAGTCCTTTTATTCCAAACTCCTTGGTTTCAGCCATTTCCTTTTCCTTTTTCTTCCCTTACACTGCGGTCGGTCTGTTGAAGTCTGACACGAACAATTGGCTCATGTGGGTGACTGAATCTGAATGGGCTATGTGGCCTTCTGAGGTAACCACTCCAAGCAAGGTCTTTGCCAAGTTTTGTTGAACTCACACATCCTAATTATTTATTGGAAGCAGTGTGTAATCCCCACGTGTACTGGTGCCTCTGTAATGCTCTTTACTGAGTCTTTTGTGGCCATAGATCTTCTGGAAACTTCTCTTAATTTCTGCTCTTTATGCCTGGACCCTGATATAACCGTCAGACTGTTTTTGATCTCTGGGATAAGGAGACTCTTTTTTTTTTTTTTTTCTGTGGATTTTGTTGGGTTGCTGAAAAAGTCAATATAGACCAACTCTATATTTTTAAAGATGGATTTTTGCATAGAAAACTAGAAAAAATATGGTATGACTTTTCCAGCAACCCAATAGTTGTACCTTATTGGAGCTTTTGGCTGAGCTCCTATCAGACTTGTCATCTCCATAAGAGTGGACATCAATTGAAGCTGGTTTCTCACTAGAGAATCTACTTTCCATGTCTTCTCTTTGGTCTTGGTCAAAATTTCTCTAGATGTGGCACTGTAAATACTGTAATATTGGCTATTCTATTGGGTCATTGGAAAAGTCATGACATATTTTTCTTTTTTTCTATGCAGAAATGCATCTTGACTTTTCTAATGAACTAGTAGACTAGCAATTCTTGAGTTTCTAAGTCTTAGGATCCTGTAAGACCTACTTCTCACTCCTATACTAGTTTTGTATCTCCTTAACTCTGGAGCTTCTTTGTTCCTCTTCTTTCTCTTATTCTCCATCCTGAATGCCTTTGTTTATCAAAGAAACTCCATTCTGCTTTCTCCAGCATTTCTCCTTTGAGCACCAACTACCTTACTGGTCCACTGAGACTTCCTTCTCTACCCAGCCTGGCCATTTTATCTTCTGTTACTGAATGTTGTTTGGGAGTTCACGTTATGCATTTTCATGGTAAAGACAACCTCTATATTTTTCAAAGAAGTCTAGAGATTTTAAAATTTATAAAATCGTATAGTCCTAAAGAAAGAACATGAGGGTGTTCTGACTGCAATGCTCATCACTCTATTGTGGCCAGAGTTGATCTGACTGATGGTGATGGGAGGTGCCCATTTCTCTCAATAGGGTAACAACACTTTCTCAAACACACATATCAGGTTAAAAGAATGTTTTCTTTAATAGAAGAGGCACTTTAATAAAAATAATTAAATAATTAAAGTAACATGAAGAGCTTATACCCTCAAGGAATGGAAAGCAGGGACTCAATAGATATTTGCATATTCATATTCATAATAGCATTATTCAAAATGAACAAAAGGTACAAGCCATCCAAATGCCCATCAACACACAAGAATAGCAATGTCTGACTGGATAAACAAAATGTGGTATATGTGTTTATGTGTATGTGTATATGTGTGTGTGTGTGTACACACACAATGGGATGCAGTTGAGCTTTTAAAAGAAATAAAATTCTAATACATTTTACAACGTGAATCAATCTTGAAGACATGCTTAGTAAAATATGCCAGACCTGAAAGACAAATGCTGTGTGATTCTACTTATATGAGAAACTCAGAATAGTCAAATTCATAAAGACAGAAAGTAGCCTGATAATTACCAGGGACTGGGCAAAGGGTGAATGTGGACTTATTGTCTCATGAGTACAGAGTTTCAGTTTGGGAAGGTGAAAAAGTTCTGGAGATAGGTGGTGGTGTTGGTTGTTTAATAATGTCAATGTCCTTAATGCCACTGAACTGTTTACTTAAAAAATGATTAAAATACTAAAATTGATGTATGTGTATTTTATGCAGTAAAACAATTTTAAAAAATGATGTGGAAACCAAGGTTTGGTGGGTTTTTCTATTGTACAATTCACATTCACTTTTAGGTCAAAGATACATTTAAAAAAAACAAAAGATACACAGAAATTTTGGGAGCAGAGTATCTATCAAAATGTTTTTCATTTTGTGTATCTTCCTCTTACCAAGTAATGGTGAGAAAATTTTATTTAAATGGCACTCAAGTACACCCTCCTCTTAAGTAATTTTTTCCTGTGACTTTTGCACACTAATCTAGGAAAGAAAACCTGTTTAATGAGTCAAATGCATATTTGCAAAAGTTACCAAATAAACTTGGTGACCCTGGCAACTCCTTGAAATTGTGCTGGGTAACCTGATTTTGCAACTCAGGCACACACATTGAATAACATTCTGTCCTGGGTTCTCTTACTTCACATAGGAAGTATGTGACCTCCAGGTACTAGACACTGAAAGACAGCTTTGATTGAAACAAAGCAAGTAGTCAGATTTCTCTTGGTTCAGGTGATTTTTATGGCTGATAGCTATGTTGAACTTTTGAAAAACAAATACCACCTGCTTTCTTTGGGAATGGAAGTTTGGGTGGAATGAACACAGATTTGATGGCCAGATGCCCTGAGCACTTGGCGGGTTTACAGTGATTACTAGTGAGTCATTTTGTCATTCTGTGCCTGGATGAAATGGGCCAGTGGAAATTTGAAGTGGTCCATATCGTACCTGCTGGGCCTTCCCAGGACAATCCAAGTTAAATTTTAAAAAATATTTGCCAGAGGATGTTTGCTCTTGAGAGAGAAATAGAGAGATGGAGAGAGAGAGAGAGGGAGAAGAGGGAGAAAACATCACACGTGGGGCATGGTCATGCCATAATCCCTTTTCCTCCATTTCTTTATCCTGTAGTAATTTGGGGCATGCATATACATGTACCCATACCTCTGGGTCTGGGGTTCTAACTGACCAGTTGGCCATATGGGATCTTCTTTCCTTAACCCTGAGGCCACAGGGCTGGCCTTCTTTTTTATAATTTGGAGTGCTTGATTAGAAATGAAACACCTTGGGACCAGCAGTTAGCATAATGGCTGTCGCTGAACTCCCATGTAGTCGACCGCGGTTCGAGTCCCAGAACCGGTGGCTTAAACTCACACCAGGTGTGTGTGTGTGTGTGTGTGTGCTTGCCCAAGATCCCTAGAGGAGAATGGAGGAGAAAGGATTGTGGAGTGGCCATCCCCCCTGGGGGGTGATTTCTCACTTTCTGTCTCTCTGTCTCTCTCTGTCTTTCTGGTGAGTGCACGTGCCTTATAGCAAAAACCTCTCAAAAAAAAAAAAAAAAAAAAAAAAAAAAGAAAGAAAGAAATGAAACACCTTCTCTAATGTAATTAAAATACAAACAATATTCATAGAATATGTATAAGGAACCTCAACAAGATTCTATTTTTCTCTTTGATGACTAATGCAGAACAGTTCAAAAATATCAATTTGCAATTATGTCAAGGTTTTCTTTCTTCTTTCTCCCTTTTTTCTTTCTTTGTGTGTTTTCTTAATTCTGTTTTAATTCATGCCTTTTAAGTCATTCAATATGCACCTCTGTTCCCCAAGAAAGGTCTCCCCCCAAAATACCACCCTATTATGCTGCCATGTCTTTGGGCAAGGATTATAGGTAGACACTAGACTGTATAATGGGAGATGTAGAGAGTTCACAAATCAATGTTTAGTTAAAGTTATCTGAAAACAGGAAAGATAGAGAGGGTATTGAAGTAACCTCAGCCCCTAGCATTTTGTTCTCCCCAACTTGGACACACAAAAACCAGATCTTTGGCTTCTTCTAGGAGAAAATAGAATGGAAACCTGAAAGAGGAGAACAGGAAATGGAGTTCTGCTTACTCCTTTTTGAGACAGGTGAGTGGCATGGGTCAGGCTGAGGTTCTGCAGTCCTACTTGGGAAATAACACGCCTCTGAAGAGCCAGATGAAGCCAGAAGGTCAAGTCACAGGGAACTCCCTCCCAAGGGCTATAGTTGTTAGGCCCAGAAGAGAGGGGAAGAGGGTCTACTAGTTTCTTTGTATTTACTTTTTTTTTATATGTCTCAGACTGGCAAGATAGGATATAGGGTAGACATACTGTCCTGAGTAAAGATTATGTATTTGACTGGATGTCTCCCCCATGATCCCAGAAGTGGAGGTTGTGTTCGGTGATGGAAAACTCTTCTAGCAGCATCTAAAATGCTGCTTAATTCCAGGGGTAGCAATAATAATTGCAACTAATAGCCCAGCTAAGTGTTTTTTAATACATCATTTAATTTCTAATCCTCTGATGCACTATTGCCTTCTTTTTAAACATATGACGTAGGTGCTGCTGTTATTATCTGCAATGTACATGGTAGCTTGGTTAAAAGATAAATTGAGTCATGTTAAAATTTTAAAGATTTTGTTTGAGCAGACGCAGCAATTCCTGAATCAGACAGGTCCTTGCTGCTGGTAGTTGGGAGATGCAGGTAGTTTGGAGCTCTTACAGAGGGATGGGGGTAGGGAGAGGCTTTCATAAATTGAACTAGGAAGCAGGCAACGAAAGTATTTAACTGATTAAAGTAACCACAGAGTCCCCAGTTAGAGGTTAGCTGGCAGTTTCTGACTGGTAAAACTTAAGGGGTGATTTCTAGCAGATGACTGTTCATGCCGAGTTGAGTTTCGGTTTGCTTATGTGAGAACTCAGGGCGCTAGAGCTGCTCCAGTCTAATGACCTCCCAATTAATTATGTTAACATTCCATTTTACATACAGGTGTTATAAGAAGTTATTTGCTTAAGGACAGGGTGACTAAGAGGCAGACTCTTCATTATATGTCTACTTATTCCTTTTTTTTTTCTCTCCTCTATTTAACCTGTTGATTCTTATATTTCACTAAAAAATACTTTGATACTTGATCTACTGTGTATGCCAGGAAACAAATTGAATTCTGATTAGAAAACTGGCTCAGGGAATTTGCTACAAGTCGAAGAGAGAACTAAGTAGTCTGAGCCAAAGGAGTTGCCAGCTGAAGCAGGAGTCGTTCCCACAGTCCGGTTGGGTTTATGACAGGAAACAGGCGTGTTTTAATTTAATTGGGATGAGGGGGTGACAGTAAAAAGAAACTATTTTGAGGTGTGGTTTTCTTGAGGTGGCATAGCATGGAGATACATAGTTTTTTTTTTTTTTTCTTCTTTTAATGGTATTTCAGTTTGGGCAATAATAGAAGTTGAGCAATTTTGTATTCTGAATAAAAGCAAATGTCAACATTGCAGGGTTAATCCAGGACAGGTCAAGCTACCAGTGAAATCACCATTTCTCCTTATTCTGTCACCCCCATGGGTTGTAAAGCCTTCAGCTGTTGCCATTCCAAAGGATCCTCCTCATTCTTGTGTTCATCTGACTTTGGCCACACCCCACTGAGTGGTCCTTTCATTAATACCTCTCCATATTTTCCACCGGTGGTTGACATCTGTTTCTTGCCAGATCTTATTTATTTATTTATTTATTTATTTATTTATATTTATTTATTTACATTCATTCACTGTACATCATTATAGCATACAAAATGAGATTTTTCCATTCACAGTACACTGTATATTGGCTCAATCAAGCACATCAATATATGTGTTATTGTCAACACATAATTTTCCATTTCTTGTTTTCTGTATATTTTGCCTTTTTTCCCAT
>NW_006204954.1:2508266-2531573 GCF_000334495.1 Tupaia belangeri chinensis
CTATTTCTCGTATATTATTCTCAAATTTTTGGGCCATTTTCTCAGTCTTCATGTTGGATTTTTCTAGGCCAGCAATTTTCTCTTCTACATCTAAGATTCTATTTTCTGTATGATCTAGTCTGCTTTTACTGCTTTCAAGGGAAATTTTGACTTCTTGTATTATAGCCTTCATCTCTAACAGTTCCATCTGATTCTTATGTAAAGTGTGAAATTCCTCTTTTAGATCTTGCATGAATTTCCTCACCTCCTGGAACTCTTCAACTCCTTTCTCCTTCCTCTTCAGTAGTTCCTTGTCTCTCTTCTCTTCCATCTCTGTAAGCTTTGCCACTGTGAATGTTCTAAATTCTTTACCAGACATTTCCATTGAACTGTGTGTTGATGAAGAGGAGTTATCCTTTTCCCTTGTGGGAGAGGTATTTTCCTGCTTCCCCATATTTCTTGTGGTCCTGCAGCAATTTCTAGTCATCTTGTGGATGGTCAATTTCGTCCCAAACTTGGAAGTTCAATCTGAGGGTCGAGGAGTGTGTAGAAAAGGAAACAGAGAGCGAGAAAACAAAACAAAAAAAAAAACAAAAAACAAACCAAACAACAACAAAAAAAGAAAAAATGAAGAGAAAAACTTTTAAATAAAACTAAAAAAAAAAAGAAAAATTAATATTCAAAAAAATTTCAAAAAAACCCAAAAATTAGAAAACCACGTGGCGCGCTAGACATGGCTAGATCGCAGGAGCCATGGAGCTGGTTCTTGAAGAAGGGCTGTTCTCTCTTGCCAGATCTTGACAATCTTTCTTTCTTCTTTATTTTTCTTCTCTTCCTTTCTTTCTTTTTTCTCTTCTCTCTCTCTTTCTTTCTTCCTCTTTCTTTTTTTTTCTGTCTTCTTTCTTTTCCTTTCTTCCTTTCTTTTTCTTCTTTTTTTTCTTTTTCTAGCTTTTGCAATAGGTGCATGTATTTGCCCGAGAGAGACAGACAGAGACAGAGAGAGGGAAAGTTGGAAATCATTCTCCAGGGGTGATGGTCACACCGCAATCCCTTCTCTCTGGATTTTGAGCATGCTTACACTCGTGCCCAGTATATTTTTCAAGTTGCTGGGTCTAGGACTTGAACTGCAGTGTCAGTCATATGAGATCTAGTTGCCTTAACCTCCATGCTACCTACTGGCCCAACAGTGTTTCTTAATGGAATATGCATAGGAGTCACATGGTTTTCTGCTAAAATGCAGATTCCTATTTAGTAGGTCTGTATTGGGGGCCAAGAGTCTGCATCTCTAACAAGAGCCCATATGATGCTGAGGCTAGTGGTCCACAGAGCGTACTTCGAATAGGAAGGACTGATAACACTTTCCCCATTCACTGTATGGTCAAAGCTGTTGGCAAATGTGGCCCAAAGAGTTAAAAAAAAAATAGAGTCTTAATACAAGACACAGTGGGGACTAGCAGGTGGAGTGGTGGTTAAGGTGCTGGACAATCCCACATGGCCGGCAGTCCTGGACTTGGTGGCTTGCTTTCTCACTTTCTCTCTCTCTCTCTCCGTCCCCCCTTCCCCCCGGTAAAATTAAAACATAAATGAATGAATAAATAAAAAATAAAATAAAATGATTCTTTAAAAAAAAATACAAGACACAGTAAGCAAAAATGTAGGGCCCTGCTCATCCTGAAAATCAAGAATGGGTTGATGTAAAAACAAACAAAACTAAATGAAACAAAATGAAAGGCATTCTGCTTTTCAAAGTTTGGCTCTTCTCTCTCTCACTCTTACATGAATAGACAATTGAGTGATTTCAAAGCCCATTCATTGCTGAAAAATTGTGGGTCATTTCAGAAAATCTAAGTCTGAACGAAGGGACAGGAAGTATGGCATGGAGATATAGAACAGGGACTTACTTTTTTTTCTGAGAGCAGAGGTTAGCAAACTAAGGCCCATAGGCCAAATCCAGCTTGCCACTTGTATTTGTAAATAGTTTTACTGGCACACAGTCATGATCATTAACTTATGTATTGTCCATGGCTGCTTTTGTTCTGCAATGCAGAGTTGAGTTATAACAGACCATGTGGCCATAAAGCCTAAAATGTTTACTACTGTACTTTTTCAGAAAAATGTTACTGAATCTGCCTTAGACCATTGTGCAGAGTCTCTGAAAAATTAAGATCTTTGAGAAAAAAGGATCTTAGGAATCATCTTGTCTCATTTTATACTTTTTGTAAATGAAGAAATGTATACCCACATTCTTTCAGCTAGCTTAAATCTGTATTTTTAAAAGACACATGGAAAAAAACTGGAGGGAATTTGGAGCAGATCAACAATTATTAGGTATCCTTTGAAGAAAGCCAAACTTTAATGACAAGGCTAGACAAAAAATATGTCTAAGTTATTAGAAAAGTAGACCATCGTTCTCCATTTCCACAAAAGAGGTGGAATGACTTTAAATGGCTCAGATGTTGGAGTTAGGTTTCCAGGGGAAGGTCAGGGCCTGCAGATCTTTAAAACAGGATAGAAACAGCTGTTTCAACTGCCTTAGGCTAAGATTGGTGACATTTCTCAGTTAGTACCTGAACTTGACATTCATTTATTCACTACCAAGTAGTCAGGAAGAGGTCAGAGAACAGGAGTAGGACAATTAGGTGTGTGTGTGCACGTGTGCATGTGCACATGCACACACATGCACACACACACACACACAAACACACAGAGTACTCTGTTCTCCACATTTCTGGAAACATTAAAAGTCATCTTGAGGCTAGTTAGACATGAAACATTGGTATAAATATTTGTCATCTGGGATAACAAAGAGAGCTTAGTGATTCTGAGATCAGAATGATGGTGCTTATGTTAAACCCTTTAAAAAATGTCTTCAATAGTAATTTGGAGCCCTTGTAGACTCAAGGGAAAAATGTGCAAAATTTTGATTTGTCACAATACATATGGCCAAATATAGTTATTGCTAACAGAAATCAGCTACAAAATTTTAAAAATATGTATGTGTGTGTTGGGGGTGGGTGTTGAAAGTCTTGCATGGGGATGCTCTGAGTTTTTGGAAGACTCACCTCTCTCTTGACTAAGTAGGGATTGCACAATTCTCCTAGATTCATTGTGAATTCTGAAGAGGTAAGAACTATGTATTGATTTCTGTTTCCATCTCTTAGCACAGCCTTGCACATCGTGATACAAAACAAACATATCTTTCTTTTATTGAACTAAGGTGTCAGGAGTTATACATCAAAGTATGCATCAAGTAGTTGTATTCATCTTTCAGAGAACAAGAAAAGAGATCATGGTGAACTACCCAGTATGGACAATTAAGACAATTACATTGGCTTTAAGACGATGTGCTTCCTGGTCTAAGGCACTCCTGTCCTTCTCTCAGCATCTCAAGGTCATCCTTGTTTAGATCTGCTGACAGGTAGCAATTGCTTAAGCAGCACATTTCTGTCAATTCATAATGATGTCTTGACAATAATGCTTGGAATTTATGTTGAACCTTTCATCTTTGAAGCTCAATGTTCTAACTCTAATGTTTATGATTTGCTTGGGAGGTAGGAACAAGCTATTGCTTTATTTCATTTTTATGGGTGGAGGTGGGGAATGTGATAGGATTATAGGTTTGGGGACCTGCTCAGGGAGCTCAAATAAATCAAGACCAAGGTGGGAAGGGAGCGAGGCATTTTGTAACTCTATATTGAAGAATCATTTATTTATATATCTGTTTATGTTCAAAGAGAAGCTGGATAAATACAGCATTTTTTTTTCTCTCTCTCTTTAGGAGAGAAATGTTTGCAATGACTCTTTTCTTGCTTATTCCAAATACATTTAGTCAGAGATGAAAATCAAAGAAACTGCAAAGTCTCTATTTCCTAAAGTGTCATCTGAAGTACTTACAAGGTCTTTGGTCCGACTGATGCATTTAATTTGAAGTTTAGAATATTGTCATCCTCTCTACTTTCCCTCTCAGCCTGGCTTTTCTTCCCAGCTTCCCAGCTGATCTTCTTTCCTACCAGCTTCCCAGCTGATCTTCTTGCCCTACAGTAACTATTACAATGTCTCTGTTACAACTCACAGGCTTATTATGCCTTGGCGATTACCAGCCGAACCTAAGGCTTTAGGCAGATTACCTCTCTGATCCTAACACAGTCCCTAAAGATTGACTCAGCAACTACAGTTGAAAACTCAAGACTTCATCATTAAAACATGATGGTTATTTGGAAGATAATGTATAGTTGCAATACAATTTAGAACTAATTTTTTTATAAATAATAATAAAATCTAAGGTGGTTATGCAGACAGATGCAATAGAATGTTAAGTGAACAAATAATTCCAGCCTTCTTGACATGTCTCATTAGCATTTATCAAGCAGTCAATAATCTCAAAACACTTGGCAGTTAATCCATAGCACATCCTTTGTAGATAATTAAATATTCTGATTTGAGTTTCATGGAGAAGACACACCAAGAAACCACATGACTTGACCGGAAGGACAAGCCAGGAAAGCTGTGGTTGAATTTGGCATTCTGTAAAAGCCTGTCTCCTCAGACAGATAACTCTTCCTGTATTTTTTAAACTTCACTCTCTTTCACAATTACGATTTAAAACCCAAGCCTCCCCCCCCAAATTATCTTAATGTTAACAAGCTTACAGTAATACAGAATAAAAAACAGTTAATCTATTGTACATCACAATTAATCCTTGCCTCCTGCCAGCCTTATTTGTGAAGACCAAGGAAAAGGGCATTTATACTTGGTGATTTTAAAGGTATAGGGACTTATCTTCCCCTTCTTCACAAGGATTCTTGCAATTCCTTTGACATTTAAATTTATTTCTTGAGATAAGACTTTACTACCTAGGACTATGTTGTCAGATTGCCTAAAGTAAATAGTAAGATCTTAAACTTACAGAACCCATCTCACTACAACAGAGAACATTGTTCTAATGGACAGAATTCTCTCTTCGTTGGCCACTGTGTTGTGTCGTAGATGTGAAATACAGCAAAAATTATTTTAAGGTAATGTGAACTATTTCTATGTTTTGCTAACTTATTTGATGGCATTTCCTCCTCTCAGAAAATGTCCTAGTCAATAGCATTTTATGTTGATAATATAGAGAGATTGAAATAGATTTTGCAGAAACAAAGCATGTACTGAATCAAGATATAATAAAGGTATTAAGATTTCAGATTAGCAAGAACAAATGGTTAGTTTCAATATTAGAGAAAAGATAAAAATGTAAGAGACTTTCTTGGCCTATATCTATTCCTACATGAAGATTCTTTAAAATACTATACTTAAACATTTTTTTTGACCCAAATAGTCTTACATTATATAAAACAACCTTTAAGACAAAATTCTATAAAAAGATGATGACTTAAGAAATAAAAGATTGTCCAGGCTTGCCTTTTAGCATAATAGCTAAGTGTTGTACAGTGGGAGTAAGATCCCACATAACTGACCATGGTTCAAATCCCAGCCCTGTTGGTTTGAAATCCATATCTCCACATTTACACACACCCAGAATCCTGATGGGATGGAAAAATAGGGCTTTGGTATGACCAGGCCCTGGTGGGTGTTACTTTTCTCTCTTGTGTGTGTGCCCTCTGGAAAAAAAAAAAAAAAAGAAAAAAAAGAAAAAACACACACAAAAGCAAAAGCAAAGAAATAGAAGATGTCTTAAATCGTTATTTTCTATAGAGTCAGTTGCTTTTAAAACTTCATTTCTATGATATTATGGTAAATTGTTACATTGATAATTTCTGACAATGCAATGATAGTAATAATTTTAGCTAATCCTCCAGTGTCAGCCATTGTTCCAAGAACTTCACATTTTCTCACAGTTAATCTTCACGACAATCCTATGAAAAAGTTGGTGGTATTTATCTTCATTTTGAAAAAAAAAAAAAGGAAACTGGGGCTCAGATTATGAAATATTGACAAGGTTATAGCACTAGTATATGGGGAAGTCAGGGTTTGAACCTGTATAATCTAGTTCCAGAGCTGTTTATACTAATCACCTACGCAAACCCTAAGGGGGAGGCATTTGGTCTGGGGGTTGAGGTGGGGAGTATTAAGACATACCACACAATCAGCGAATTTTAAAGGAGACGTTCTCAGTGAGAAAAAGCAAACATAACGGATTTTGAGTATAAAGTATTCACAACAAGAATAATGACCTACAGTCTAAGGTAATGCTTTGACTTAGTTTAGGGTTATTATGAGGTGTAAATGGTTGGTTTTAGATTCCTTTCTTAAGGAATCTAAACAGCTTGACAAGAGTAGAGAGGAGAGAACAGTGTGCATTGGAAAAATGAAGTCAATACATCATTGTTTCCAGTGACTTTAAAATCTTTGCTAGAGGGGCCAGCAGGTGGTGTGGTGGTTGAGACACCAGACTCCCACATGCTCACCTGTGGTTTGAATCCTGGACCTGGTGGCTTGAAACTCATGCTGGGAATGTGTGTGTGCCTATCTAAAATCCAGAGAGGAGAATGAAGAAGAAGGGATTGCAGTGTGACTATAGCACTAGGGGGGTGATTTTTCACTTTCCCTCTCTCCGTATCTCTCCAGTGAGAACATGTGCCCTAAGACAAAAACGTAACAAAAAATCCCCAAAAAACAACCCCCTCCCCCCAAAAAAAACTTTGCTAGACCTGGATTATTGCTCTGTTTATACACACAAGGTCTGTCTAAGTCAGTGCTTCCACTTGTAACACATGTGCACTATAGATATGTAATTCTTGTGTTGAAGATGATTCTAAATCTTGTATACTCTACCTACACAATTCTAATGTAATAATGACTCTAGCAATCAAAAGGAGTTGTAATCACTTATTAAGAGCTTATTTTAATCATTCTTAGAAAACAACAACAACAACAAAATAAACCCCCAAAAACAGTGCACAGATTAATTTTTCAAAGGAACAAACGATCCTGAAGTAGAAGCTGGGTTGAATTTGAAATTGAGCCCAGTGGGCGTCTCTCTGTTGAAGTCTTATCAACGAGAACCAGGGATGAAAGGCGAAGATCAGCCAGTCTCCTTCCTGTTTGTTTATTTCCTGGCCCTCTTGTCCTGTCTGTAGCTCTGCCCCCAGAGCTCCTCAACTGTATTTATTTTCCATCTGCTTCCTGCTCCGTGGACAGTCCGAGACATCATGCTCAGCAGCCAGCAGCTCAGACAGAGATACATAAACACTGTAGTGTGCACAAAGCCGACGCACGGCAGGCCAGGGCGAAGAGCAGAAAGAGGCGGCTGGCATCACAGAGACAGCTCTGGGTGGGATTAGGAAACAATGTCCTTTGCAGTTAGGCAGGCTGGGTATCCGAGCTGGAAGATGAGTCAATGCTTTATAGGGGGAGTTATTGGAGGCACGTGCTGGCTTCATTTGAAGAGGCGTCTTTGATCAAGTCTATTGTTTTATTCTCTTCCTTAGGTCTTGATTAGAGTCCTTAACATCCTCTTTGTTACCTGAGCCATCTCTCGAGTTGTTTGTGTGTGTCATTTCCATCAGAGGTTCTAGACGTCTGGATAATTTTTTCTAATATTAAAAAAAATAAGGTTGAAGTAAATGCATGTATGTATGGAGAGGGAGCAGATACTTTTAGCATTGCCAGTTTTTATTTTTTAGTTTAATTTTATCTTATTTTACTTTTGTGAAGTGTGTGTATGTTGTATGTGTTTGTTTATTTGTTTTAGTGTCTCACTATGTTGTAATCCTCCTGCCTCAGCCTCTTGAGTTTCTGGGATTACAAATGTACACACTGTGCCTCACTCGTCATTTGAAATTTTTGCTAAATAACGGTATTGGAAAAATATTTTCCTCGCCTCTTATCATCATTTCATACAGGAAAGGACGGCGTAACTCTAAAGAGAAGGAAACAGGACCATTTTTCCTAGAAAACCATGGCTGGCAATTTTAAACCCATATACATGTTTCGGTCATCGGGAAAGTTATGACGTGTTTTTCTATGCAAAAATGAGTCATGACTTTCTCAATAATCCGATATTTAAAATGTCCGAATGTGGAAAAATGATAAAGTAAAATTTTGGTTCAACATAGCACCTTTGAATAGTTGCTGCAAATTTGTTAGTTAACTTTATGTTCTACAGTAAGAAGTGGAACCCAAATGTCTAGCTTCTAGGAGCAACATTTGAAAATCTCACTCAGTGCAAAGCCCATTCTCCCGTAACTGTTTATATGCAACTGGGAACATTGTTCACGATGTTATCCACTGAATGTGGAATAACCTGGGTAGGATGTTTGCGGGGCCTGCGGCTGTGTGATAATTTGAAACTGCCTTCACGCTGGTAATACTTACACTCCACCTTTATCAAGGGGAGTGGGCTGGGGGAGGTGATAGTCACTGAGTAGGAGAAGGGCAGACAAGGAAGATTGGGGGTAGAACTCGGTCTGGCTTGGTTTGCTGAGCACTTAAATGTTGCCCCCCAACCTTGAAAATGCAACTCAACAAAGCCCAAATCCTTTAGTTAGCAGGATCTGCTTTCCTGGGAAGGCAATCAGAGAGAGAGATGTCATTTGGACACGATCTCAAAGGGCTCCAGACACCGTGGTAAATACTGTTTCCTTCATATTATCTTATTTGCAGTAATTTTAAGAGTTCCCAAGGTACCATGCATGGCACACAGGAAAGACATGTTGCTGGTCCACTCCTTATTAGGGTCCAGATCTGTGTGGGCCGAGAGAAGTAGGGCAATGACAGCCTCCGTCTCACCAGCTACTTCTCCTGCCCTCTCCCTGGGTTATGGAAAGAGCAGGCAGTAGCAGACTAGGTATGTGATGAGTGGGAAGTAAGGAGGGGAAGGAGGGATCTCTAGGCAAAAGACAGGGTCACACAGTGTGGCTAACAATAGAGCTGATGGGGCTGTCTGGGAGGAATTTATGTAAGGTCACAGCTTCCATATGCTTTAGCCCTGGACCAGAATTTGGGAATTATTGACTTAGATATTGTCAAGGGTTGCCCTCTCAAATTTCTGGTGTTGGAATCCTAACCTCCAATACCTCAGAATGTGACTTTATTTGGAAATAGAATCATTGCAGATGCAATTAGTTGAGGCTAAAGCGAGCACATCTCTCTCCACTTTCCAACACAACTGTGCCAAGAGTCACTTTTGATTGGACTAAGGGTTACCAGGCCAAATGTAGAATGGAAATGGACTTTGAGTTCTCTTGGTAGTAGATCCTGGGAGAATATTCCAGGCGTGGCCTAATGAATTGGAATGAAGTTGTCCTGAGTCTAGCAACAGAGATTCAAATGAATGGGAAGCCGAAACCACACCCAGAGTTGTGCCTTTCTTCTGAGAAGGGTTTCCTACAGATCATTAACTGGGCTTATTGCAGATGCAAAGCTTATAAACATCAAAGCCTTTGGCAAACATTTATTGATTTCTTGAACATACTAAGCAGAGGTAAACTTACCCTTGTTCTACAAGGGCACCTTAGGCAGGAAGGTGGATATTTTATGACCTCAACACGCCATGCTGCCAAAGTCATTTCCTAAGTAGGTTTTCTTCCATTCCCTGTGCTTTCAATTGTTATTCCCAGTGCTGAAGGTGGAGACACAGCAAGTGCAGAGGTGGGAACTAAGGGGGAGGAGGAGGAATAAAAATCAGATTGTTAGACCAAGATGCGTGCTTCGTAAATGTCCAGAGGCTTCTGACAACGTGGCTCCCTCTTTCTCTGAGGTTAGCATCTTTAATTATTAAACACAGAAGCTTCATCAACATTTGGACTCCTTGGAGACAACCAGCAATTATCTCAAATTCTGTTCCCACTGCCACCCCTCCCCAACTTCAAAGGAAACTCATTACCAGGCCTCAGATTCTTCAAATTACTTTCCCATCATCTCAAATGATGTTTATAAGTAGTTCATAATGAGGGTCTAATCTCACCCTGGATTACTAAAGAAGTTCACAGAAGATGGACTGTGATAACATTATTCCAAGTCAGGGTGATTATCTTTGGATCATTCTTCCCAAGATTTGATTCATTGGTTTGTTAACATTTTAGATTATTTTATGTACATATATTTACAACAATAATTTATGCAAACTTTCCCTTGATTTTAGTTGCGAATTAGCATCCAAATGAGACCTCTTCTCAAAATGAATTATTTTCTGTCTTGCAGATGAATAATTAAGAAGCACATATTAAACAGGAATGAATGTGATGAGGTTGTCTTGGGGGGTGCCAGTACAAAAGAGTCGCCTTTGTTTTCTAGGGGATCATATTTCACAGGAGAGATGAAGACGTGCCTGAGATTTCAAGCCTATCTTAATAGTCAGACAGCTGAGTTCATTAATTTGAGCAGTGTTTCTCTTTAGATTTACCCTTGACATCAACAAAAAGAAAACACAAGAAAAAAGCAAACAGAGAAGAGGCATGTAGAAACAGGTACAAAGTTGACAGGTTTTAGGTTTTATTAACCAGGATGTTTCTCAATGATTTATTTACTTTGTTATTTCTTAAAAATGTAAATAAAAAATTAGATGGTTTAAGTAAATGGTAATATTTTCTGTAAGTTGTCTTTATATTGGTTCAAAAACTCTCACAAAGGCATGGGACCCACTCTGCCTCCTAGTCTTCTTTCTTCTTCACCTCCTGTTTCCTTCCTCACAGTTGCTTGCATTCTCCGCCCCTCCCCTGTGGCAGTGGGCTAGTTATCTGTTGGCAGCTATTCATTGTGTCCTTTCAAATTGCAAAGAGGAGAGAAGGCTTGGGTGTTTATGGGAAGAGCAAGGGTTCACCTTTAAAATTGTCAAGGTTTTTAGAGACAGGTAGTGAATTACAATACAAAGTGATAGTGATCCTTAGGATAAGCAGACATGGCAATGGCAGCATGAAAAGAGGACTCTGATACAACCTAGTGGGTCCAAGAAAATCAAACTGCATCCATCAGACAGATGAGTTAATGCTGAACAACAAGGTACCCACTTTATGTGTGAAAAGGATAGTTAGATAAGGAGAGAGATGGAACAGTTGGTAGACAGACGCTATAGAACTGAGACTTAAAAAAAATATTTAAAAGTATGTTCTGATACCCATAACAGCCTTGTGCATTTTCGGATATATCTCATTACCGCTTTAAGATCAGGCAAGGGACCAGCAGTTAGCATAATGGCTATGTCGCTGGACTCCCATGTAGTTGACCACAGTTCGAGTCCTGGACCCGGTGGCTTAAACTCACGCCGAGCATGTGTGTGTGCATGCCCAGGAACCTGAGAGGAGAATGGAGGAGAAGGGATTGCACCCCTGGGGGGTGATTTCTCGCTTTCTGTCTCTCTGTCTCTCTCTGCCTTTCTGGCGAGCGCACGTGCCCTCTCTAAAAAAAAAGAAAAAAAAAATTGGGCAACTTAATCAAGCTGAAACTGTGCCATGAGCAGGTTAATTTTTAACCCTGAACTTAGGGCACTAAACTAGGTCACTGAATACAGATAAGGAATGTGGAAGTGCTCAGAAAGCATAAAAGACTCCTCCCAAGGAGGAAGTCAAGAGACATACACAGGGGAGGAAGAGGGATAAAAGCAAAAGAGTAAAACGACAGGGAGATGGGAGCTGTCATGATTTCTTTATATTTTCTGGTGGCCCTGTAGAAGCAACCTGCTGCTGTCTTCACAGCTTAATTCAAAGGGCATCTAAATAAACAGGGGAGTGAGGCCCACACAGATGGAAGGACGCAGGAAGCAGAAGGAAACATAGAATGGGAAGAAAAGAGACATTTTATCTGGCAAATAAACCATCTGCAGAACAGATGAGTCATTTCTTTCACGTAGAAGTTTGCGCCTTTAATAGATCTAATCCTACTGAGGTTCCTCACAGTTCTGCTGGTTAGAGGTCTCCATTCCAAAACAGGGACCGTCAGTCTGCAGACTACTGCATAGACACTGCAAATAATTCAACCACAAGAGCCTGAGTTCACAGCATAGGCAAGAGGAGAGAATAAGGTACATTTGCGTTATATTCTCACTATTAACATTGCTCTTTGAAAATAGAAAAATAGAGAAAAACAGGAGGCTGCATTTTTCCACTTTCTACTTAGCTAGAGACAAACACAACGGCAAATCCTTTTACTTCCAGGGAAGTTTCATTTTGTTGGGCTCCTGGTGGTCTCCTGATTTATCAGAGAGATACTCTGTGGATTTAAAATAGACCATCACCATCCTAAATTGATGCTGATGGTTGGAAAGAACTGTAGGATTTCCTAAAAGGGCCCAAGTGGCAGAAGCTATGTGATTCTATTACTTTAACGCCTACATAGCAACTCAACTAATGGCTATAAAATGTTGCTGATAGAGGGCCTGTAGGGACTTGGAATTATCATTTTATCAAAAAGCATTAGTGGATGTTTGTATGCATGGGATTAGATGAAAAATCTACTACATGGCTAAATTCTGTATAGATAAGAATAATTTGTAATAAGCATCAGTGTTGAAGAGGTGAATACATCTTGCTAAATGATTGAATTTAGTTTACTTCCACAAGAAATTTGAAAATACTCTCTCCTGTCCCATTGATTAAGACATTTCTATTATTTTTCTTGAGCCCAGGAGTCTTCAAACTTTGTTTCCTTTCTTAATGCAGAACCTAAACTCAGCCTGTTTCCTGTTCTCTTCCACCAACAATCCACTCTATGCCTTTTTTGTGGTTGTTCCTCCCCACAAGGTGTGTGCAGTGAGTTTTAATCTTACCTGTTCCTCATGTTCTCTGCAGAGAATCGCGTGACTCCTGTGTTTATTGGTCTCGACACAGATGGCATCTGAAATCATAAATGTGAGAAAATGACAAATGTTCAGAAATATAAAGTGATTTGAATCAAACCCCCAAGCACCCTATAGTCTCACACAGCTCTCATGAGCTCTCTAATAATGTCCCCTTTCCTCCCTCAAGTAATTCCAAGGATCTCCAGGGAAAGCTTCCTAAGTAATGCCAAGTCTCCCCTTTCCAGAAGCTGTGGCTGACCCCCCAGGGCTGTAGCCCCTTCCACCTGTTCTCCCAGGCCCTCGAGGCTCTCTGTGGCATCCCTCAAGCACAGCTGATCAGTAAGACTGGCTGGCAAATGATCTTCGGTGGAGTTGGGATAAGAGTTCCTTCCTTTTTGTTTTATAGCATGCTAAATATGGGGCTTGGGCCCCAGTGAGCTAACGCTCTTATTGAAACACCTATTTCAGAATTTGGTTACTGGCTTGCCTCTCCCTGGGACCTCACCACATGGCCCTCGGGATGGGACTGGGGATGGAGGACAACGGCTCTGCTACGTGAAGCCTCCTCCCACCACCTTCTTTGCACACTAAGGCTCTGTTACTAGCCCTGTTCTGACTCCTTCCACTGCCTCACAGAGACCCCTCAGTTGTCCCTGCAAGTAGAATTTTGCCTGGTATTCTACCAGATGGCAACATCCTAGGTAATACTCCCTCCAGCAGAGGGTCTAATGTGGGCTTGTTCCTAGGAGGCTGTTCAGCCCCCATGTAATAGAATAGACTTCCATTAGGCTGAACTACCAGTCTTGAGCTGGGGATGTCTGAACCCTGGAAGGGGACGGCAGAAAGCCAGGATGGATCTGAGATCCCTTGCACAGGCTTTGTCTTTGGGTTTTTGTTTTGAAATAGTAATGGAAAGAACTGTCCATTGACTCTCTGCTCTCCAGTTTATTTCTGAATATAGGGACCAGACTCTCCCCAAGAGAAAAAGGATGAATTATAAAGTTTTGGGTTTTGACTCTCTATGAAGGCCTACAGAGGGAACCACATGTTCTCAATGCCAGAGACCCCAGAGTGGTTGCTGTCTGTTGCCCGTGGCCCCTGCTCCATCACAGGCAGAAACCCTTTGGGTTTCATGCCTCGTGGGTATGATCTTCTACCAATTTCTGGTTATCCTCCACAGATTCAGAATCTAGTGAGATCTGTGTTAGTGAGGCTTTCCTGATCTCAACCTTCATATCAACATGGCACATGGCAAATCTATGTGATTATTATTTGGGATGGAGCAGATTTCAACTTTGTGTCTATGAAAATATAATCTAGGTTATTAATAGCTTGAAAAAATTGGAGGAATTTTTTCCTATGCAGCAAAGAAACAGCTTTAGATGTCACAAATGTATTAGATAAAGAACTAAATTCGAGACAAATGAAACATTTACTCTGACAGCTGTTAAGGATGTGTTTGATTTAGAACTTGGAGTTATCTGCCACTTGTCTATGAAATTTCTACTTTGGCTTTTAGTTTCCCAGATTCTCTTTTATTTGTTACTTTCCTTTTTTTCTAGCTCTCTTTCTTCAAAATTCACCCATCATGTTTCATACCACCACCCCCATTTTGATTTCATCTTTTCCCATGTCCTCAGGTGTCCCAGATTCAGTGAGGTGGTCTATACTGGTTTCATGGGGCATCGTTCCCAGCATGTTCCAGAAAGTTGACCCTAAATTTAAATCAACCTTTATATCCCACCTGAAGTGAGTTGATGTATGAGCCAATGTTTGGTAAGTACTCAGAGATCCTCATATTAACTGCAAGATCCAAGTGCACTGTATTATTCTTCACTTATTTGTCTTTTGTAAAGTGCCTGGTACCATGACAATACTCACTAAGTAAATAATAAATGGAATGAAACACACTTCCTTCTCTATTTTAATAATGTACTTATTCATGCATTCTTTTTTCCTGGGACAAAGAGTCATTGTAGGAAGTTGCTCTGCCAATATTGGGCTGGTATCTTATTGCAGGCAGAATGAAGAGATAACATGGCATGCCACAGGAACACTGATAACATTTCTTTTCAAAACAAAGGAGAACAAGGCAATAACACAAAATATGAAAAGCCAAGAAATGATTAAAAAAAGTAATATAAATATGAATGTAGGTCCCTTGATATCCTAGTACTTCTCCCAGTTATAAAATAATACCTGCATGTCCAGAGGAAAATTCAAATTATAGTTTAAACTCTATGGTTTTTATTTTTTTAAAATCTATTGTTTTTCTCTGGTATGAGTCCATCCTTAAGAAAGTCTGATGGAGATATTTAAGAGATCAGAACTATTGCCAACCATTTCTGTTTTTTTGGTTTTTTTTTTGGAGAGGTTTTTTTGCTATAGGGCGCATGCTCTCACCAGACAGACAGAGATAGAGAGACAGAAAGTGAGAAATCACCCCCCAGGGGGTATGGCCATGCTGCAATCCCTTCTCCTCCATTCTCCTCTTGGGATCTTGGACACGCACGCACACGTGCCCGGCGTGAGTTTTAAGCCACCAGGTCCGGGACGTGAACCGCGGTCAACTACTTGAGAGTCCAGTGACATAGCCATTACGCTAACTGCTGGTCCCTATTGCCAACCATTTCTAGTGGGAATTGAGCTACCAAATATTTTCCTCAAATTATAGAAAATTGCCATTTGTAGAGTTCACTCTATATTTAGCTTCTTAATTTAGGATTAAACATCTGTAATTTATTGTTAAGACATCCGGAAAGTTTACAATGAATATTGTCTCTCTTTAATCCCACAGTGTCTCTAAAGAACATTGGTTTGGTCCCATTAGAAAGATTTACTGATGGTCAAAAGAACCACTGTATAATTTTATGGTGAAAAAATTGAAGTCTTCTGCAATGCAATGCTGACATGTTTTCACCCAGTGTTGCCACCAGTTGACCAAGTGTCTTGATGGTGGTTACCGTTCTGGCTGCCTCACATCCCCAACTGGGATCCAGTGGCATAGAGAGAAAGGGAACCTTCATCTCTTACTCCTCTGGTTTTTAGCTGAAGACTAATATGGTACAATAACAAGCCCTGAGAGAATTTAGGAATGGCCATAATCTCTTTCATAGATTTCTCCAGTAACACTCAAGTAGCACACAGTATGACTTATTCTTAAAAAATTACAGAATAGACATATTGATCTTTTAATGACTAAACACAGTTGAGAGGCTTAGGATCTTGAATCTTATATTTACAAACTTTCAAGTTACTTTTAGTTCTATTTCTTAAAATAAGGTCAAAGAAGGTTATCAAGGGAAAGTAACATTAAGCTAAGCCTAGAAGGATGACAGAGATGATATTGGAATGAGATTTAAGAGGAAGTATTCTGGCTAAGTGACTAGTGTGGGTAAAGCAAGAAAGGGGGAAACGGCATGGATGTTGAAATGTGGGTCAGCTTCCAATTGCCCTCCAAGTATAGACGAGACTAAAAGAGTTCAACAAAAATGGGTGCTAGCAGGTGGTGTGGTGATTAAGGCCACTGGAACTCAACATGGCTGACTGTTGTTTAAATCCTGGACCTGGCGGCTTGCTTTTTCACTTTCTCTCTCTCTCTATGTCTCTCCCTCCCACACTGTGTCCCTCTCTGGTCAAATTAAAATAAATAAATAAATAAAGTTAAAAATCTTATTCTCCTAAAATTGTTGGCATTGATGTTATTTCCCCAGAAAGCGTTTTCTGATCTTCAACACTAGAGAATCCTTCCTCTGGTCTTCTAGAACACTCTGCTCTGGGCCCATTATATTTCTTAGTGCAATATATGAGGGAACTTCAAAGAGTTTGGATAAAAATGTAATTAAAGTATAGGTTATTTTTGTGCAAAGAAGTTTTGAAGTCCATGCATAGCTTTTTCATAATATACATTTCTGTGAACTTTTTGAAGACCTGTTGTATGTAATGACCTGTTCTTTTTTTTTTTTTCACTTTCTGTTTTAAGCTCCTAATAGAGAGAACCTTGTCTTGACTGCTTTTGTCTTAAAGCCATGGACAGTACTTGGTGGGTACTCAATAAGTATTTCTTGAATGGAAAGAATAATATAAGTATTTCCTTAAATAATATCTTTCAAATATCTTTAATTTTTCAAAGACCTTAGACTAACCTGGATAGTTTTCCTAAGGGGATAAAGTAATGTATTAATAATAAATATGGACATGTTTTGAAGTTAAATTACTAAAAGTGAAATTTGCACTAGACCAATATAGAGAGAACAGATTACAATATCAAATGAGCACCTTTTGATCCATCCAAATGTATAGTTTAGTCATCAAATTGCTAAAAAGAACCTCTTTATGAGGGAGTTGCATCCATGAAGATGATTTGCCAGTGTAAGGGACCATGTGAGTGGTAGAATGAGAGTGGGCAGAGCCCTTATCATCTACTGGGACAAGACTATATTGGAGAGAACCCTGGACTTGAGTGAGAAAACATGGGACCTTGTTCTAGAGATTGTCCTGTGAATTGGAAAGCTACTTAAAGTCTCTGATCTTCAAGTTCATATCTGCAGCCTCAGAACCACAATACCAGTTGTTTTCATTGTAGAGTTGTGAAGCTAAATAAGATAATGTCCTACGAAGAATCCTCTTTCTTATCATAATGGTGCAAGAAGCAAACTGAGCTGATCTTCTGAATCTTAGAATGTCTTTTGTTCACTGATTAAATAGCATATTCCAGACCTTAGGACTTCTGGGTTGATACTCAATCCATTGATTATACCTTGCTGCCTCTTTCTAATCTGACAAGGAAAAGAATACAAATCTCCAGTAGAGGAATGCAGGGTTGTAAAAGTTTGTCCTTGGCAGGATACTTTATATCTTTTGGTATTTAGTACCAAATCCCAGAGCCAGATTCAGCCCCCAGGTAGTTTTCATGTACAGCTTATCAATAGCTGCTTGGAAATATCCAGTGACGATTCTGGCCACAGTTATGTTGAGTGCTGGCAGCACAGAGGAGCACTGTTCTCCAGCACATTTCTCCCACTCTCTGCTCTTTTCCAGGCTGTTAGTGGTGGTTTTTGCCAACATGTTGAAAAGCCTGGCCAATTTTTCCTCAGTGCTGTTCTCCAAGGTAGGGAAGGATGGGTGAGTTCACCAACTATTTCTACACTGACTGCTTTGACAAAATTTAAACCTGATAGGGATTTGTCACTCCCTGGTGGCCCTTTGTCTTAGGTTATGACAGTTTTATTATCTTTGATCTACTAAACGCAAGGAGTTTAGGATGGGTATTTGATTTCATATTTCAGATACCATTAACTTTAATTATCTTCTTGAAATCAGTTCTGCACTCAGGGATGAGGGGCTGAAGTCCCAAATCACCCTGTAGTTTGGACAATGTTTAAAAATGTAATGTGCATATATAACTTGGTTGTGCAGTATTTATTAAGAAAACATCATATTTTGCTGAGTTGTGCTTTTCTAAAATGCTCCATTTTGAATTAATAGTGTGTGTGTGTGTGTGTGTGTGTGTGTGAGTCGGTGTGGTAGATTTATAATTCTAGCAGAAAAATAGCTATAAAACATAAAATATATAACCAACCAAGGCTGAAACACATACTATATATTTCTCTATTTGCTTTGCTGAAGCTGGTCATATGTAAACCCTTTTCTTTGCTTGGCAATGTGGTCAATGGATAAAAATGCTGGAAAAACAATGTAGAGTATGAGTCAATCATATTACACTTAATAGCACTGACAGTCAAGTTCTTTTTCTTAATTGCAAATATTTCTCCCTAAAATTTTGCTCAGTTGTTTGAATCCTGTCTTGCGCACCATCCATAGACTGTACAACAGTTCAATCAATTTTTGAATAAGAGCTTGACAAAGAAATGTAAAGACATGCATCCATGCATTTCTGCATGCACCCATGCAGCCAGCACTTGTTACATAAATGGCAGGCATTAGAGAGACCACACATGATAAGTTTACATAGAGCAGTGATTTTTTTTTTTTCTGAGAGGTTTTTTTTTTTCCCCCCAATAGGGCTCATGTGCTTGCCAGAGAGACAGAGAGAAAAGGAAAGACAGAAAACAAGAAATCACCCCCCTTCCCAGAGGGGATGGCCACACTGCAATCCCTTCTCCTCCATTCTCCTCTCGGGATCTTGAGCATACACGCAGATGCACCTGGCATGAGGCTTGAGTCACCTAGCCCAGGACTTGAACCGTGGTCTACTACACGGGAGTCCAGTGACGTAACCATTATGCCACCTGCTGATCCCCAGAGTGGTGAATTTTAACCTCTCTGGTACTTCTTTGTCAATCTGAAAAGTTATGCACTTTCTCCCTGCATTAGTAAAGGACCGCACAAGGATTTAGGTCTAAAAATTGTAGGAGGCACAGACATAAACAATCACAGTGGAATAGCATGTTCTACCTCAGAGACATGCTCGGAGTGCTACAGGATCCCAGAAGAGGAATGTGGGATTTTTCACCTAGGAGTAGAACCTACTGCCATAATCCAGTCCAGCTTATGCTTTTACTATTGTTGATCAAAAATAGCAATTGATTTTCCTTGCCTTACCAGGTTTAGTGGCAGGGGTAGTGGATGGCAAGAAAACTTACAGGCATTACTAGCAAGAGTGCTGGATTGGGGGTTTGAAGTTTAAGATTTAGTAGTTCCTGGTTCCTGATTCACTGCTTTCTGGGGTTGTGAAAAGAACGTATTCTTTAACTTCACCAAGCTCCATGTGTGGCTCTGTAGAATTAAAACAGTGCCATCTGCCTCATCGACCTCATGGCCAGGGAGGGGATGTTATGGTAGGAGGGAGTAAAGGGGAGGGTGTATGAAACAGCAAAGTACTTCATGAACTGTGGTGCTCGACAAATGCACTGTCATTGCTTCATCCCAAAAAACAGATCTGTTTGTAACTGACAAAATGTCGTAAAAAAAATGAGGCTTCCATTTGTGTCCACAGCATGGGGCTGCTGGGGATGGGACAGTAATCTGAGCTGCCACACTGAAGTAAACTTACAGGCCCCTGTGGGGCTGAAACCACGACCTCGGTTTTGGAGACTGATCCAGCATAGAAACCATCTTAGAAAGTTTTTAGTACACTGGTGATAAAGCCCAGTTTATAAATTTAGAGAAAACGATGAGTAAAAAAGCTATAAGCCAGTGGTTTGATTATTGGGTGTGCACGTATTTGCTTTACTCTAATGTGAAGTTGTGAAAAACCAGGAGACTATAAAGCCCTTGCCACATGCCCCTGATACCCAGACCATCCAGCCCCTCTTTCTTTATCTCTTAGCACTCCAGGTAAGAAGCAGCTGGTGGCTTAGCTGGCAGCCAGGTGTGGAATGAGGGGGAGGGAGTGGAAGAGAGCACCAGTCCTAGAAACTGAAGTCTTGGGTTTGAGGTTTATTTACTTATTTTGAATGATTTATTTAGTTTTATTTATTTATTATTATTTTAAAATTTGCTATAGAGCAAACCACAGTTAGCCATGTGGGAGTCCAGCGCCTTAGTCACAACCCACCAGCTAGCCACCTGGCTTTGGGTTTTGACACCATCTCAACTGGAAGAGAGCACCAGTCCTAGAAACTGAAGTCTTGGGTTTGAGGTTTATTTACTTATTTTGAATGATTTATTTAGTTTTATTTATTTATTATTATTATTTTAAAATTTGCTATAGAGCAAACCACAGTTAGCCATGTGGGAGTCCAGCGCCTTAGTCACAACCCACCAGCTAGCCGCCTGGCTTTGGGTTTTGACACCATCTCCACTGAGTAGCTCTGAGATAATGAACTATCCAATAATGCCTCTGATTCTTCACTAGGAATGCTAAATAGAAATACAGTTTGCCTCATTGGGTTATTGTGAGCCTCTAGGTAAAAGTATAAACAGTCAGTCACAGAAAGTGTTATGATGATGTATATAAATGTACACACTTATCAATGAATGAACAAAATGGAGAAGAAAAAGCCATGTTACGTTCTTACAGATGGAATGCCTGAGCTGCTTCTTAGTTAAGTACCTATCAGGATGCCTGGCTGCCTAGCTATGGTTGTGAAGGGTGTATCTAGAAGTTACTGATCAAAGTACACTCAGGAGCTCTGCCCTGGCTGCAGAAAGGAAAGCCATCTGCCACTGGTGATTTTCACATCTTACATTCAGCAAATGGAACTTTTCTCAAAAATAGTTTGATTTTCAAGAAGCTGCCAGCTGTCATCTCTTTCACAGGAACAAATAGCCAACATTTCTCTCTCCCCAGTTTTGCCCATGTGCCATCTCTCAGTTCTTTCTTCCCTCCTCCTACTTACTCTATCCCCTTCTTCCTCTCCTACCCACGTGTTCACTGTGTATTTGTAGCCCAGAAGTGGCAGCTGCCCACGCAGATGAATCCCAGTGATCAGTGGAGGTACCGTATCCATAGGAACTTGAAAAGAACCATGAGCCTCTGCTTTCCAACCCACACATTTGTGGTGTGGCCAGACTGCCTGATGAAGGAGTTTTGCTCCAGTTCCGACACTTAGGAACAGGCAGGGTATAAACTGCCAGCTTCTGTCCAGACAATGGGCTGTTAAAGCAGAAACCATTACATTAGATGAATATAGTTTTCTTCCTATTAACTCACGCCTTTTGAACTCTGTAAGTTCCAGCCAGAATAGATACATTATGTTAAAAAGAGAATCTTCGTGGGACCAGCCCCATAGCCTAGTTGTTAAGGGAGCCAGATCCCACGTGGATGATAGTGGTTTGAATCCTGGCCCCAGTAGCTTGAAAAATATGCAGGGTGCATATGCATACGTTTCCTAAATCCAGACAGGATGAAGAAATGAAGGAGAAGGGATTGGAGCATGACTGCACCCCTTTGGGGGTACTCTCCCCCCCCTCTTCATTTCTGTCACTGGCAAGTGCAGGGTACCCTCTGGTAAGAGAAAGGGAAGAAGAAATAAAGAGAAAGAGAGTCTTCCAACTACAGGCTTATTCTTTCACTGAATGCACAATGACGAAAAATGTACTAAATACCAAATACTATGCTAAGAACTAGTGGAAAACTCCAATAAATAAGATACAGTTCTTACTTTTAAGAATTGGACAGACTAGTAGGAAAAATAAAAATTCACATAAATAATTATCAAATGTGACATGCTATTCCAGGACGAAGCACCGTGGGAAGCACAGAGTGATGAGGTCTTCCTAGGTGCAGGGAATGCAAAAAGAAATGATTTTTGACCTAGATTGTAAAGGAAGACTGTTCTAGTCCATTGTGTTGCTAAGAATAGAAAATACCTGAGTCTTGTTAATTCAAGAGAATAGAGGTTCATTCAGGTCATGGTTTGGAGATCCATGGACCAGGGACCCCTCTAGTAGGGTCTTACAGATTCCCAATCACATCATGAGGGGAAGATCAGAGCAAAACAGCTGTGTCCATCAGAGTCTGTCTGATTTTCCCTCCTTATAAACCGATAAGGATTCAATCATTGGGCATCACCCTAATAATTTTAATCCTAATCTCCTCCCAAAGGCACCCTCTTTTAACATTATATTCTATTATGTTTTTTACTTTCTTGATCCCATCCCAGCCAAATCTCAACACATGAATTTTGGGAGACATACACCATAGCAATGACTTAGATTCTACCATATGGAGGAGTCAAGAACAGGCATTCCAGGCCCAGCAGGAAGAAAGGCAAGGAGTCATGTGGATGTTCAGAGAATTATAAGTGTCTAATACAGTTAGAGCAGAGCACTCAGTGAGGACCAGAAGGGGAAATGATCCAGGAAAGGTTGATATGGCCCTGATTGTAAAGGGGCTTGAGAGGAGTGCCAAGGGCCTTGAAAGCAAAAAGGAGCCATGGTAGATATTTTAAAAAATACTACTTATTATGAAAGACTCTTAATTTGCAGTAAATCTATGGCAGGATTTATGCCAGCAAGTGATAACACTGGATTTGCATTTTTAAATGACAACTCCCAGGCAGTGTGGAAACTAGACTGAGCAGTAAGGTTGGAAAGGCTACAGGAGTCAGGAGACCCATTAGATAGTTGTCAAAAGAGACAAGGAAGAAGCCATGAAGATCCAAAGTGGAGAGGGACAGGAGGATTAAAGAGCAGCTTCATTGAACATTCGACCTGAAGGACCCCAGGAACAGGCTGGGAAGAATGGTTTGGGGAGTTGGCAGGGTTGCTAACTCAATGAATGGGATAGGAATGTTGGTAACCAATCTGGGACCCAAAAAGAAACTTGCAGGGAAGATAGGAGAGCATAAAACTCTACATTTAGAATAGCAGTTCTTGAGGCCAGACAATGGAATCGCTGTGATGCAATGCTCTGCAGTGATGGAACCACATGGGAAGGTTCTGGGTTCATGTCCTCAGACCTCCCTATATACTGGGCAAGTGTGAGTCCATGATCCAGCCTGACTGAGGCTGGAGGTGGTTCACAGTGTGAAGAACCAGTTGGGGGTACCTCTCTCTCTCTTTCTCTCTCTCTCTCTCCCTCTGTCTCATGGAAGAAGCACATAAGTAAACTGAAAACAAAACAAAAAACAAAGATAGAAGTTCTCCTCTAGCATGTAGGTTCAAGGATCTTGAGTTAGGAAAGGCCAGAGGTTGAGTTCAGC
>NW_006204954.1:2531613-2534130 GCF_000334495.1 Tupaia belangeri chinensis
CAGCAGGTCTGGGACTAACCTTTAAGATATTTGAAAATAGCAATTTAGCCCTCCTCTAGTTTTCACAACACCAGAATAAAACCAGCTCAACTCCTTTAATCTTCCTTCAAGAGCTTTAAATAACTTGAGTTGATCTGTATTCTCTTCTGTTTTCCCACATCCTACTTAAAATGCAAAGCCCCAGGCTAAAAACAACACACGGATCTCTCTCAAGTTATACATGTAATTATATATTTTGTATGTGCTGTGCATACTTTATCAAAGATTTGCTTTAATTCTCACAGTGACACTTTACAGTCATTAAATACCTGCTTTTGGTGATAAAACTTAAACAATTTTTAATTCTTTATTTTTCATTTCTCTACTAAATATTTCCTTCTAACAATATACTGGGTCATTGTAAAATTCATGCATTTTTGCATAGAGGAATACACGATGCCTTTTTTGATGATCCAATATTTAGTATACTGTCCTCAGTGATCAATGCCTTCTTTGGAAGCCCTTGTAGGAAGACTAGTCCTATCATGACCCTTTTTGTAGAATTGCTGTTTGGGTAAAGTTCTGGACTCTGATTGCACTAAGAAAGGAGATATTTTTAGGCAAAACATCAAGTGGAAGAGTGGCAGCCCATCAGGAACATATCAGTGGCCTAGTGAGGTCTTCCAGGAGGTTTAAAGGTGACTTGTATTGGAATGATGGTTGTGCTGGTATCTTGGAGAAGTTCTTTGTCAACACACAGATAAAACAGAGTCTGAAGAAGAGGCTGTTTGCTCTTACTGACTTCGCAATTGGAAAACATTGACTGAAAAATATTTGTCTTAATCATGTGAGATCTTTTGAATACCAGGTCTGGTAGGTGCATAGAAAAAACAAGAAAATTTTAGGAAGTCCTTGAGTTGTATTCAAAGGTATTCAGAAAGATGCTCATTGACCCATAGAACTCTTACTAATTTATCCTGCAGGTTACAGCTTGGAGAGTTTGTCCCCTTTCACCCAGCCTTACTGTTGCAAACGGGAGTCTGCTAGGGTCAAATGAAAGTGCCTGTGACTTGCTGAACTGCTTCTCCTGCTCTGGATCTTGCCACATTTCTGAACTCTACCTGCTCAGCAAAGCCAGATTCCTTTGCCACAGGTGCCTGGCATTCTGCTGGTTTTCTAGACCTTTCAGTGCCTTCATTCTTTTTACTTCCTTTTCCTTTCTTGTCTCAGTTTTTGTTGTTATTGTTGTTTTTCACTGTTTATTTTTTTGGGGGATTAGAGAGAGGGTTGGAGAGACAGAAAACCCCAATAGAATCCTCATGCCACAATCCACACCCAGTCTCAACAAATCCAGGTCACAGGTATATGCACATGTACCTGGGATGTACAGAGAGGCTTTGGGGCTTAAACTGGGAAACTTCCTATGTGGGTAAAGTTGTGTTATTGCTATGCACTGTCTATCCCCAGCCTTTAAGTAGGGTTTCTCACCTGAACTATAGTACTCAGAATTAATTTTTTTTTGGATGGGGGGAAAGGATTATGCTATAGGGCATTTGCACTTGCCAGAAAAACAGAGAGAAACAGAGAGACAGAAAGTGAGAAATCACCCCCCAGAGGGGATGGCCATGCTGCAATCCCTTCTCCTCCATTCTCCTCTTGGGATCTTGGGCACACACGCCCATGCGCCTGACGTGAGTTTAAGCCACCAGGTCTGGGACTCGAACCGCGGTCAACTACATGGAAGTGCAGTGACATAGCCATTATGCCAACTGCTAGTCCCCAGAATTAATTTTTAAAAATTCTACCAAAAACAGCAAATAATTAGTATTACTCTAGATGTGTAGGAGAAAAGTTAATTCACTAGATACAATGGATCTCTTAGGGCATTAAAGCTTACTTTTCTGGTGGACTTTTGGTTGAGAAAAACTGTTGGGCCTGCTAGGGTCAAAGGAATGTGAATGAAAAACTCTAGTCTCCTCAAACTCTTGTCACAGATGGCATTTGTCCCAAATATTCTGAGTGTATTGTAAATCCTCTCTCATCTACCAAAAGCTTAGGTTTTTGGAAACTTTAGCCAGAAAGAGACTCTTAGTGATTTCTCCCATGTAAATTCCTGCTCTGATACAGTGTTCACAGAATTACACACTGGGGAATTGCTGGAATTGTGGAAGACATTAAAGAAAGACATTGAAGGAAGAAAGTTAGAATTGTCATTTTGTCATCTTTAGATGAAAGCTATCTTTAAATATTTCAAGGTCTGGTAAAAAACAAAGAATAATAGACTTGTCTTTTACTTCAAAAGATACACATGTTAAAGTAAACAATATTAGTTGCTAAAACATATAACTCTCAAATCCCAGTGACTAAACAGAATGAACATTTATTCTTTGTCCATAGCACAGGTCAGCAAGAAAGCACACACAATGGAGTGTAACTTTGCTCCATGAAGTCATTCAAGGATTTAGGCTCCCTTTTCCTAGGCCTTGCCCTCCTCCCTGTCCCCAGGGTATTTCCATTCAACTGTCAGATGAGGAAAGA
>NW_006204954.1:2534161-2550999 GCF_000334495.1 Tupaia belangeri chinensis
ATGTAGGAAGTTTTCACTGACCGGACTTGGAAGAGCTGTATAATATCTAGTTCATTCCATGTGTTAAAACTCAGTTCTCAGGCTCGAACTACTGCAAGGGAGGCTGGGAAATGCAATCCATCTGAATGACCAGGAGGAAGAAGATAATATGAATGTTGGTAGTAACCAAAGTCTGGATATTTGGCTCAAATATATACATTTTGACTCAAAATGAGATCCTAATTACTTGTGACAATTAGCATGGTCTATGGCAGACAACTTCATGAAGTAATAAGCTTGTTGTCACTGAAATGTTGGTCAGAGAACAGAGTCCTGACACTTCTACTGTGTGTTCTATATTACAATTCCCAAATAGCATAGCAATTCCTCCCACCCTGCTGCTTCCACTTTCCTTGTGGTGCAAAATGCTTGGTTCATATTACTGAGAAAAGAGTGGGCCACGTGGTGCTCTCTCTTCTATAGGAGGTTTTAAAATGTTTTCTTTTCTATGATAGCAAGCTGGAGAGTAGATGTTGAGGTGGCCTTGGTAGTCAGCAGGCAAGGACCGAGAATCCCCTCTCTTGGGGAGCTCTAGATGAGGGGAGGGTGAGCCAGCCCATTGCTGGTGCATAAGCCTCTGAGAGCAGGAAGATATCATGGAGTCCTTTTGTACCAAAGGAACAAAATGGAGAGGAGCAGAATTACCATAAGTGCAACATTCCGGGATGCTAGTGTTTTAACACTGGAAGTTATTCAAATGTCTTTGGGGTTAGTAGGTAATATAAAAAAGGGAAGGAATGTGTCATGGGCTGAAATGTGTCTTTTCCAAATTTATATGTCAAAGTCTTAACCCCTAGTATCTCCGAAGGTGACTGTATTTGAAAAATAGAATTTTTTTTTTTTTTTTAGTTTTGGCCAAAGGGTGTGTGTGGGCTTATAGAGATAGAGATGGTAAGAGGAACAGTGAGAAATCCGTAAGAGGGGATGACCACACCACAATCCTATATCCTCTATTCCCCTTCTAGAATTTTGGGCACATACACACACATGCCTGGCATGAGTCTTAAGCTGCCGGATCTAGAACTTGAACCATAGTTGGCCATGTGAGAGTCTAGCACCTTAATCACTGTACATGGAAGCAGAATCTTTTAAGAGGTAATTAACAGAGGCCCTGACAGTGGGTCTGGATCTAATATTACTGTTATCTATGTAGGAAGAAGGATGTTTGATGCATTACACATACAGAGAAGACAACATGAAGACATAGGGAGAGACAGCCATCTGCAAGCCAAGGAGAGAGGCCTCAGAAGAAACTAACCCTACTGAGCTTGATCTTGGACTTTCAGTCTCTAGGTGAGAAAATAAATTTTGGTTGTTTAAGCCACCCAGTCTGTGGTCCTGTGTTATGGTGCTCGTAGGAAACTGATGCAGAAAAGCGTGTGTATGCATGTAAAATGACAGGGAGCGGTAGAGAGCCTTTTTGAGTGAGCTCATCCTGGCTGCAAGGGGAAGGTATCTTCAGTTTGGCTGATTCTTATTTTGTGAGAATATTGTTTTAGTGTTGGCAGATGTTCTGTATTTTTCAGCGAAGCTAGACATTTTTAAATGTGAAATTTCCCTATTTCTAAGACATTACATGGGTAAACAAAACATGTTTGTGGGCTGAATGTGACCTATCAATCACCAGCTTGTGACCCCAGTTTTGAGGAAATAGTTTAGAAGTGACCTCACAGGGCACAACAGGACAAGAGAGTAAACATCCAGAAACGGCCAGACCTCACTTCCCACTCATGTCAGAGGAGGAGGCCGAACTTGGTCTCTTCTAGCAGAAGCCATCAGAGCTTTTGCCTCTGAGTGCTATATTCCATAAACATCAGAGTTTGGCTGAGGTAACTACTCTCCACCTGGCTCTTGCTCTTTATAGGTGATGTTTAATTTTCTAAAGTCTCTCTCTCTCTCACACACACACATACGCGCACACACACACATATGTAATTATTTAAGGACTCAATGTGGGTAAAATATTCCCATGTATTAGAAAAAGCTGATCAAACTGGGAAAAAAAGAAAAGAAAGCAAGAATTGCTCCAAATGAATGGCTTTAAAACTATTGGCAAACTGGGCCAGCAGGTGACATGGTGGTTAAAACACTGGATCACATATGACTGACTGTGTGGTTCAAGTCCCAGACTGAGTGGCTTGAAAAACATACTGGGCACACATGCATGCCCAGAATTCTGAGAAGAGAAGGAAGAAGGGACTGTGGCATGGCAATCCTCCCTGGGGTGGTTTTTTTTCTTTTTCTTTTTCTTTCTCCTTTTCTTTCTCTTTCTCTTTTTCTTTTTTTTAAATCTTTCCTCTCTCTTTCTTTCCCTCTCTGTCTCTCTCTGGTAAGCACACATGCCCTATGGCAAAAAGTGAAAAAAAAGATGGAAAATGAAGGTAAGAAAATTGTTCCCCTTTCATTTTCAAAACCTGCTCCATAAAGTTGCATTCCTATGCTCTTGTGTTCCAGTTGTCACTGCGGAATTGTCTTGGCCCATTTTTGGGTCATTTCAAGGACAAGGTATGGTAAAGACATGGACTAATAATGATCATAATTATTGAGCCCTTATTATGTGGCAGGCACTTTACTTATACAGGCGTTTCTGTTATAACACAATATAACACTTTCCAGAAAATTCTGCTGTCTGTAAACCTTGTACATAAAAAAATAGGACTTATGGAAAAAATAGGGCCAGGCAGTTACCCTTAAAATTAATTAAAATTACCATTAAAATTCCATGCAACTCTGATTAGTGAAAACAATTGCTGCTCCCTGGGGAGAGATCATTTGGCCCACCTTGGCAGCAGGTGAGTGACCAGAAGCTGTCATGAGGGCATTAAATTGCACCAAAAAAATAGAGATGAAAAGTTGGTAACTCTTTATTTAGCCCAGCACCAGAAGCAGCTGCAAAAGGGAAGAGAAAATAGGGCTCAAAGTTGCTGGGGCTAAGTGGGGCACAAGAAGCAAGCAGCCCCCCACACATAAGCTGAGAGCTCATGAGGCTGGAGGTGCACCTATCTGTGGAAGTAGCCCTGGCCGTAGGTGCTTATTTTGAAATTCCTGGAATACAGTGGAAAGTTTCCTGCTGTGGGTGTAGTGCCAAACCTCGGGCCTTCTTCTCGCCGAGAGTATGCTACCACTCTCCTGCTGTTCCAGCGTCTCCTAGTCAAGGAAAATCACCTGTGATATTGTGGAAACTGGTGCACTTTTCACATTATACTGACGTCGTTCCTCTACGACCAATCACAGATGGGATCATTCCTCATACAGAAATGCACATAGTAGCAGAACAGGATGTGTTATCTTATTTGATTCTCACAATTCACTAAAGTATTAAAGCAGTGGCTCTCACGTTAGTGTGCAACAGAATTACCTGGAGAACTTGTTAAAACAGATCGTTCTGTTTCATATTCAGAGTTTCTGATTCAGTAGGTCTGGGTGGAGCCCCAAAATTTGCATTTTTTTTAAAGAAGTTCCCACATAATATTGATGTTGCTGGCCAGAGGACCACATTTTGAGAACCACAGTATTAGAGGAAACCAGTAATTGCCAAAATTTTGTGACTTGCTCAAGATTGCTGCAGGAATGGACCCAAGGCAGGCCTAAAACTTATAGCTAATGAGGCAGCTGTACATGAAGAATTGACCTTTTATGATCTATAAACACTTAGGAATGTGCTGAGGTTGGTTCAGGTAGTTCCTTGCTCTGGTTAGGAGGCAGTCATGTAGCTCAAAAGCAGAAGGGGAATGGATTTGTTGTGAGCAGCAGCTGTATATTGTCTTGGAGATAAGGGGACCTGGGAAGTCTATCATTGCCTGGGGCATGCTTTGTGGCCTCCTGTGTTGTAAGACATCTCCATACTTTTCTGCTTTGCTTGCTATTTAAGAGTTATAAGGAGCAAGTGTCAGTTACAGTGTACAACCTTCTTCCTGAGGCAGTTGGCAGGCACACAACCTCAGGATTAGAACCTAGGCACTTGAATCTACCACCTATGTCCTCCTCTTCTGTGGTCTGAATGTTCGTATACATCTGAAATTCATAAGTTGAAATCCTAACTCCTGAAGTGATGGTATTAACAGGTGGGGCCTCTTGGGGGTGGGGTGGTGATTAAGTCATGAAGGCAGAACTCTCCCGAATGGGATTAGTGTCTGTAGAAACAGGCCCATAGGAGTTTGTTTACCCCTTCTATCATGGCAGGACACAGCTAGAAAGAACCATGTATAAACCAGGAAATGGGCCTCCACCAGATGCCGAATCTGCCAGAGCCTTAATCTTGGACTTCCCGGGCCTCCAGAACTGTGAGAAATAAGTGTTTCTTATTTGTAAATCTGCACTTTTGTTGTTGTTATAGCAGCCTGAATGGACTAAGCTCCCAAATGGATGTGGCAGTTCCATGTAAGACTTACTAATATTCATGTTTAGTGTGGTTTGCTTCAGAGAGACATGAGACAATGTATTTTTAAAGTTGTGGCTGAGTTGAAATCCAGGTGTAAGTGATGGTAGCATGATTACCAGATCCTTACATAACTGACTTGACTTGCTTTTTTTTTTTCATGTTTTAAACTTTGTGGGGCAAAAGATATGTGGTAGGGTCATAGATATAGGAACATTGTCCATTTTCATGATTAAAAAAAACCCTGCCTATTTCAGAAAGGTATTGTTTCTCACTAGAGTTGTGAGGTAGACTGGATTAAAAATAGAATAAATTTGTTTATAATTATTAAATGCCTCTAAATAGTTCAAGAACCATTCCTCTACCCTGAAAGCATGACATAACAGAAAGGTGTGGAGTACAGCAAATGTGACCTGAGTCCAAGTTCTGCCACTTAGTGGTTTGTGGCAATGGGAAAGTTATTTGTCTAGGCTGAGCCTCTTTCTCTCTTTCACAAAGTGGGATGATAATAATGCTTACCTCATTAGGTTGCTGTGAGGACAGAATGAGCCTTCATATTGCAGACACATTTCTGATACCCATGTGTCCTGAGGACTAGCTATTTCTTTGATTTCCCTAGATATTACAGTGGGCCCGAGAAGGTTGCTATAAAGTATGTTGTACTCAACTTGCTTCAAAAGAACCAGAATCTAGTGCTATCTCAAGAAGACCGAAGTGGAACCATAACAGAAATTGGCTTGTTTGAGATTCTGGTTCAAAGCATCAGGAAGCTAGCAGTTTTCCTTAACTTTTTACTAACGGGCATACAAAGACATTAAAAAAAAAAAAAAAAGATAAAATTTACAACACTGAGAAGTGACTAACCACCAAATTCTAAGAATTACAAAGGAACTGACAATAATTCTAAGACAGATGGAAAGAATAAAAATAACCAGTGTAGCTTTCAGCTTATGTCCTTCCTCCACATTGCCTCCTTGATTCAGAAACTGGTATCTATATCAAAAACTTTTCAGTCCTGTGAGGGTTGCAGAGTGTTTCACTTCCTTTTTCCCTCACTTTTAAAAATCCCCTTCTTTTGAGTGAGGGTATGTTTTAGTCCACTATGGTGTTGCTAACAGAAATACTGGAGACTGTATGATCTATAAAGAATAGAGGTTTATTTGGCTTATGATTCCAATGACTGGAAAATTCAAGAGCATGGGACCAGTATCTGGCTGGCCTCTCATCCAATGTCACAACATGGCCACCAGAAGCAGGAAGGTCAGAGGGTTCTTTCAGAGAGAGAGAGGGGGGGGGAAGGAGGGAGGGAGGGAGAGGGAGAGAGACAGACCGACCTGGGGGCAGTCACTTTCCTATTATAGCAAACTGTTCTTGTGGAAACTAATTCCTCACAAGAGCTAGAACTCACTCTATCTCCCAAGGAAGCACTAATCTATTCATGAGGGTGATGCCTCCATGATCCAAACTCTACCTACTAGACTTTTCACCTCTTAAAGGTCTCACCATTTCCCAGCACCATTACACTGAAGACTAAATTCCAAAGCATAAGCCTCTGGAAGACAGTCTCTTAACCATAAAAAGATGGAAACTGTGACTGGCTTTTAGCCAGTAGATGAGAGTGAAGGTAATGGATGTCACTCCTGTGTTTATGTTGTACCATCTAAGCCTCTATCCTAGTGGATTGTAATGAGAGATTGAAGATATAAACTGTCACATTGTGAGTGAACCCAGCACACGGGGACTTAAGAGAATCCCTGGCTGATAGTCTACAAAAAAAGAACCTCAATTCTACAGTTTCAAGAAACTGAATTCTGCCAATACCCCATGAGCTTAGAGGAAGAATCCAAAATCCAGAAAGAAATGCAGCCCAATTGAAACCTTGATTGCAGGCTTATGAGAGCCTCAGAAGACCCAGCTAAGCCATTCTCAGATACCTGACCTACAGAAATCATGGGACCATGAACATTCAGTGTTGTGAGTTGCTTTGTCGCAATTTGTCGTACGGTAAAAGAAAACTAATACTGGGAGTTACAGCCTGTATGATGTAAGCATTTTGGTGGGGAATAAATAAGAAGCCTAGAAGCTGGGCATGCTAGGAATTATAATGACTGAATTGGTATTCTGAAACTAGAAGCCAGAGATTGGAGGTCAGAGGAAGGTGGCACTCCAGGAGACAGAAGAGTCTATGGAACTGAAAGTTTGCCCGAGATCAAACATGTCCTATCACCGTAAATCTGATAAGGAGATTCAACATTATGCATATGACCAGTTGGGGGTGGGAGGAGGGCCAAAGACTATCAACTTTCATAATGGGAGACTAAAATGTATAGGTTAAATAAAATATGGGTGAATATTTTTGGTGTCTTTGGGGTTAGAAAAGGCATTTCCAAGCAATATATGAAAGCCAAAAATCATAAAGGAGAGGATTATTGTAGTTGACCACACAAACAATGAGAACTTTGGAGTAGTATAAAATTTCACAAAAAAATTTGAAAGGCAAACAAATAGGGGGAAAAATGGAGCATAAATACCAGGTGTTGTTAAGCTTCGAGCTTTTATAAATTAATAGAGAAAGATAAACAACCAATTAAAAAATGAGCCAAGGCTAAAAAGAGGCAGCCACAAAATAATCCATGTATTTTTTTTAATTATTTCATCATTTTTTTTAATTATTTCATCCCGGAAATTGTAATTTCTCAGGGTTCCAGGAACAGCAGTGTTGGGGGCACTGCACTGCTGGCCAGCATCACAGTATTTTTTGGGAGATGTACAGTATTAATCATCTTTCTGTCAAGGCCTTTTATTTCCCACATTATGCAGGAATTTCCAGTAAATGATCAGACCTTCCTTATATTAAATTATATTACTAAATGGAGATTTTACACTCCTCACACTTTCTCCCTAAAGACTGCATCAACTACTAAAGCCTATTTTATTAAAAGAATTATATTTCAAAATGAATATAACTTTATCTTTTCATGATTATAACAACAATTCATGCTTCTTATAAAAACATTACTGCTGCTCAGAAAGTCATAAAGACAGCAAAAAAAAAAAAAATCCCCTCATCTCCCTATCCAGAGAACTCCTATTTTGTCTATGTGTGTACACACATTTATGCACATACTTCACGCGAACTCCTGTATTTATTTGTGTGTGTGTGTGTTTACAAAAGTGAGGTCATACTTTTTTCCTAGTTCAACACGACACCATGAATATCCTTCCATGTTCATAAATGTAGCTCTTCCTAATCATTTGAAGTGGATACATACTATTTTTCAAAATGAATGTGCTCTAATAAATTTAACTAGTCGCCTACTGATAAAATTTATAATTTAATTTCTCTACCATTATAAAGAACTCTGTAATTGATTCCTTATGTATATTTTTGGCCATGTGTTTGGTTATCTCCTAAGAATAAGTTCCTAGAACAGAGATGATTAGTCAGTTGTCCTAAGGGAAGAAAGAGCCAGACAAGATGATCTGATGCAATAGCAAGCTGCAATATTTGAAGCAGAGAAGAGATAATACTGAGTTTATCACAGTCACTGTCACATCTGTGCCTAGCCCAGCCTTACGGACACACGTCTAAGATCCAGGGAGAGAGAAGGTACTAGTAGCACTGCTTCCAGATGATTCTGACGGTGCACAAAAGAAAGGGCTGTTCACTCTGCTGCGTCAGGACGTAGCAGAGTGGTGACCCAGACCACCGACAGCCCCAAGAAGGATGGCTTTGTGTGCACATGTGAGGGGACTCCAAGAAACACAGGGCAGGGGAATTATTAGGGGACTGGCTGGGACAAGTGCCAGTTGGACTTGAGTCATTATTCTCGCACGATCCTATCTATACTCAGTGGCAGGTGAGCCTAGAGAAATTCAGGTTACATTACACAAATATAAAACAACTCTGTGTGCCTAATGCCTCAAAAATACAGAATATATATTCTATTTTTAAGCACATACACAAGCCTCGAGTTTAATGTGATTTTATAGTCTGAGTATAGTACCTTGGGGCTTGTTCTTTCTTACCTACTGTGTCCTCATAGCAAAGGTAAGTCCTCTGAAATTCTCTTGACAGTCATTTACCAACTTAGCCATATATGATTTAAGTTCTTTCATCCCTTTGTTTAAAATTGGGTATGAAACTGGTTCTCTTTAATGAAGCCTTTAAGTGATTGATAATTATATACAGAATATATAATTATACCAGGTGTTAAAGATAATGCTTTTATCTGCATTCCTAATTCTTCACAGAGCACCTTTTCCCAGTTCATATAAATTAGGTATTAAACAATGAGGATCAGTCAAAAATACAAAGTAGGGGAGTGTGGCAACCACTGTCCTTTGTCACCCAGCACTGATCACCCTTCTGCCTACTCTTCATCCCCACTGAAAGAAGTCTAATTTGTTCAGGAGCTAGGTAGAGACCCATTGGATTCAGCTTTCTTCACAGTTTCCAAATTTAAACATGCTTAGTGAAAACCAGTCATGATAATCTCATTGTGCTTGGCCTTCTACTGTCTGAAAGGTGAGAATGAGATCTGGTTCTGGCTGGTGAGATGTAAAGGGAAGCTCAGTGACAAAAGCTTAGTTTTCCAAATGGGAAGGACAAAGTCCTCTGAGAAGACAGTTCCTCCTGTGCCTCTGCCTCCCTGGATTGGGTAAGGGATTTCTACAAGAGCAGATACAAAGCACCCAGTGCTTTGGGTGATAAGCATGAAGATATAAAGGTAGTGAGGGAATTAGCCAGATGGAGAGCATGTGGTTCTCTCAGGGCACTGGGGGCAGCTGAACCCCCATCACTATCGTCATACTTACTGCTAAATGAGAAAAATGCATTTCTATCCATATAATAATAGTAATTACTGTTTTTAGTTTGCTATAAGGCACATGCCCTCAACAGAGGCAGAGAGAGAAAATAAGAAATCACTCCCCAGAGGAGACGGCCATGCCACAAGTCCTTCTCTTTCATTCTCTTCTCAGGATTTGGCATATGCACACAAAAGGGCTCAGGACGATTTTTCTTTTTTAAAGATAGGTTTTTGCAATAGGACATGTGTGCTCGCCAGAGAGACAGTGAGAGACAGAGAGAAAAAAAATGAGAAAGCACCCCCCAGGAGGGAATGGCCATGTCGCAATCCCTTCTCCTCCTTCTCTCAGGATTTGGGACACACACGTACACGTGCCTAGTGTGAATTTAAGCTACCCAGTCCAGGACTTGAACTGCAATCAACTATGTTGGAGCCCAGTGACATAACCATTATGTCATCTGCTTGTCCCTCAGAGTGATTTTTAAGCTGTTGGGTCAGGGACTTGAACCAGGCAGTCAGTCATATGGGATTCAGTTGCCTTAACCTCTAGTCACCTGCTGCCCAACATTTCTATTTTCAAAAATCTCTTGGTTTTTCTGTTATTTACTTTCCAAATCATACATGAAATGAACAATCCAAAATAATAGTGACATAGCCACGTGGGTACACAAACTCTGGAGACAGATTGTTTAGGTTGAATCTAAGCTCTTCTACTTACTTGCTCTGCAATGTTGGTCCCTCTGTGCCTCAGATTCTCTATCATAAGATGGAGACAATAATAATGCCTACTGCATAGATTGTGCACTGTAGTCCAGAAGAAATCCCCAAATGTCACCTTGACTTCTTTATAGGATAATCACAATATAAAGAAGCCTAGAGTTGAAAACTGTGCCTAGATTAATTAAAGTTGATTTTTGTTTTTATGAGAGAGGAAGCACCTTCAATAGGATCTCACATCACAATCATTTCTCTAGGTTTTCTAGTCAACATGCCAGGGGCAGGTGTGCAGGTGTGCCCGGCATGTTCAGGTCAACTCAGGAACTGAATTCTGATTTTCCATGTGGCCTCCAGTATTGCTGAACATTATGCTACTGCTATGGCCCTGGATTATTTTTAATAAAAGAATGCAAAACCTCTGCTAACGCACCATTTTAAGTAAACTTGGATTGGGAAAGGGTTTATAAATTTTTTTCAGCACTTCTCATATTTATTATAGCCAAATGTGCAATTGTTAGTCTCTTGGATGGTCTAGAATAAATGTTTATGATTTTCCAGTCACATAAAACAAAAGAGTGGAGTTATTTCACATGTCTTAGACTTACTTGGCTCTAAAGTGTGGAACGCCACCTGCTTTATAGCTACAGCATCTAACGAGTTCATATTTCTTTATGTGGCCATCTTTTATATTTTTTTAATGCCAGAGGGAGCATATATGTGAGAGAGAGAAAGAGAGAGAGAGATACCCTCAATGGGTTCTGGTCACACTGCAATCCTCTTTTTTCCATTCCTCTTGTCAGGACCCTGGGCACACGTGTGCACATGTGCCTGGAGTATTTTTTAAGCCACCCAAACTAGGACTTAAACCATGGTCAGTTGACTATGTGGGATCTGACTCCCCCTGAAACAGAGCTTACCTGCTGTGCTATGGGTCTAGCCCAATGTGGCCATCTTTTCTCTCAATATACTATTTCTTCCTCAATTTCTTTAATTTTTTTCAGAATTTTTTGTAATTATGATGAATTTGCATTGCTGCCTCTTTGTTTCTTCTACTTGTATCTTTTAAAGGAATTACTCTTTTAAAGGAATTAATTAACAAACAACAGTTTAATGAGCTGCCATGAGAAATACAAAGGCAGCTAACACACCAACCTATGCTCTCCTGCTGTTCCTAGTCTTGTACATTAGGCTATGAGGTCACATGGTGTCCCACTTTTATAGGAGAGTTTACGAGGCTTTGGAAATTCATATCATGGTTTACACAGCCACTCAGAGGTCTTCCTCTGCCTTTGCTGACAAACAGCTGACTATTGGAAGAGAACAAGGGAAAGACCCATTTAAATGTGGTACTCATGAATACCCTTGTAGTCATTTGTTGAGAAGTAGCCAGGCTTTTGGCTTCAAGTGGTTGTTTTTATGTGCCAAGTAACCCTAGAGCAATAGGAGTGTTAAATTAAGAGGTAAACTCAACATTCTATCTTGGGTTGTGTCCCTCTTGATTCAGAGGAGACAAGGTAAGTCTGATTTGGGTGCCGTTAGGAATATGGGAGCAAACACAGGTCAGCTTCTCCAGGCTGCTAATCATAGCCTGGATGTCACTTGCCCCAGGCAGCGACAGGATTTAGTAAGCTCCCCTATGGTGCATGGCATTGGATTAATAACTCAGATTATGTTGGGGATCTGACTGTGGAATTCAATCCTCTACTTTTGATTGAGGTAAAACATTTACAGTAGTATTCTGAATAGATTCATGTCTGCTTTTGAATTCTGTAATACTCTGGTTATGACTAAGAAAGCAGTCTTTCCAACAAGACAACATCCTGTTCTTTGACAAGATGAATCAGGGATAAAGAATTTAAATATAGCAAAACCACGTCACTTTGAAATTCAGTGATTTAATACCAGACAGTCATGGATGAAATCATAGAATGTGAGAATCAGAATGTAATTCAGCAATCTCTTTGGCCAGTGTTTTTCAAACTTTAGCTTGAACTGGGTTTACCTGGAGGGCTTGTCCAGATTTTTGGACACTATGCCCAGAAGTTATAATTTGGTGGACCTGGAGTCCATCCCAGAATTCAGAACCTAAGTGGATTGGGCCCCAGAGCTTGCATGTTCTCACATGGTAGTGATGCTATTGGTCTCTCACATCTTGAGAACCAATGATTTGGATGACTCTTGTCCTTTACAAGAGAGGAAATTGAAATGGAGAAGTTGGTGGACTGTCCAGGGTACCAAGAAAATAGAAGAATCAAGGCTAACTTTAGTTCCTTTGAGTTCAGATTCACTGTTCCTTCCATTCCACTATTTATGACATAAATTAACTGTGTCCACAATAATATATATTTGTTGAAGGAAATAAAACAACAAAATCTTTGGTTTTCTACTGGTGGTTGTTGACTTTGGAAAGTCATGTAACCTCTCTACAGTTTCATGAAAATTAGAATAATAATAATAGGATAGCAATTCTATCTCACAGGATGATTGTGAGGATTAATGTACTATTGTAGATATATGTACATATCTTAAGAAAACATGTATAGGGACCAGCGGATGGCATAATGGTTACGGCACTGGACTTCTACATAGTTAACCGCAGTTCAAGTCCTGGACCTGGTGGCTTAAAACTCACACCAGGCACATGCCCATGCGTGCCCAAAATCCCGAGAGGAAAATGGAGGAGAAGGGATTGCAGTGTGGCCATTCCCTTGGCCCCTTTGCTTTCTGTCTCTTTGTCTCTCTCTATTTTTCTGGTGAGCACATCTCTCCACAGGAAAAAATCTCTCTAAAAAAATGTATAAAGTTTTTTGAGCAGTACCTTACAAACTACTGTCCTTTATATTATTAAATATTTAGAATTTTTGGGACCAGCAGTTGATGTAATGGCTATGTCACTGAACTCCCATGTAGTTGACTGCAGTTTGAAACCCAGACCTGGTGGCTTAAACTCACACTGGGCACGTGTGTGTGCATGCCCAAGATCCCTAGAGGAGAATGGAAGAGAAGGAATTGTGGTGTGGCCATCCCCCCTTGAGGGTGATTTCTCACTTTCTGTCTCTCTGTTTCTCTCTGTCTTTCTGGCGCGTGCATGCGCCCTATAGCAGAAACCTCTCCAAAAGAAAAAAAAAAATTAAGAATTTTTAGTTATTTTGAAATATTTTCAATCACTAAAGTTTTATTCTAACTGGTCAAACTGGTTGATATAAGGATAGCAAAAACAAACAAACAAACAAAAACCCAAAAAGAAACTAAAAAAACTAAGCCAGAAAACTTCCAGAATCCAGTTAATCCTGAAGTAGATGAATTAAAACAATTAGATTTTGGAACAGGTAGGTTAAGTTATCTATTGTAGTTCTATCTTCCTATGCAGGGAACAGAGAAGTCATAGAAAAATTAAGTGAGTTGTCTAAGCTTTTATAGCTAATTAGCCACACTGATATTGCAAGAACTGTTTAATTCCTTGTTTTCTTAATCTATTCAGTCCTTCTGAGTGAAGTATTAAAGCATTCTCTGGTAGGTTTGTCTCTATTTCCCATTGCTATGAACTTAGCTGACTTATGGAGGTGACCCCCATATTGCTATAACTGGGATCTTTTTGCATTTGCTCTGCATGCCTTTTTTTCTGAGCCCTTTGTTGTTGCTGTTGTTTGTACATAGGGCAAAATGAGATGACTTTATTTCCATTAAGTTTCACAAATACTCAGAAGAGTATGCGAACCTCCCCACTACCTGTATGTTATTCTAGTTTCTCCCCGCAAAGTCTTCCTTCTCTTGAGATGAGTCAATACTATTGAAAGCAAATTACTATTCAATTTACAAATTGGGATTCATTTAAAGTATCTAAATTCCAACTTGGACAGCAAAAGGTTAATAGTGCATAGAAAAAAAAATTCCAGCAGCCCACAAATCTAAGCATAATTATGTATGAACATGAGGCTTTTATTGCTGTCAAAATTAATCACTTTTCAACTTCCAGCTGTTAAAACCCTTCTGGCAACTCTCCAAGCAATTCCCCTACAGTTACTTTTCCTTCAATTAAATTCTGGTGCAGTTCACAGGCTCCTGTTACATAAGCAGCAATTTTTAAATGGACCTTTTGGGTTCTCTCTCTCTCTTGTCTCCACTTCAAACTAGAAAATGACAAGAATATAAGATTTGCTTCTTTTACTCTTTCAACTCAACTCTTAATGTCTAAAAACTAAGCTATGTGGAATTAAAGTATTAGTGTTTATTATAAGGCACTTTATGTGTGTGAAGTGATTTGTAATGATTTTTATTAGCTATTTCTACCAACTGTCCTCTGAGGTACATGAACGTTGTTATGTTGGTGTACTACAATTCCAACCACCTTTCTTTCTTCTCTAGAAACTTTGCAGGAAATGTAGTTCGCAAATCCTCAGCCATGGGTTATGGGTTTAGTCTGTGTTATGCACCATGTATTTCTGGAGTAATTGTCACCCTCACCACTCCTTTATCTAGGTGTCCAGATTTGTCACAGTGATAATAATCTCAGAAAAAGAAGTTGCCTGAGGTGTATGGAGCTACCCAGATGCCTGCAAGTTCTCATGGTAGACTGCATGCCCCCATTCTGGAAGCCCCTGCTGAGAAACCAGTTGGGTAGAGACCCACGGCAAACTTGGCCATCATAGTGAATGTGAATACGCAATAAGGTGCTTAAATTGTTGTAGTATGTTACTTCATTTCTTGAATGGAATCAAGCCCTCATCTTTGTATCTGCTAGGCACAGACCAAGTGCTGTACATAGGTACTGTGTTGGACGAGGTATCTTTCCACTCATCATTCTTGGGATTCCAAAAGAATAGTCCATAGAAAAAAATGAGGGCTGAAGCTTTGCTTCACTGGGCCTAGGAATTCCATCCCTTTCACCTCCTTTGTAACAGCAGTGCATAGATTCTTCCACACCTGAATTAGTTAAGCCAGTTTCATTTCCCTTGTTAGTCTCTCTCAATACCCTCTGATGCAGCCGGTCCTCCTTGAGTCTGGGGTAGACAGCACCTTCCCTGGTCATTCCTTTGCGCCCTCCTCATCCATTCTGCTTCATGATGTTGCCTAAACTTACGTTAGAATACTGTAAAGAACAGATGCTTCTAGTTTGTGGTCTTTTCGTAATATCTGCTATCATCTTCTGCTTGTATACAGTGCTGATGCTTTGTGAGCCTTTCTATTGGATAATAGCAGCTGGTGTGAGATATGAACCTGGGCAGGTGGCATGGAGATGTCATTGTGGCAGAGGCAAAAGAATTAAAACAAACAAGCAAAAAAAATGCAGAAAATACTTTCTAGCACCTGCTCATTTTATCATGACTATGCAGTTTTATCCCATCCTGTATTATGGTTGTGAATAGAGACTGTAGGCACAGAAGAAATCTTCATTTCATCCTCATCATCTAAACTCTAAAGTGGCTTGTCATTAAAAATGGAGACTTTGGGGGCCAGCATGTGGCGTGGTAGGTAAGGATGCTAGACTCTCACGTGGTGGACTGCAGTTCGAGTCCCGAACCTGGTGGCTTGCCTTCTCACTTTTCCTCTCTCTGTTCAAATTTAAATAAATAAATAATAAAGTCAAATAAAATAATTCTTTAAGGAAAAGAAGGAAGTTTTGAAAATCTGAACCAGTCATAACCGAAGATATTGAGAAAGATTCCTTGCCAAGTACAAGTCTTGCTGGTCAGTGAACTGGGGAACATTTTGTGTGAATTTACTGTGGCACACATTTCCTCACTGGTTTCTAGGCTGCCTTGATCAGCAACAACCTGCTGGACAAATCACATCCATGCTCATAGCTAGCCCAAGGAAATGGCTCAATATCTGAGAAACTTGCAGGAATTTTGGGAAGGGACAATTTTACAAGAAGTCATTGGATTCTCTGTTTACTACACTTTGCAGTGCAGTGAAAAAAGATCAATGTCAATCTCTCTCTTTCACAAATAGCTAGTTACTGTCTCATGCAACTGAGTTGAGTTATTCCAGCCAAGGAAAATGTGGACAAAGTTTCCTGAGCCCTGAATTGATGACCTAGAGTGGACTGAATCAGGATTCAAACCTGCTCTGGCTCTGACATCCAGAGGCCAAGACTTTCTAGTGGGAACCTGCCAAGATACCCAAGAGACAGGACGGAGGTTATATTGAGAGGCTAAGGCTGGGAAGAACTACCGATGAAGTGTTACCCTTCTCTTCAGTATTTGATATACTTCCTATTTGTTGTTTGGGACAATCGTTAAAAAATTGCCATGTACATTGTTTTTGTTAATTGACTTATATAATATATGCATGGATATTATTTTCGATGTAAATGCCTTTGTGCATTTGATGTGCTTATTCCCTTAGTTTGATACTCTGTGGGTGGTGTGGCTGGATTTGGTGTTCTCTAGATCTTTAGAGTCTATAATTCTAACTCCAGAAATTGCACCAAATTCTACCCAGTGTAAACTAAAAACAAATATGAAAGCAAACAACAAGATGGGGAGAAGAAGTTCTGTTTGGAGTTAGAGTCACTTTGCAGTTGGCAAAATACAGTTACACTAATTTATATTGCTTTTATTCCATCTGCTTTCTGGTTTAAAATGTCCTGGATTGCCTCAGACTCTGTATATGCAATATTTTCCATTTACAAAACTTTCCTGCATAATCCATTTTATTTTTCCTGAGAGCTTTTGAAAATTGATATTGGTTAATTTCAAATTTCCAGAGTCCAGATTTATGTGATATAATTTTTGATCTTATAAATAAGTGAGATGAGAAAGCCTAAGGAGATAATCTAGGGAAATTTCTAGACCTACAGTGTTTGTGCCAGGGATTCACAAATTCTGCCAACAAATGGATAACTCAGAGCAGCTGGTCTTTGTAGAGGTAGAGTTCATTTATTTTTAAGC